>NC_141550.1:26458333-26816666 GCF_021556685.1 Rattus norvegicus | reverse complement strand
ACCCCCAGATTGAGAGACTGGGAAGAAGGCTGGGCCCTGCCCGAGCATGCCAAATTCAAAACCTCACCATCTTCACTAGACCGGCTAGTGTGGTGCTGCTAATTCGGGGGCTTTCTAAGTGAGTCAGTGCCTGTGTTCTGCCTTGGGTTACACAGTAAGTTGCGTCTTGAGCACCATGCTTTAGCAGTCAGTATGGTGAGCCTGCCTGCCTGTGTTCATCCCTGTGTTCCGTGCGTCTCCTTAAACTGCCTGTTAGCAGTTTTTCCACAGAAATCCCCTCCCCCCCCAACCCCACCACCGTGGGAATAACCTATTTCAATGTGATTTTGAGAAGATGATTCTGTTTTTCGAAAGAAGTATGAGTTCTTATAGTTTCTTTGGGTTTCACAAAAAAGATTCACATTCCCTGAGTACATTTATTTTACTGACAGCAATGTTGGTTTCCAGCATAGGGCCTTTTCTACTGCCAGAAAATCAAAAGCCAGCCAGTCTGGTGTGTAACAGTTCTCCCTGGCAGGTCATCAGCATCGGTTACAAAATGAAAGATCCCTCAGCTCGCCCCTCTATGCACTGTGACTCTGAGTGTGTTTCTGTCCCTTCTCAGCATCTTGCAATCATTCTCCTGGCAGGGTTGAGATGTCCCACAAACCCGGGTTGAGGCTGACAGTCCCAGGACCACCCAGCCAACAGCTGTATCCTTAATGAAGAGTGACAAACCCAAGCCAGGTCTATGGATACCCTGAGAACAGCACCAGACGCAGGCCCTTCCTGCTGCCACAGTCTCCACTGTTGCAGTGACCTCCCTTGTCCTTCAGGCACTTAGAAACAAGGTTGCAAAGCCATGCTTCCCAGCCTGGGGATGGCTGCTAAACCCCTGTCCCTGATAAAGGGCCTTACTGGCGAGAGTTTTCCTCCCCGGCTTTATATAAGGTCTGTCAACAGGTACAGAGTGTGAGGCAGAGGCCCACGATCCTCTGCGGGTATCCCAGCCTCACAGTGCATTGTTTTGCTTCATGGGGGTTATGCTGGGAGCTCAGCTTACTGGAGGTGGTTGCATTTGGTGGAATACAGTGGGGTTTGGCTTACTTGAAGGGTTAAGTTTGGGGACTGTGTGGGGGTTTGGGTTATTTGATTTTTGTTCTTTATCTGCCATTCCAAGCAGCTTGCTTGTGAGATTCAGTGATTCTCAGCTTTCCTAATGCTGCTACCCTTTAATACAGTTCCTTGAATTGTGACCCCCCCCAACCGTAAAATTATTTTGTTATGACATAATTGTAATTTCGCTACTGTTATGAATTGTGATATAAATGCCTGATTTGCAGAATAGCTGATATTCGACTTCCAAAGGGGTTGTGACCCACAGGTTGAGAACCACTGCTCCAAACTTTTTCAGAAGGTACCTATCGCCTCAGCAACTTGGTGTCTCAGGGATGAGAGAGAGAGAGAGAGAGAGAGAGAGAGAGAGAGAGAGAGAGAGAGAGAGAGAGCGAGCGAGTGCAGCCTATTCTACACAGAGACTTCTAGGTCACCCAAGAGTACATACCTAGAAGAAGAACTATAAAATGAAGTAGGGGTGCTTAGTGACTGGCAAGGGGCAATGCTTACAGGAGGCACCAGTGACAGCCAGGTCTCCTGCTACCCTCCATTGATCTCACCTTTCAGGAAAGGCAGAGTGTAATTTCTGTCTTCTCCATCCCCTTAACTTCTCTCTGGTTCACAGAGATCCACACAGTGTCGTAGGCCTGAGCAAGCAGCCGGATGCTATGGGGTATTCTGAGCACTGGGTTTAACACTCCATTCATTCCTGGAACCCTCCCCACCTGTCCAGAAGTTCTCGTAGTCTCATAAGTGTACAGGCAGAAAAAAGCGTGAAAAGAGCCCTTTCGTATTCCATGTCCCAAAGCCTACCGGGGTTAACTTCTGTCAGCTGAGGCCTTCATTGTGGAAACTTGAAGTGATAAAATATCACCTCAGTGGTTGAGGTAAAATACTTTTCCCTTTCTTACACATATGTTAAGGAACATTTAACACATGCAGAAAACTTAACAGCAATTTCTCAATATCTATTCAGAGGGCAACTTATGTAATTCTGATATTTCTCATCTTTTTAAACCAGAATATTGTACGGAGATAGGCTGGTAACCAGGTTCAATTCACTTGGACCTAAAAAGATTAAAAGCTAGAGTCCTGTCTCCAGACAAAGACTCGCTCTCCTCAGCCTCAGAGGTCAGTATTACCAGTGTGATCTCAGACCTCGAACCTGTTCCAGCCAAAAATAGACCCTGGCCTAAAGGGCAGTCTCTGTGCTACAGTCCTGCTTAACTGTCCCCAACCTGTGCCTCAGCCGTCTTTGTATTCTGACCAGGGATGGCTCCTGTAGTATAAAGTCTCCAAGGACATGTCCCACCCACAGGCGGGGGGGGGGGGGTTGGGGGCTGGCTACACCTCGGAGGACTACTGAGCCCAACTTCAGTAAGAACTGTTGGAAGCTCAGTAGACTCCCTCAAAAAGAGGGTTGTGTTTCCAGTGGCAGATGGGAACCTGTTGTTCTGTCTTGTTTAGGGGATGTTTCCAGACTAACAGAGGAGAGGCAGGACGACACTTCTGTGGCTGCTAGGGAGTGATGAACAGGGCTGCACAGACTCCGTTGCAACATGAGTGATTTTCATTGTCATTCTTTCCAGAAGGGAATGAGCAACTAAGTTTCCATTACTGAGTATGTAGTATAGAGGGTAGCAAGTTGCTTTGTCTGTGAAAACAGTGTCAAGACCCTCTGTTAGAGGGTTTATTCCAGTGAGAGAGTTACATAAGTAGATGAAACTCTCTGTGGTCACCTGAGTGTACAGTCCTCCCTGCCTCATACCAACGAGGGCTGTGTGAATGAGGAATTTTGATGAATAGCCCCAGCCACTGTAGCTAGTTCAAACTAGGGGATGCTTCTAACACCATTGTTACAGCATTTGACATTTCACTCAGTGCAGATCACGGTAACCACTACCTGTCAGCCTCCTGTCCGCTTCCCAGTCAGTGCTTTGCATTCGTGTGTGTTCAGTGTGCGGTTATTTTCCAGGTAATCGTGGTAGTAGAACAAGAATGTAATGCAGTTACCACCAATAAACTATAACTAACTTATGTCTGTTAAAAACCAGGGGTGCTATGTGATTTCACTCGTGCCGTGTAGACAGCTGCTTGTTTCTGAAAAGGGGTTTTGTCTTTGTGTCTCTCAAGTGCCATGTGCCACCATGTCCAGCCACACAGGCTATTTTGTGTTTTGTTGGATTTCTTTCCTTTTTTTTCTTTGTTTGTTGTGGGGTTGTTGTTTTTGGAGATAGGTTCCTGCTATGGTGACTTCAGGGTCCCAGCTGCTTTCCCTTTGTACAAACTTTAGATGATGGTTTCATGCATGCATGTGTACCACTTGCAAAGATTTGGTATCCAGAATTATTAGAGTGTATCTGCCAAAAAACCAAGGTGGGACGTGCCTTTAACCCCAGCACTGAGGTGAATCTCCTGAATTCAAAGCCAGCCTGTCTAGTGACTTCCAGGACAGCCAGAGCTGTTAAACAGAGAAACACGTTATTTTTAAAAACCAAGGAGAAAAAATCAGACTATGTGCAGCACACTAGCAAGGTGACTTTTTTTTCTCAACTAAAATGAAGCAATGAAGCTAACAGAGCGGTGGAGACGCTGGGCTGCCTCCTCATGGTTAACTCTCTTCTCCTAGATGTGACATTTGCTGTGTCACCTTCCGCACACATCGAGGACTACTGCGTCACAATGCGCTTGTCCACAAGCAGCTTCCCAGAGATGCCATGGGAAGGCCTTTTATCCAGAACAATCCTTCCATTCCTGCTGGCTTCCATGACCTAGGGTTCACCGACTTCTCCTGTAGGAAGTTCCCTCGGATCTCTCAGGTATGTTCACAGACCTGTGCCGGGGACGGATGGGGGTTGTAATTAAATTCAGCCTAGCTCGTGGGTTTCTTGGGCAGAGGAATTAATGCTCTTTTATTTTAGCTGAGTTTCCGTGTGACTCTACCTCTCAGGTACCTTTTGCCCAGGCTTCAGGCTTGAGATTGAAAGCTGTGTATTTACTACTCCTCAAAACCCTGTCGTGATCTTTATTATCTGCGTCTCAGCTAGGTATTTGTAGCAGTTTCTGTTAAAATGGTTTGAATTTTTTTTAAGTGTGTGTGTGTGTGAGAGAGAGAGACAGAGAGAGAGAGAGAGAGAGGAGAGAGAATGTATGTCATGCGTGTGGATGATGGTGGAGGCCAGAAAAGGGCATTGGATCCCCTAGAGCTGAAGTTGTAAGTGGTTGTGGTCCAATGTGGGTGCTAGGACCCACACTTAGGTCCTCTTTACTTCTGAGCTGTGTCTCCAGCCCCTTGGATCCTTGCGGATTTGAACAAAAAGTGAGCTGATTAGTTTCCTGCCCATACAGAAACTGCCAAAACTAGTGTTTAATTTTTCTATATATAAACTTGAGATAGGGAGTATCCACATATAAGTTCTTGATGCACCTGGTCTGAGGTGCAGTGGACTTGATGCATGTGTACATTCACAGCCGTCCCAGGTGATGGAAGTCCCCTCCCCCAGCCTCGGGGAAGCAGCCATTTTGTGAAGACCCCTGGTTTGTCTTCTTAGCTATTCTGGTACTGCTTAAGCTGGCAATCCTCCTGCCTCAGTCTGCCAGGTACTGGCAGTTCTCCCCAGTTCAACACTCCTCCGTTTCCAAGGCCTGGTTCAATTCCATCGTTATGTTATTTCACTCTGCTTGGGTACATCCTCGAGGGTGTCCTTGATCAGATAGGCAGGCTTCTTTGAGGTGTGCCTGGCCTTTTGACATCACTATCTACAGAGTTCACATTTGTGAACCGTGCAGCTGAGTAACAAAAGGAAAGTTACTGGTTTAAACCAGTTGACAATTTTGTGTTGGACTGCATCTGTGGCTGTCGGTGGCACCTGTGGCCTACAGGCTACAGGCCAGATGCCTGCTCTCTCCCTCACTTTCTTAATTCGGTCTCAGGTCTGCACTCAGAGGTTGCCTCTCTGTCAGTGGAAACAGCTCCTTCGTGGTCATGTCTAAATCCTCACCTTTCTCCCCTTGCTTTGCTTGCGGGTCCCACTTAGGCCTGGTGTGAAACAAACCTGCGTCGGTGCATCAGCGAGCAGCACCGCTTTGTGTGTGACACCTGCGACAAGGCGTTCCCCATGCTGTCGTCACTCATCCTGCATAGGCAGACCCACATCCCTGCCGATCAGGGACGGGAGAAGCTCCAGACTAAGACCCTGGCTGCTGATACCTTGGACCAGAAGGTCTTCCTGGCCTTCCTAGGCCTGCAGCACACCAAAGACGTGAAGCCTGCACCTGCTGAGGAGCTCCTGCCAGACGACAGCCATACAATACAGCTCCAGACACTCAAGTGTCAGCTACCTCAGGACCCTGGCTGCACCAATGTGCTGAGTCTGTCTCCTTTTGAAGCGGCTTCTTTAGGTGGTTCTCTAACAGTCCTCCCAGCCACAAAGGAGAATATGAAGCATCTGTCCCTGCAGCCCTTCCAGAAGGGCTTCATCATCCAGCCAGACAGTAGTATTGTGGTTAAGCCTATTTCAGGAGAGTCGGCCATTGAGCTGGCAGATATCCAGCAGATTCTAAAGATGGCAGCTTCTGCTCCTCCACAGATCAGTCTTCCGCCACTTTCCAAGGCTCCTGCCACCCCTCTGCAGGCAATTTTCAAGCACATGCCTCCCTTGAAGCCAAAGCCCTTGGTCGCACCCCGGACAGTGGTAGCTGCCTCCACACCCCCTCCTCTCATCAATGCACAGCAGGCATCCCCGGGTTGTATCAGCCCTAGCCTTCCGCCACAGTCCCTGAAGTTCCTCAAGGGGTCTGTGGAGGCAGTCTCCAGTGCCCATCTGCTACAGTCCAAGTCCGGGATCCAGCCAAACACCAGCACACAGCTCTTCCTGCAGCAGCCTGGGGTGGAGTTACCAGGCCAGGCCGAGATGAAAGCCCAGCTGGAGCAGGACAGCATCATTGAGGCCTTGCTGCCCCTAAACATGGAGGCGAAGATCAAGCAGGAGATAACAGAAGGTGACCTCAAGGCCATCATGACAGGCCCCAGTGGCAAGAAGACCCCCGCCATGCGCAAGGTGCTCTACCCCTGCCGCTTCTGTAACCAGGTGTTTGCCTTCTCTGGAGTCCTGCGAGCCCACGTCCGCTCCCACCTGGGCATCTCGCCCTACCAGTGCAACATCTGTGACTACATCGCCGCAGACAAAGCTGCTCTCATCCGCCACCTCCGCACGCACAGCGGGGAGCGGCCGTACATCTGCAAGATCTGCCACTACCCGTTCACCGTCAAAGCCAACTGTGAGCGGCACCTGCGCAAGAAGCACCTCAAGGCCACCAGGAAGGACATTGAGAAGAACATACAGTACGTGAGCAGCAGCACGGCTGAGCTGGTGGATGCCCTCTGCTCCCCGGAGACCGTGTGCAGGCTGTGCGGTGAGGATCTGAAGCACTACCGCGCCCTGCGCATTCACATGCGCACGCACTGCAGCCGTGGCCTGGGTGGCTGCCACAAAGGCCGGAAACCCTTCGAGTGCAAGGAATGCAACGCCGCCTTCGCGGCCAAGCGCAACTGCATCCACCACATCCTCAAGCAGCACCTGCACGTGCCCGAGAAAGACATTGAGAGCTACGTGCTGGCCACCGACGCCGGCCTTGGCCCCGCAGACACGGCCGCAGAGGCCTCTTCCAGAGAAGAGAGCAGCTGTGTCACTTTCGCCGAGTGCAAGCCCCTCACCACTTTCCTGGAGCCCCAAAATGGCTTTCTTCACTCGAGCCCCACCCAGCCCCTGCCTTCCCACATCTCTGTCAAGTTGGAGCCGGCCAGCAGCTTTGCAACAGACTTCAACGAACCCCTTGACTTTTCGCAGAAAGGCCTGGCACTGGTCCAAGTGAAGCAGGAAAATATGTCCTCCTTGCTGAATTCTTCCTCCTCCTCTG
The DNA here is from genome assembly GCF_021556685.1 of Rattus norvegicus. NCBI lineage: Eukaryota > Metazoa > Chordata > Mammalia > Rodentia > Muridae > Rattus > Rattus norvegicus. The sequence continues at coordinate 26,809,652 of NC_141550.1, read as the reverse complement.
CCCTCTATGACTGCTCCATGGAGCCCATTGATCTGTCCATCCCCAAGAGCGGAAAGAGAGGAGACAAGGACACAGTTGTTTCCAGCGACGCCAAGAAACCAGAACCAGAAGCTGGGAAAGCTGAGCAGCTCTCTCCCCATCCGCCACCCTGCCCTACCTTGTCAGTGACTGTGGAGCCCAAAGGGAGCCTGGACAACCCAGCAGGCACTGTGGTGGCCGTCACCACGGCTGCCAAGCTGGAGCCCCACACCCAGCCCCTCCAGGGCTCTGTGCAGCTGGCTGTCCCCATCTACTCCTCAGCTCTCATCAGCAATGCTCCCCTCTTGGGCAGCTCCGCCCTCCTGAACAGCGCGTCCTTGCTTCGGCCCTTACGGCCAAAGCCTCCCCTCCTCTTGCCAAAGCCCGCGATGACAGAGGAGCTGCCGCCACTGGCCTCCATTGCGCAGATCATCTCCTCTGTGTCCTCGGCTCCTACTCTGCTGAAAACGAAGGCAGCTGACCCCGGGCCGTCGAGCACCAGCAGTAACGCTGTGGCCACAGACAGCCCAGGAGGCTCCATCCCCAAGGCCTCCCCTAGCCCCACAGACATCCCAAGCTCGAGAGAACCCACTGACCCAGCCCCTACAGCCAGCAGCCCCGAGGAAGCCTCGCCTCCTGAACAAGGGCCGGCTGCCTCATCCAGGAAGAGGGGCAGGAAAAGGGGAATGAGAAACCGACCCCTCCCCAACAGCAGTGCTGTGGACCTGGACTCCAGTGGGGAGTTTGCCAGCATCGAGAAGATGCTGGCCACCACAGACACCAACAAGTTCAGTCCGTTCCTGCAGACGGCAGAGGACACTCAGGAAGAGGTGGCTGGAACCCCTGCAGACCACCGCGGGCCCACTGAGGAGGAGCAAGGCAGCTCTGCGGAGGACAGGCTGCTGAGAGCAAAGCGGAACTCCTATGCCAACTGCCTGCAGAAGATCAACTGTCCCCACTGTCCCCGGGTCTTCCCTTGGGCCAGCTCCCTGCAGAGGCACATGCTTACACACACTGGTAAGAAGGGCCTCAGGGCTCACCAGATGGTGAGTCTTGAAAGAAAAGAGTGAGGGGTAGGGGTAGGCCTAGAGTTCGGGGCCCTTTTCTCACGCTTCATTTCTTCTTCGTGCCTGTGGTCTGGCCACCAAGGCTTATCTGTAAATGAATGTATCAGACACAGGTGACAGTGGTCATAGGCTCCCTCACCTCTCTCTGCATAACCTTTGCCTGACAATTTTCAAGATGTTTTTAAGTGTGGAGGCCATTCCAGAAAAGTGGGACTTTGCAGTAAGATAACAGCCGTGCCACGAGCTGTGACATGACCTGGTGTCTTCAGTGCTGCCCTTTTATTTTGGACATTCTTTACATCCATGTCATACAGCAGAGTGGGATTGGATGTGTTTCCTGTTGGCTGAGGTAGCTGCAGCTTCCCTTATTTAATTTTGACCTGCTCTCCGATTTTGAATACTTATGGAAGATAGTGGTGATTTTTTTAAAGTTCTATTTATTCTAAAATTGTCAGCTGTTGAGGAAAACATTCTAAGTATAGTTTTCAGATGTCAGTTTCTAGAAGTTGAATTTTAGAAGTTTAGAATAGAGAATATTCATTAAATTATTTCATGCCTGGTGCTTCTAATATTTCAATAGCCATATACTTTTCATCACAATTATAATTTTCTGAATCGTATCACAGGATTTGTATCATTGTTCAGTGGGCGGGCGATGATACATTCAATGAAGCCCTTACCTTTTTGGATTTTACAGTTCAAACATTAATAGATTGGACCAGAAAAAAATTTATTCTTACTATATTTGTAGGACAGGATTGCTAGTTAAAATGCAGATCACCAGCAAGACTTGATTTTCAGACCATCAAGTATTTTTGTAGTATTTGGGATAGACGGATCAGAAAGACGTTTGGATTTTACTGCTGACCGTGTCATTTTGCTTGCAGACTGTAGACGCTCATGGTTGTTAGGAGGTTCACAGCAGTACCCTGAGGTGCTGGTGCAGAGTGGGTATGAGCTGTACTCTGCATGGCGGAAACACTGTGGGTAGGGACTATAGCCCAGTGACGCCTTTTGAGCCGATCAGAATGCTGTGATTTCCTCCCGCCCCTCCCTCTCCTGGAGTTGAGAGCTCTGAGCTTGGTAGACACTGAAGATTTTCTGTAGAAAATCTCTCAGCAAACTGACAGTCTTCCTGGAAGCCAGGTGTCCATACATTTCTCTTCCATCTGTGATGGCATCTGCAGATACCAGAGGCATGGCCCGATTCCCTGGTATTGAACACTGGAACTCAGGAGCATCAGAACCCATTCAGTCCCCAGGACGCACATGGTAGAAAGGAAGAACCAACTCCTACAAGTGCCCTCTGCCACGGCATGAGCATACACACACACACACACGGCATGAGCATACACACAGAGAGAGAGAGAGAGAGAGAGAGAGAGAGAGAGACAGAGACAGAGAGAGAGACAGAGACAGAGAGAGAAAGAAAGAGACAGACAGAGATTCCACCCAACAGCGTTGTGCAAAGCCCATTTTCAACTGTAGTTAAGCAAACTGCCTCCATCATGAGAGATGGCCTTTCCACCCTCTCAACTACTTTGTAGAATTATCCCAGCATCTGTACTTGGTCTCAACCCATTTCTCCATTCTACCCACTCCCTACCACGGAGCAAAGGGGCTGAATGTCCAACCAGGGGTCCACCTGCTGACTCCAGCACAAACAGGACTTTAGCTCTTTACCCTGCTTAGTTAACTTCCAAGAACGTCATTTGAGGAGGAAGCTGCCATCTCTCATGTCCTCTGGGGTCATTTCTACATACTTGATTTCCTCCCTCCTCCAGCTCTCCAACCTGTGGCTCACTGCTCGCGCTCTCTCTCTCTCTCTCTCTCTCTCTCTCTCTCTCTGGACATGTTGTACCTCATGAGACAACGCCACACTGTCTCTGCCAGTTCCCCTCGCAGCATCGTCCCGTGTCTTTAGGCTACAGGAGGACAAAGTGCCAGCAAACACAACCAGTCCCTTTCAGCTTCTGCCCTTGTCTCTTCCTCCTTCCCTTTGCTCTGGTTCCTTGTTCCACAGTGACGGGTCAGGGTGGTGCAATCTCTGAGAGCCCCTCCGGCTGTAACATCTGGGGTTCCCTATCTCACTCACTTTCTCATGGGTGTGTGGAGCTCTTTGCCAGCTCCAGGGCTCCTCACCTCCTACCCACTGCTGAAGGGTAGCAAGCCCTGACGTTTACATTTGGGAGATGCCCTTACAGTATAGAAAGCATCGTGAACCAGTTGTTCCTGGTTGCCTTTACTAAGGTTTAATTGAAGTTTTCTTATGCGAGTTTGTGTCTGCACATATGTGTGCGGGTATTTGTGGAGGCTAGAAGAGGAGTTAGAGACCCTGGAGCCAAGGTTACAGGTGCCTGTGAGCCCAGAGATGGAGTTGCTGAGAGCCGGACTCAGGGCTTCAGGAGCAGCAGGTACTCCTCTTTACCACCTGTGTCTCTGGCCTGTGTCACTTTAAGTGGTTTGCTTTGGCTGCAAAAGAAGAAAAGAATTACCAAAAGAACAATGTTTGGGCCCCAAGGGTAGAGTTTGTGGGAAGTCCAAGGCTGCTTCGCTCCTACAGTCCTGTCAGCACAAAAACTCCATGTGAGTCCCGGGCTAGTACTAACCTTGATTCTCTTCGGAGAACATTTGCAGCTCATCCATTGAAGAGTTGACAAACAAGGTCCCGTTGTCCTCAGCAAACTCTTGTTCCTTCTGCCTGGCTTTGTTCCCGGTGCCCTTCAGATAATGCCTCTCTTCCTTTTCTGACTGCTCTGCATGAATGAATTTGGCTGACTGGTGGCTTTAATGTTCACATTGGAGTGGGGGACATACAGGCCCTGGGTACAAAAGTAGCCCCTATGGTTACAGCTGCTCGCTCTCTCTCTCTCTCTCTCTCTCTCTCTCTCTCTCTCTCTCTCTCTCTCTCTCACACACACACACACACACACACACACACACAGGTCAGATATGGGTAAATTCCACTAGTGACTTTTAGACATGCTATAACATGCTAAACACGCTCACCATTTCTACATCTCTGCGAGGCAAAAAGCATATTACCGTTTTAAAAATGATATTGCAGCAAATATATGAGCTTTAAATGATGGTGCTGCTTGAAGAGGTCCTTCTTACGATCCAATGCTTGGGCACCATGGAACTGTCTTTTAAAATGGCCCCGTGTGACTCTTTATCACAGAATACAGCCTGGTTATCCAAACCATGTGTAAAGGGAAAGCATGCGAAAGGGGGAAAGGAAATCACTTCCTGCATAAACACCTACCATTTTCATCTGGAATCCCTGCATAGGGGAGTCGGGGAGCTGGCTGGCTGGTTAAGAGGAGAGCTCAGATCCCAGCATCCATGTTATACGTTGTGCATCTTACAAATGCTTAAAATTCCATCTTGAAGAGACTCCACACCTTGTTTGCCTGCCCCTCCCCCATGCACAGGTACTCATGCATACAGAGGCACAAATAATAACTAATTTAAAGAATCCCAGTATGGTATAGTAGCTTCTAGCCTTTAACTTTTTTTTTAAAGGCCCCTTCCCCCCCTTTTTGGTGCTGGTACTTGAACCAGTACTTCAGTGTTCACACACACACACACACACACACACACACACACAAGCTCCGTTCACTTTCTCCCTATCTGGCCAGGCCTGAAGAAGCTGCCATCTTGCTTTTTGACAAAGAAATTTTAAAATATTTGCTGTTATTAATCAAAGCAAAGGAGCCACCTGAAAAATACACGGCAAATGTTTTACACCCGGTCACGTTAGGTTGTTTTTTTTTTTTTTTTTTTTTAATGAGGCTGTTTTCTGTGCTTCAAGCAATTGGTGGGTTATCAACTGGTGTGCAAAGGTCCCTTGTCTGTACACATAGCAGGATTTTCATACAGCTTCCCCAAGGCCTCGAGGTATGCTTGGATTGATGGAAGTATTCGTGTCTGTCTGCTCACCCCAACCCCATATACCTCTTGTCTGCCTTTCTACTCCATGGAGTCAGCAGTGCTGGTTGGAGTCTTTGGCTGGTTGGTTGGTTTCATAGATGGTGGTGGTTGCTGCCTCGTCAGAGATGAGCTGTGCGTGCCTTTGAGCTGCATGGATCCCTGGCCCTTCTGCACTGAGACAGCTCCTCCAGAGGTCTGGGAGTGACAGCATAAAGGATGTGTGCTCTCGGGAGGGAAAAAATGCCCCTTGCCTTCGATTATCCCTGTTAACAATCCAGGGCTCATCTTCATAGGCACGCTGGGTCTTCCTTCCCCTGGAAAACCAGCCCTTCTGGCTTGTTCTAGCAGCAAGGCCCGGGGCCTGTGCAGGGTCTCACACGCTGCGCTAGTCTCAGCCCTGTCAGTCTCTTAAGTATTAACCTGAAGGGAAGGCCCCTGGTTTGTTTCCTGGGAGCTCTACCACCACGTGACTCTCCCTGTTAGTTATTGAAGTCACCTACAGGTTCAAGGTTCCAAGATAGCAGCACTAGGCAGCAACTCTAAGGTGTTTTTAGTCCCCAGTGGAAGCAGAAACTGGGGCCTGGAATCTGGCAACTGGGGCATGGGTGAGGGGGTGGAGCAAACCAGTGACACTGAACAATCCATGTCTCCTCTCCTGCAGCTGCCCTTTCCCCTTCCCTCTTCCCCAACCCTTCTCTCCCATCTCTTTCTCCTTTCTTTTCCCTCTCTTTCCTCTGCTTTCTTCTTTACCTCCTTCTTTCCCACTCTCCTCTCCCACTCTCTCATGCACGCTCTCCCCCTGAGCCCATGCCCTTTCCCCTCCACATAGATTTGCACAAGCCCAGGACTAGCCACAGGGGAGCTCCCAATGCATTTTGAAACACAATGTTTACAGTGCAAACAGAATCAAATAAGTGAAGGGTATAAGCGGGCCAAAGCAGGGAAAGAGGGCCTCTCCTGCCAACCATCAAGTCGCCCTGTTTGTAGCCCTGGCCTGGGGTTTGGGCGGACCTCACCTCGGCCTCTGTGGAGCAGAGTACATAGCCTGATGCAGGCTAGCCTCTCTGCACACTCGCCTCTGTGTGCACACTAGCACACTCGCTCTTAGCCTGAACAAAGCAAGGAAATGAACACCTGGGAACCCACGCCATGAATCCTCCTGTCATTGCCACACAGGTGGTGGGGGAGGGCTCACTCTGACTTCTTTTTGGTTCTTTTTTTTTTCAGAGCTGGGGACCGAACCCAGGGCCTTGCGCTTCCTAGGCAATCGCTCTACCACTGAGCTAAATCCCCAGCCCCTACACTCTGACTTCTTAATATGGGCCTTGAAGGTTGCCAGGGGTTCACCACCTCCCCTGGGGAGGCTTGAGCGTGCAACACACACACACACACACACACACACACACACACACCCTGTCCATCTCTTTGCTTCAGTACTGCCTGCTAGGCTAGTGGTAGTGCTTTTTCTCTGGATCATGTAGGAATTGCTTGTCGAGCCTTAGAAATGTGGTGTGAATAGTTTATTGTCTTGCTTCAAACACATGTATCTTGGTTTCAATGTTAACTTTCCTTTAGTCTCTTGATGACAACTCCCTCCATTATACGAAGGCCAAGGGAAAATGATTATTTCAGTCATTGTCTCTCAGTTTCTGTTTCTTTTTGTTAAGTGTGTTTCTCTTTATTTTCTTAAAAGGAAAGGGTGGAGGGTTGAAGAGACGCCAGCAATCCCAGGAGAGTAAATCAAAAGCAACATTTCTTTTCCATTGCAGTAGAAAGCCAGATAAATACATATTTTTTTTTCCTGCTTCAGGTCAGAAACCCTTCCCCTGTCAAAAATGCGATGCCTTCTTTTCTACCAAATCTAACTGTGAACGTCACCAGTTGCGCAAACACGGAGTTACCACCTGCTCCCTGAGAAGAAACGGGCTTATTCCCCCAAAAGAGGGTGATGTTGGATCCCATGATAGCACAGGTAGAGCCTCTAGGTGATGGAGAACCAGAGAGAGGAGGGAGCTCCCCGGAGCTCCTATAAAGCTGTGTGAGCTGGAGCCTAGCACTGAGCAGCCACAGCTTAGGGGGCCTAGCCCCTGCCGAGACTGGGTGCCACCGAAACCTGTGGAACCGGGGAAACAGTGTCAGTGCCCCGGGACCTTTTGGAGCTGCTAGGGGGAGATCCAGCACCTCCCTTCCAGAAATTGCCGTTGCTCTGATCCCGGAAGGTGGGGTGAGCTGGACGTTGTGCTCCTGATTTAACTCCCTGGAGGAAACTCGAAGCTCTGAAGTTTGGGGGACCCGGGTTCTGCAGCCTTCATGAGCAGCACTTGCCCCAAGGACTCAGTACTGCAAGAACTGTGACCCCCCAAGCTTTTAGCTGGGTGTCATCGGGTTGAGGTGGGGCAGGGCTTTTCTTCTCAATAAATCCTCCCAGTATAAACCTGTCCTCGTTTGAAAAGCCCTCTGCATGTCTTTCTTAATCACGACCCTGCTTGGATCTGGGCATTACTATCCTGTGCTGATGTGTGCTTCCTCCTTGGCCCTTACAGAGTAATTAACACAGCTCTGTTCCTCTTCTTGCCCCCGCCTCCTGTATTCACTCATGTCCTCTGTTTAATACTCGCCATGGTCCGACTGCTGGAGCGTGCTATTCCTACCCGCAAAACACACCAAACAGAAGTAAGCTGCCTCGGGCCACTTGGTCCAGCCAGGTGGCAGGGAGGGCATTGCATGCACAGGCTTCAGCTCGCAGGTGTTGGAAGTTAGCATTTGCCCATGGCTGGGATCTAAACCAGCCTCTGATGTGCTCATCTAGGGTTGCAGCTGTGTCTCGTGACCTCTCAGACTTTGGGGGGATAGAGTGCTGTGTAGTTTGGAGAGGGGCACTGCAACCCTATCAATGTAGACAGAGTGACAGTCATTGATTCCAACTCCCTTGTCCTAACCTCAGTGGTGAGACGTCACAGTGGAACGGATATCTAGGAGAGCTGACCCCAATGGCAAGACACCTTTACCCTCCCCACGCTTTATTCAGCCCAGTGAAAGCAAAGCAATGGAATGCCTTGGGCTCGTTGGGTTCTCCTGCCCAGGTCAGACCCTCTAAAGCCAAGAATGGTACACCTGGTTTGCTAACCCCTCCCCAAACCCTGACTTCCATTTCCACATAGTTCTCCGGGATCTAGGAGTAAGGAAAGGTATCCTGCCGAGGTTGAGCCTGCCCTGGGAGCCAAGCCTACCCAGCCGCCTCCTATGCTGCTGGAAGCCCAAGGCTCTGCAGCAGCTGTCTTTGCCACAGACTGTCCTGTTAACGTTTAACCATCGTTGCCACCGTACCTATTAGACTGGAACATTTTCTTACAGCCTGCTTTACAGAATGGTCCTGTGATCCTCCCCAAACCAGTTCACGAGGGAAGGCGCTGACATGGGGGTTGCTGAGGGGTGGGAACCCATGTCCTCGGAAAAGTCTCAGTCACCGATCCTGCTCATCCTGGAGGCCGCATACAGGAGCTCTGCTGACGCCAGAGCTCGGTCAGAATTTATGGTTTGAGCTTAGCTTTGGCGCAAGTGTTAGCCTGTGGGCGCATTTATTTTTTAAGTTTACAATTACAGGTTTTCTGTTTCCAAGGCCTTGCCCCAGAAGTTATATAGATTTTCTTAAAGGGACAAAGCCTCTTAGAAGTCACTGAAAGTTTTAAGACTATCAAAGAACAGCCCGTGGTGAGAGAGAGGACTGATTGAGGTGGGAGAAAAAGGCAGAACCAGGGACGTAGTAGGAGTTGAGGGAGGAACAGGGGGGCAGAGGAACAGGTTTGGGGTTTTTTTTGGGGGGGGTGGTTTTCTGGTTTTGACCTTGGAGACAGGATACCGTAGGCCACCCTTAAACTCAGGATGACCTTGAACTAGTGCTCCTCCTGCTCCTGCCTCCGAAGTGTTATCACAGAATTATCACCACACCCCAACTGCAAGTCCGTCAGTTTAGGTAGGCCATCGAATTACCTCAATCCCAACCAGACCCTTTTAAAAGGACAGGAAATGACAGGGAAGTTACTGGAGTTTTCAAGGTTTGGTTTATGTGCATATAGATTGGATTCTTTTTAAATCCCTAAACATGTTTTCTAATGTCAGCATCACTTTTCTGACCACACAAAGTCTTCCATGAAAATGTACCCCAGATTTCCTCCTGTACCTGTTGCTAAAAATACTAAGGTGGGGACAGTTTTCCCTTCTACGTTGTATTAAATATTCGTTTTTACACTGCTTCCCTCTGTTACGCTGCTCTTGAATGTCCTTGCTTCTTATTCAGGGGATTCCGGGAAGAGCCAGGTAGGCACCTGGACGGGACCTTTTACAGCATAAACATGAATGGCTTCTTTAGATACTTCGGTATCTTACGTGTGTGAGTGCTCCTCTGTCCGAATGTATGCCCGCAGGACAGAAGAGGACATCAGATCCAGTTATAGATGGTTGTGAGCCAACATGTGGTTGCTGGGAATTGAACTCAGGACCTCTGACCAGGCAGCCAGTGCTCTTAAACTACTTTTGCTTGTAGGAAGCAAGAGACCCTTAACCATGGAGATGACCAGCAAAATACATGGGGTTCTTGAGAAGCCATAACAGGACCTGTCTTTTCACATTGATTACTCACTCTGTACATGAGGAGGTTAAGTCTATTGTTACCAATATCGTAAACCAGGCCACAGGCTGTCCTGCTAAAACACTCCCCCTAGTGGAAGTCTGGGTGCAAGAACTGTTCAAAAGTGTGGGCACCTTTGTACACAGAAAGACCTCATCAATCCTTAGAACAGAATTGTGAATGGGACGGTTCAGACTGAGGGTGTGCGCTTGGCTTTGTTTTCAGGATTCATCTTTATTTTCATAAGTTTGTCATTTTAAATACATACTCTCCAATTCAAACAGCCTATGTGCTGGGTTAGTCTAAGCCACTCTAGGGCTAAAATGGGAGGAAACACAAGTTTGAGAGACTACCCCAGGCTACCTAGCAAGCTTCTGTTTCAAAACTAGAAAGAAATGGTTTTGCTGCAAACCCAATAACAGGAACAGCCTAAGTGTATACTAGGAAAAAAAAAAGAATTAACCAGAAATTAGCCTTATTTTTAAATTGGACTTGGCTTATTTTGAAAAGTACTTGCCATACAAGCTTAAGGCCCTCCCCAAATTAAATCCCTAGCACTCATTTAAAAAAACAAAACAAAACAGTAGTGTTGAGTCAGGCCTAAAATCCCACCACTGTGGGAGCAAGAAGATTGCTGGAGTGTGCTATCCCTACCTGCAAAACACACCAAACCCCTAGAGCTTTCTGGTCCGCAACTCTGGACAATCAGCAAGTTTCAGGTTAGTTGACTGTCTCAATAAATAAAAAATAGTAATTGAGGAAGACACAAAGTAGATGCTGACCTCTGATTTCCAAACACACACACACACACACACACACACACACACACACACAACTGAGCAATCTAGGCATCCTGTGCTTTTTGTTGTGGAGTCTAAACCAAGACCCATTCCATAGATTTCCCCACTGTGACTCGGGAAAATGAGCAGAGTTTTCCTTTGTGCACAGTTAAACACTGGTGTACACACAATGGGCCCCTGCTTCCTGCTATTACAGTTTGTCCTCATTTAATTCTGAAGTCTCTGGAGATAACCACAAGGTGGCCTCTATCAGGTGCCCATGTCTGAGGCAGCTCCTCCCCAGTCCAAGACCTGCCTTGATGGCACATGACAGACACTGAGGAGGAATGATAGGCTTGGAAGTGGCCCTCTGGCTAATTCTACCTCAGCCAGTAAGAGTGCATGAATTTCAGCTGCCTCAGGCAGTGATCAGAGAGGTGCCTCTCCTAGGGCGCCTTCTGTATTTGCTGTAAAACAATGACTTCCTCACTCTTAGTAGTAAAGTCCTCATTGAGTCCTCAACTAAACAGTCAACTTCCATTTACTGTTAAAACCATTCAGTCCTTACTCAACCATAATAAAGAAAAGGTAACCTCCCAATACTCCTCTTCCTCCTTTCAGCCTCATTCTGTTCTTCCTCCTTATTCTTTTTCTTTTTTGAGACTATCTCATAGCCTAGGCTAGCCTTGAACTCATGGTGAAGCCCAGCCTGGCCTCAAACTCTTACCTACCTACTTTAGTTTCTGAAGGTCTGAGATCACAGGTGTACACCAGTGTGCCCGGCCTTGGTGTCATTAATGTTGGCCACGGTTCCCTCTTTTAAGGTCACTGAAAGCTGGTGGACTTCCCATGTCTGTTTTGCTGGGGGGTGTGTTGTTGTAAAAATACAAAAAATTTAAAAAGTATGGTTGTATTTTATCCCCCACTAGGTCTGACACCATGATGCCCCAAGATATCTGCTAGACATCTTAATTCTCAGTCAGCAAAGCCTCTCACCCGCTCTGCTCCATCCCATATCACACTGCCAAAGGCCTCTCTCTGAGCCTGGCAGCAATCTCTCTACCTATCTAGTTCCCCAGACAGGTTTCCATGCCAGAAACACACATCCCAACTCCACGGTGGCCCAGACCAGCCACCCAACACTCCATCACACATTAATCTACACATGAAAGAACACACAACACAACAACCTTTGGCGGGTTGATAAGAGATAATTGCCATCTAAACAAACCCTGTACACATCCATCCTTTAAGAATACTGGCTGGAGAGATGGCTCAGGGGTTAAGAGCACTGACTGGGGAAATGATGCACAGATTTTGTGACTCCTCCAGAACACACAGAATGTGTTTTCCTCCTGATGCAGTCCCACTGTGCTTTTCCCTGGCTGCTTTTTGGTATAAGACATTGTAGTTAGGGCTGGAGGGATGGCTCAGTGGTTAAGAGCACTGACCACTCTTCCAGAGGTCCTGAGTTCAATTCCCAGCAACCACATGGTGGTTCACAACCATCTGTAATGAGACCTGATGCCCTTTTCTGGTGTGTCTGAAGACAGCTACAGTGTCTTTAAAAATAAATAAATCTTTTTAAAAAAATAAAAGAACACTCATAGCAACCTGTAAAGATACAGCGTGAAATCTTAACACCACCCGCCATATTGTCCTGCCACAGCTTCTCTCTCCCTCCTGTCTCTTCCTCCTTTCTGTTCCAGTCTCCTCCTCTTCCTTCAAACTTTCCTCCCGCCCATCCTTCCTTCTTGTCCAATGACAGGCCTCCTATCTTGTACCTGCCTTACCTGTGACACCATCCCACAAGGGGTGGGGGGCGGGGCAGACAAGTGGAAGCCAGAAATCAATGCAAGAGGCTCACCGTATAGACCCCTGACCTTGTGCTCACCCAGTCCCTCAGAGCCACCTCTCCTCCCTCTTCCCCATGCGATGCTCACAGGTGCGGGAGCATGTTTGGTCTCTGGCCTCTACCTGGAGATTGTCTGTGGACCGTACACACAGAATCTGTGAAACTCTTTAAGGACCACGTTTGGAAAATGGGGGGTTGTTCTTGTGTGTGTTGCATGTTTGTGAAAAGCTCTTTGCACTGGAAAGATAACCCTTACGACTTGGCTTCCTCAACCTCCCTAGTACTTCGAGTCTCTGGAATGCACGCCCTCTCTGTCTGCACTGCCTGAGTCACTCACACCTTCCTGGGGTTGGGGACAGCTGAGGATACATAGGTGTGATGGTGGAAGGCAGGAGTTCTGAAGCACAAGACATTTCCTTGGGAGTGTGAAGGCCGGTTCGGCCCTTATAACTCCCAGATTCAAAAGTTCCTCACGAGGTTTAGTATCCGGGGTTGCAGGGTGGGTCTGGCCAAGTTCCAGTCGAGCCCTTGAGAAGGGTTTGTTCAGGGTCGCCTCGTCTGAACCTCTTCCCTACTCTGCTTGCTTACACAGACAGCCAGTCAGACACAGACACACTGACCACCCCAGGTGAGGTGCTGGATCTCACAGCACGGGACAAAGAGCAGCCAACATCAGAGGGAGCCAGTGAGCTCAGCCCAGCTACGCAGGACCTTACAGAAACAGAGGCCAAGGCAGAAGCAGCCCCACCTGAGGAGGAGGAGGAGGAAAAGGGGACGGAGGAGAACCCAGAACCAGAGTTAGAGTGCCGCGTGGAAGAGAGCTCTGGGGATGCAGACGCCCCGGAGGAAGACACAGCCAGCAACCAGAGCCTGGATCTTGACTTCGCCACCAAGATGATGGACTTCAAGCTGGCCGAGAGTGAGGCAGGTGCTGTGGACAGCCAAGGCCCGGCCCAGCAGGAGCCGAAGCATGCCTGCAATACCTGTGGGAAGAACTTCAAGTTCCTGAGCACCCTAAGTCGCCACAGGAAGGCGCACGGCTGCCAGGAGCCCAAGGAGGAGGAGGAGGCGCCTTCGCTGGAGAATGAGAGCCTTGGCAGAGCAGTTGAGGGGCCCTCACCTTCCCCTGAGCCTGAAGAGACACCTGCTGAGTCCTCAGCCACAGATCCAACGGCAGGAACCGGGGAGGCCTCGGGGGAGAGACAGAATGAAGACACAGAGAGTCCCTCTGATGGGGAGGGCACGGCTGAGAAGAGGGGTGACAGTGACAGAAGACCAAAGACAGACTCCCCCAAAAGCATGGCCAGTAAGGCAGACAAGAGGAAGAAGGTTTGCAGTGTATGCAACAAGCGGTTCTGGTCCCTGCAGGACCTCACACGGCACATGAGGTCACACACAGGTATGAGACCAGAGCCAGCTTGCCAGAAGAGGTGGCCTGCAGTGGTTAATGGGAGTCTCGCTGGAAGTCAGGTCCAGGGACCACTGAGAACTGGCTAGGTTGTAGGGTTGCCCTTGGAGCTGGGGAAGGTGGGGGTCTTAAGGAGTTACCTCGTTGGCCCTGGAATGCCACAAACCTTCTACAGGGCAGTGGTCCCGCAGCAGTGGTGCTCTGGAAAGCACTTTTCTTTGGCCACTCAGTCCCAGTTTTGTCCTCTGTAGACAGGAAGGATGGCTGGCCTGTCCACGGGTTTCCAGAACAGGACGAGAGGGCATATGTCCATCCAGTGTCATCCTCAGCCACATCCTGAGAAAGATGGGGATATGCCAGGGAAGGCAGGTGGTGGCCTGGCCCATGTTCTGAAGACCCCAAAGAAGGTTCTGTTATTTTAGTGAGGGACAGGGGGAGAGACCTGAATTGAACCATGAAGCCAAAAGATAAACATCTTTCCTCAGCCATCCCTCCAAAGAGCGCACCCCAACCCCTTGACCACCATCATGGCCGCCCATGCACAGTGGCCTGGCCACAGCCAGCTGGGCCCTACACTGAGGCGTAGCATGCTGGGACCTTGTTCTGGCCAGGGATGTTAGAAATTTGATGTGTAAGCTATAGAGGAAACTTCCAAATGCACCTCCTTGTGCCTTGATTTAGGTGGCTGTCCCTGGCCTTGCAGAGCCTGGGGGAAAAGAAACCATTCCTCCTACAAGGCTCTTTGCTTCTGGGGTTCTTTTAAGATGAGTTTGTAGAAAACCTAGTTTGAGAGGTTCAGGAACCAGGATGTGACCCCTCTAGCCTTGTCAGATGGGGCACATAAGGCTCTTCATGGGCATCGAAGAGTCTTGTCCCTGTATACGTAGTTCTGGCGTGGGGGAGGTGGGAACCAGTGCCCTTCGTGTTAATGGACGTCTCCTTTTCTCTCTTTTCATTGTTCAGGAGAAAGGCCATACAAGTGTCAGACCTGCGAGCGAACCTTCACCTTAAAGCACAGCCTCGTTCGACACCAGAGGATCCACCAGAAAGCCAGGCACAGCAAGCACCACGGGAAAGACAGCGATAAAGATGAGCGGGCTGAGGAGGGCAGTGAGGATGAGTCCACCCACAGTGCCAACAACCCTGCCTCGGAGAATGAGGCCGAGTCAGCTCCCAGCACCAGCAACCATGTGGCTATCACCAGGAGCCGGAAAGAGAGCTTGGCCAATTCTGGGAAGGAATGTGGCCGGGAGGAGAAGGCTATAGCAGAGCAAGCCACCGAGCCCAGTGCCCCCAAAGAGCCGGGGTCTCCAGGTGAAACAGACCCCCAGAGCCCAGCAGCCATTGTGCAAGACTTGCTGGAGCTGTGCGGCACGAGGCCTGCCCCAATCCTGGCAGCCACCGACGGTGCCTCACAGCTCTTGGGCATGGAGTGATGGCCTGCCCTGTCTCCAGCCTACAGTCAAAGCTAGCAGAGCATCCCGAATGTAGATTTCACAAGGTTTTCTCAGCATCCTTCAGTTGTCTGGAGAGAGAGGAAAGAGAAGGCAAGAGAGAGACAAGCCTGCGGCCAACCAGCTCGTGCCATAGCCTTACCCAGTACACATGCACCCGGCCCCAGTACAGCCGGCTTCAGTGCCTTAACTACTTATGGGTCCTCCCATGCTGTCGTGGGTGCCCTCCCCCCAAAAATATGACGTTTTAACAAAACAAATATTTTAATGAATTTTTCGGAGGACCTTTTCATTTAAGCATTAACATTACCTTTTGTATTTGTGTGTTCGAGCTTGTTTTTGTGAATCTGTGACAGTACTGTTTGTTTTGTGAGCTGGAAACAGAAAACCTTCCCCTCGGATCCTGTAGCCAATAACTGGAAGAAAATGATGTGAATCTCTGTACATGACCAGAGGGAAGAGGGAGTGAGGCAGACTTCTAAGCTAGTCCTGTGTTCTCTGTTGCCCTGGTACAGGAGCCTACGACCTGGCCTTTGTTGTTAGTGGGTGTGGTTGAGGCAGGGTTCCTGTGTGGTGTGAACCAGAGCCAGGAAAGTCTAGCTTCAACCTCGCGCGTGTTTCACTCTCCATGTTAGAAATGGTTAGTGTTCAAATTCTTAATTTACAGAGAAAGGGACCTCCCCGGCACCATAGCCTATGGAGGCCATGCCTGGAGGTCATATATCAACGCTCCCTTCTTCCCATTCGGTATATGTTATTAATATTAATATTATTTTTATTTTTACTTCATCAGTTTGCTGGGCTCTGCATTCAGCAGAGACAAATGGGCAATATTTGCCCTGGGTGACCTGTTCTGCTGCCTGGTCCCCGCTTACTGTGCCTGAAGCGTCTGGTGGCACACCAGTGACGGCTCTTCTACTGTACTCAGACAAGCCTTCTTCCGTGACTGTAGAATCAATCCAGCAGGGGCCAGGGGTGGACCTCTAAGCGCGGCCAAGGAGTGGCTCAGAGAGGAGGGCAAGGATGCACAAGTGGTGGGGAGCAGGCATCCGAGACACCAGCCATACCTGGGGCACCTCAGTCAGTTTGCAAGGCACCCCAGTCTTCCCGCTAAGCTGGGTCAGTGCCTTCCCCGAGCTGTGCTACTACCGTCATTTGAGAAGCCGGCCATGAGATACTACTGCAGGTGACGACCTGGAGCGCATGCGCAAGGTTTAGACGGAAGGGTTCTCTTCAGCTTCCTGCAGTGTGGGGTTGTTCTTAAATCCCTAGCTGGCCCAAGCCCCTGGTGCACAAAGACAGGGTTCCTTTAGTTCCCCAATATTCTGTACAAACAGTAGACCTCCCTCATCAGCTAAAAGAAACCGTTTTTCCTACTGTAGCTGAGCTCGGTTCAGCACCCTGTCCTTTAGCAGAGACCCGAGGATGCCTGAGCCACACTGCTACTAGAGCCCTGTGTTTGTCCCTTGCCCGCAGAGCCTCAAGACTTCCCTCGGAGAGGCCTTCCTCTGCTCTATTCCCTTCCCTTATCCTGTGGCTCCTCCGCTAAGACGTGCGCCCCGGGGCACACGTACCCTTTTCTCCACCAGTTTCTAGTGGCTAAAATCCAACCACCCTGACTTCAATGGAGGATAGGTATTCTAGAGATAATGAAAAGTGATATATGTATGAAAAAGAAAACATTGAGGTATATATGATTTTTAACTGTATTCGGGATGTATGGACCAGTTTAAAATTGAGATTTTATTTACTGTAGAGAAAGAAATCAGAACCATTGATCCCATGGTCTTTTAAGTTAAACCCAGCTACATCCCTTAGTTGTTTTTTTTTATTATTATTACAATTGTTATTGTTATTTTCATTGTTGTTATTTGGGGTTTCTTGTGTTTTGTTTTTCTTTGCAACTCTCCACACTAAACTCATGATATTGTGGGGAGAAGCCATGACTGAACTCTACGCTGTGGGAAGATGTAGCAGGGATTGCTCCCAGCAGCGGCCGTCGCCAGGGCTGCCACTGGCAATAATCACTATTGATTTAAAGCTTTATTTAGTCTGATCTGTTTCCTTCATAGTTAATAAGGTCTTGCCACATTTTATTAGAGAGATTGAGAGATGAATTATTTGTTGTCCTGCCCGCCTTCCTCCCCCAATATTAAACTGTGAAGTTTGTGATTTGTTTAAACGCTGGGTGAATCTCTAGTGTTAGTTTGCATGTCCAGCTAATTTGTTTCTATACATTTTTGTTTGATTCTCTTTCTCCTCAGGGCTTTTACAAATATATATATATTATATGTGTGTATATATATATATATATATGGATCTTCTGAAAAAAATTGAGGTGCAAATTTTCTCTTATTGTTTTGTTCTGTTTTTGTTTTTGTTAATGGACACAATATTCAATCACTACATAAAGTACCCGGCTGTGAAACAATCCAGAAAGGCCCCACGGGGCAGTTACCCAAGCAGCTCTGCGGAAGGTCCGAGAGTCGGATGCCGGTTCACACAGATCATCCTGCATTCGTCTCTTTCCTCTCCTCTCTTTCTTCAAGAAAAAAAAAAAGTTGATCCTAATGATTTCAGCCCCTGCATCGAACAGGAAACAATGATAACTGTAGAATTCATATTTTTCTAAAGGGAACTTAAAAACTGCTGCTACGTGTGTACAAAACTGGTTGACGCCACATGAACAGAATCACAAGTTTGGTTTTGGTACTTTCTTCTTTGAACTCAGTTGTATAGAACTTCCAAATCCAGAATGAAAAAAAGCTGTTCTGTATCAAACCATCTAAGCAATAAATGTTATATTTAAAAAAGAAAGGCGCATGGCCAACCTGTGAGTTCCTCCAATCCTGTCTCCAAGCCTGCAGCACACTCAAGGCAGGTCTTAGGGTCAGGCACCGTGGAGTTGTCAAGGGCTCAGTAATGGCCTCAGGCCTGGGCACCCAGGCAGCATCTTTAAAAGACATTTGGGGTTGGAGACATGGCCCAGTCAGAAAAGTGCCTACCACAAGGGTGTGAGGACCCAAGTTCAGATCCCCAGAGCCCATGTATTAGCTGATCGTGCAGCGACACTGTCTAACTCCAGCACAGGTGACTAGAGGTAGGGGAGATGGGGGCCAGGCAATGACAAGCTGACCCCTGGAACTCCTGGATAGCCAGTCCAGTCAGATTGGTTATCGGGTTCACTGAGATAAATAAGGTGGGAAGCTGCCGAGATGGCTCAGGGGGTAAAGGCGCTTTCCGGCAAACCCTGACAGCCTGAGTGATTCTTAGGACCATGCAGTAGAGAATGGTGTGGTAATAAAAAGTAGGCACAACTGGTTCCTGCATGTCACCACTCCACTCTGGGCCCCTGGTACTCTCGGACCCAGGCGGTCACTCCCTGTTGTTAACTCTGGCACCACACCGTATGTAGAACTAACTTCAGTGCAGCACCATGCCATGTTAGTTAGGGTAGCTATCGTCTAGCCCAGCCATCTCTCCACTCCCATTGCTAGTCACCCTGGCCAGCTGGGAACTCTGGTTCCAGCCACCCACCCAGTAAAATCAAGACTCAACAAATTATAACCCAACAATCAGATTTACATGTTAAATTCTCAATCCACAATACACCCACACAATAAATTCATTGCCAATTAATAAAGATAGAAACCACCCACCTAGAAAAACTTGACCTAGACCACCTGGATCTCGATTCCCCTCACTCCTCCCTCCTTACAGAAACTTTGTCCCTGCCCCACTCCCTACTGTCCAATCATGTATTGCCTTGTCATCAACCTACAGGAAAAAGAAAGGACTTTTGGACAAAAGAACAAACAGTAGTAAAACACTTGCATACGTAAGATGAATAAAAAATAAAAATTTTTCATAAATAATAAAAGGCAGCTGGCTTCAGCTAGACATTCTCTCTTGTAGATGGGGGAATGTAAGAAGCTATGGTAAATTTAATAATGAGGCGAGTGGGAGAGACTCAAGGAGCAGCAGCACAGATGGCCACTCTTGACTCTTGTCACTAGTAACAAGCACTAGGAACTCCAAAGAATGCTTGGCCTCCCTTCCCCCATGAAGTTGTAAGGGACTGAGCTGACCTGGTGGATGGCAGTGGTTTTCAACCTGGAGGGCGCACGACCATTTCACAGGGGTTGCTTGAGACCACCAGAAAATAAACTCTTACATTGTGACTCATAACAGTTGCAAAATTATGAAGTAGCAATGAAGATAATTTTATGGTTGGGGGTCACCACAATTTGGACTGTATTAAAGGGTCACGGCATTAGGGAAGGTTGAGAACTCTGGTAAGCTGAAATCTTAGTGTTGGCAGATTTTAGTGAGCATAGCAAGAGAGTAGTAGTCCCAAGACAGAGAAAGCTGGTCAAACCCATGTGTGGGAGCATCTGTCATTGTGAAGAACCCTGTACCCCCTCACTGGGGAGTAGCCCTCAAAAGGCAACCCCAGAAGAGACTTGTGGGAAGTCAATTATGGTAATGTTACAGAGCCACTGGCCATCCTATTTTAGTGCCAGATCATAGTATAGCATAGGTGTGGCATCCCTAAGGCTCCTCAGGCTCCTCTGTTGGGCCCCACAACTGGCTTTGATGAGGTATCAGTGAGGATCCTAGTACATCCCATAGAGCTAGACTCATGTCTCAGTGGTTAAAATTCTGGTGATGACCACAACCAAGCAACTCAGAAGAAGCACATTCTTCGGCCTTTCGAGCTGGGTGGAAGGGAGCTGCCAATCATGAGAGGATGTTTGGGGAGCAAAGGGTTTATTTCATCTTAGCTCTTGGGTCCCGGCCCATCACTGAGGAAAGTTAGGGCAGAAAGCGTGTACCATAGAGGAATGCTCCTTGCTGGCTTGCTCATCCTGCTTTCTTACATACTCAGGACCAACTGCCCAGGGATGACACCACCCTGGTGGGCTAATGGGGTAGGTGGGCAGGATTATGGTTTCAGGTCAACACCGGGGTGACAAGGATGGACACAGGGAAACCATCAAGAGGTCACATTATGTCGACCAGGCTGGCTTCAGACTCAGATCTGCCTGTCTATTCCTCCCGAGTGCTGGCATTAAAGTGAGAGCCACACCTGGTCAAGAGTCAGGGCTGAGTATTTCCAGAGAAGCCCCAGGAGTCGGGTCAGCCAGATCCAGTGTGAAGAGTGTAGAGCAGCCAAGGACAGAAACTTTTAGCTTTGACTTCCTCCAGGCCAGGAGTTAGCTCTGAAGAGAGGTTTCCCTCCTGGCAAATCATCTTGACGAGAAATACTTGAACCTAAGAGCCCGTTTCCAGGAACATGGGAGTCATGTTGATCTTCTTGGTTAGGCCACAAAGAACCCCATCCTCCTGCTCCACAGAGACTCTTGGGGTCTAGCCCACCACCCGTGTGCCTGCCCCTTCCCTATATGAAGACCAATGCCAGGTCAGTTGCTGTCTTAGTCAGGGTTTCTATTCCTGCACAAACATCGTGACCAAGAGGCAAGGTGGGGAGGACAGGGTTTATTCAGCTTACACTTCCACATTGCTGTTCATCACCAAAGGAAGTCAGGATTGGGACTCAGGCAGGTCAGGAAGCAGGAGCTGATACAAAGGCCATGGAGGGATGTTACTTACTGGCTAGCTTCCCCTGGCTTGCTCAGCTTTCTTTCATATAGAACCCAGGAGCACAACCCAGGGATGGTTCCACTCACAATGGGCCTCCCACCCTTTATTACTAATTGAGACAATACCTTACAGCTGGATCTCATGGAGGCATTTCCTCAACTGAGGCTCCTTTCTCTGTGATAACTCCAGCTTGTGTCAAGTTGGCACACAAAACCAGCCAGTAGAGTTGCCCAGTGGTCCTGAAGACCACAAACTCACAGAAATTCCAGAAACCCAGAACCGTAACAATTAGTGAAGCTATTCCCTGAAGGCAGTGGCGAGAGAGAAAACACTACACCCAAGTAAGGCCTATGAGGCTGCCCTGAGCAGGAGAGAAAGCCTTAGATCTGAGGTCCAGACCTCAGCCCTGGTGGTTCAACCTGAGCAAGAATTCTTCTCTTTCATCTCTGTTGCAGTGATAAATTGGTGTCCAAAAGCAACAGAGGAAGAAGTCTTATTTGACTTATACTTTTAAATCACAGTCTACGCCCAAGAGAAGTCAGAACAGGAACTCAGGCAGGAACTTGAAGTAGAAACCAAGGAGTTATGCTGCTTTCTGACTTGCTCACAAGCTGCTTTCTGACTTGCTCACAAGGTCATGCTTAGCTAGTTTTCTTGTTCAATCCAGGACCGCCTGCTTAGGGAATGGTGCCACCCACAGTGGGCTGGGTCCTCATATATCTATATCAATTATCAAGCCCCCAGGGACATGCCCAACAGTCAATCTGATCTGGGTAAAACTCCACTCCCTTCTCAAGTGACTCCAGACTGTGTAAAGTTCACAGATAAAACTAACTAGGACAGTGACCATGATGATCTGCTAGACGTGTACGGGCCACCCAAACATCCTACCTACATTTTGGTGGCAATTGCCCAGGACATGGATGTCTGCCCAAAGGAGCCAGTCATGAGCACCAAGTCCAACATAGTAACCATCTGTGCTGATCACATGTCCTGAAGTAATTTAATCCAACGTGCATGGTAGCATGTGCCTTTATCCCAGCACTCAAGAGGCAGGTGGATCTCCGTGAGTTCAAGACCAGCCTGATCAGAATAGCCAGGGGCAAATTCTGTCTCGGGGGCAGGAGGGCAGGAAGAATTGTTAATCCCAGACTTAAAAAACTGCCTTGAAGGAAGAACTGTGGCTTGTCAATGGTAGGCCAGAGCCCGACCTTGACTTGCTTGTCTTCAAGGCGGGTGCTCGTTAGTGAGTTTTCTGAGGCTAACAGCTTATAAGAAGGGGTTTCAGAGGTATTGGTCCACAGTTGCTTAGCCCCTGTCATAGTTTGCTTTCTGTCACTATGATAAACACCATGCCCAAAAATTTAGGAGAGGAAAATCTGTTCATCTCCCAGATTACAGTCCCTCCTCAAGAGAAGCCAGGGCAGTAACTCACAGCAGGAACTGAAGTATAAGTCACGAAGGAACCAGACTGGCTTGCTTCCAGACTTATGTTCAACTTCTTATATAGCTCAGGACTACCTGGCTTGGGATAGTATAGCCCGCAGCAGACTGAGCCCTCCTACATCAACCAACAATCAAGCAAACACCCCATAAACATACTCACCGGCAACCTGAGGGAAACAAGCCCTCAGCTGAGAATCTCTCTCTTTAAACACATTACGTTGACAACTACGATTAGCCATCACAGCCTCACTGCCTTTGTCCCTGTGGTAGGGCAAGCATCGTGGCAGACGCTTGTGAAGGCTCCTGCTCACTGTTAGCTGCTAGGAGGCAAAGAAAGAACCAGGAAGAGGTTTGGCTCTCACAATCTCCCTTTAGAGCATAGTCGTAAAGACTTAACAAGTCTCACCCTTTAAAGATTCTACCGCCTCTCAATCATGCTGTAGGCTCACAACCAAGCCTATGAGAGAGAGATACTCACCCAAGCCACAGCAATGTCCTTAGCCCACAAGGTGGCTGCCATTAGACTCTGTTCTGAGAATTTGGACCCAATCTGAACTGTCCTGACGCATCTGTCAGTGGCAACCTCTGATCTTTCTGGAATTTGCTTTAAGGGACAATCGCCTCTTGCCACTAATCATGTTAGAAAATAAAGTCAGTGCTCAGTGATAGAGCACTTACTTACCCAGCATTCCCGAAAATATGTGCAAAATAACAGGTTTTTCTGTGTGGTTGAAAATGTATCAAACAAATTCTTCCAACCTTAATCCCTCCAAGACATGGCTTCTCTGGGCAGCCCTGGCTGCTCTGAAACTCACTCTCTAGACCAGGCTGGCCTTGAACTCAGAGATCTGCCTGCTTCTGCCTCCCAAGTGCTGGGGTTAAAGGCGTGTGCCACCACCGCCCAGTCAACCTTGCTATCTTTAACTCAATTGCGTCCAGCCCACCACATTGTCATGCACCCAGCAAAGCCTAATTAACGCTACCTCCCCATTTCCCTCCCCCCCACAGTCTCCTCCTCGCTGCCTCCCGTCTCTGTGAATATGACTCTTTAGGTAATTCACACAAGAGAGCATTTACAGAGAGCTTGATTTGTGGGAGGTCAGGTGAGGGAACTGCCTCTCGAAATTTGTGTCCAGAAAGCAGGTGTGGATTAAACAGCGCCGGGCACAGGGACGCAAAACCTCGGGTCTTCCTGGTGAAGACACAGCCTTCTTTTTTTTTTTTTTTTAAAGATTTATTTATTTATTTATTTCATGTGTCAGTATACCGTAGCTGTCTTCAGACACACCAGAAGAGGGCATCAGATCTCCATTACAGATGGTTGTGAGCCACCATGTGGTTGCTGGGAATTGAACTCAGGACCTCTGGAAGAGCAGTCAGTGCTCTTAACCGCCTGAGCCATCTCTCCAGCCCAAGACACAGCCTTCTGTCTGCCCCTGCTGGTTGAGATGGTGTGGGGGGTTGATATTCATGGCCAACTCGGCTGGATGTAGACTCACCTAGGAGCCAAAGGTCAGGGTGTGTCTGGGAGAGAGGTGCTAGATCCCACTGAGTGAGAAGAACCACCCGTAACTGTGGACAGCGTCATTCCACCGTCCCTAAGCCAGTACAAGCAAGTTGTGATTTGCCCTGAAGTTATCTGTATTTTGATGCTAATTCCACTGCCCCAAGGACAGCTGCTTAGTCACGTACTCAGGAATCAGGTGACTTCACCAGAACCTTGCCATTGAATTTGTAAAGTACAGGTGAGGGGCAGGTACAGGATAGAAGGAGGCCTGTCATTGGAGGAGAAGGAAGGATGGGCGGGAGAGAAGTTTGAAGGAAGAGGAGGAGACGAGGAGAGACAGAGAGAGGGGAGAGAGGGGAGAAGCCCTGGCAGGTGATGTTAAGGTTCTGCTCTGTGTATTCACAGGTTGTTATTAATGTTCCTAAGGGATGGATGGTATCGGGCTTTGTATGTTTAAGTCGGCAATTATATCTTACCAATTGGGTCAAAGATTATTGTGTTGGGTGTTCTTTTATGTGAGGGTTTGAGTGTAGGAAAGTGTGCGGCTGGGATGTGTTTCTGCCAAGATATCTAGCAGATATCTTGGGGCACCGAGGTGCAGACCAAGTGGGGGTAAAAGACAACTATACCATTTTATTTTATATATTTTTACAACACAAGCACCACCGTTCATCCCTGCTTCCTGACTCTGGCTGCAATGCGACCTGCCCGCGGCCTCAAGCTGCTGCCATGGCTTCTCCATCCTCCATGATGGACTGTCCTTTAAGGTGTGAACTCAAATAAACCCGTCCTTAATTTGTTACTGTCACAGCGATGAGAAAGGTAACACAGTAGAAATGGCTGGAGAGGGCTGGAGAGATGGCTCAGTGGTTAAGAGCACCGACTGCTCTTCCAGAGGTCCTGAGTTCAATTCCCAGCAACCACATGGTGGCTCACAACCATCTGTAATGGGATCTGATGCCCTCTTCTGGTGTCTCTGAAGACAGCTACAGTGGACTCATATACAAAATAAATAAATAAATCTTTTTTAAAAAATTAAAAAAAAAAAAAAGAAAAGAAATGGCTGGAGAAATGGCAAACACCTGGATCTACGGGGACAAGCGCGTAGGTCCCACCCAGCTCTGCTTTGAGTCTTGGGCTCCCCTTCCTAAGAATGCAACAGCAGTATCTACCTCCTTATCGTGCAGATTATGTGGGCTACTATGGCGAATACTCATGGCTCTCATTGACATTGCAGAGGTAACCCTGAAGGGAGTAGGCAGGACTTCCGAGCCATGCATTCATTCCACTGATATTGGAGAGCAGAAGGAGGAGCTTACAGGAGACTCCTGCCCTGCCCTGCCCTGCCCTGCCCTGCCCTGCCCCGCCCTGCCTTGCCTTGCAACTCAGGGTTTTCTTACCTTTCTCAGAAATCTGTGATCTTGGCACCTTCCAGTTCAAAGCTCCCTCATGTCTAAAACCTTTCTTCAGATTTGATGCTTAGCACGAGACCTCTCTCTGGCAGTTGGGAGAGAGATACAGCCTTACCCTCGTCCACACCACCAGTCCTGCCTCAGAGCCTCATCCTTGGGAGAGTTGCCAACCATACATTGCCCAGGACAAAGCCTCATCCTAGCTGACTGCCCGGGGTGTGGCCGAGAACTGATAGCATCCGTCTTCCTTATTGCTCATTAGAATGAGAACTTCAGGCCTACCCAGACGTGCTAGATCAATAGCCCCATCTTAACGAAACCCCAGGGGATTCAAAGTCTATTAAAATCAGGGAGGCTGGGTCCGGAGCCTAAAGTTTAGTTCAGAAGATAAGTCCAGTAGACAGCTGAACAGAGCCCTCAATAGACCCCATCTGTGTTAGCTAGTTCCCCACTACTATAACAAAATATCCAAGTTTATAAATTAGGACTTTATAAGTTATAAGATTTTATAACCAACTTAGAAAGAAGAAAGGGGGCTGGAGAGATGGCTCAGCAGTTTGGAGCAGTTGTTGCCCTTGTAAAGAATCAGGGTCGATTCCCAGCACCCACATGGTGGCTCACAACCATTTCTAACTCTAGTCCCAGGGGATCCGGTATCCTCTTCTGAACTCCTGTGGGCCTGAGGCATGCACATGTTACCCAGACATGCATGCAGTCCAAAAACTCAGACATGTAAAATAAAATAAATACATCTAAAACAAGACAAAATCTCTAGGGAGGGGGAGGAGAGGGAGAGGGAGAAAGGCCTGATGGTGTAGGCTTATAATTTCAGTATCTGGGAGGCTGAGGTAGGAGGGTCTCACGTTCAAGGCCATCTGGACTTTTCACATAGCAGAAGCTCTCTCAACAAAAACAAAAAGTGGAGTTTGCTTACATTTATACTTTCTGAGGTTTAGTTGTCTCACTGCCAACTGTAACTAAGGAAGCCGCTTACCTCACAGCCAAGCCTCCCTATACCTATAGACTCTTTAAGGGAACAGCCCAACAATCTCACTTCCTCCTACTTATGGTCTTTTAAAACCCCTCTGTCTTCCGGTACCATAATGTGCAAGGAACCGAGTCTTTACCTCAGAAGCTGTGGGAGCGTTTGAGGCGGAGGAGTATGACATCGTGACATAGATTCAGAGTGCCGCTCTGAGCCGCGCTCCTGCCTCAGCTGCTGGCAGACCTAGTCATAGTTGCATCAGGCTTGTTCCGAGTTTGCATTAGATACTTTTCAGTGGCTGTGATAAAACGCCATGACCAAGGCAACTTATAGGTGAAAAAGAAAAATTGATTTGTGCTGACGATTCCAGACACTGTGGCAGAGAAACACGGAAGCACTCATCAGGCTTAGCGGCTGAAGCAGCAGCCGAGAGCTCACATCCTGAACCACGAGCTTGAAGCAGAGACACCTGCCCCCTGCGACATACTTTCCCAAGTGAGGCCCCACCTCCTAAACCTTCCCAAACTGCCACGTGCTCGGATGCCAGAGCCTATGGGGGACATTCTCATTCCTTCTGCCCTAGAGCGCCTGACGTTTGCCACGCCCAGCCACTGCCTGCCAGCTCCCAAGGAGCCCGGGAAGCGGGGAGAACCGCGGGGTTTATTTTAAACCTATAATTGAAGGTTGCCCATTAACAGCAACAACACAGCGCTCGCCAAGCCCGGTCTGCCAAAGTCAGTGTCCTAAATACGGAACATGCAGTCAGTCCTCACTGGGGAAGAAACTGAAGCCAAGTAGAGAAGTGACCCGCCCGGCTTTGGCTGTAGGGTGTCCTCAGTCTCGCCTGCCTCTCACAGGAATTGACAACACGGTGATTGATGGGGCCCAGGCTCCCAGATGAGGGGAGGGGGATGCATAGCTGCTCATCAGCCCCGCCTTCCCTAAGGACCTCGCACAGCTCTCTCACGTAAATAGTAGTCCTACTGTGTATGAAAAAGTTAGGGGCGTCAGGGAAATGGGAAGGGGGAGAAAGAAGCAATGAAAACTGAATGCAGCCAGGGGTGATGCCCCATGGCTTTAACTGTACTACTGGGGAGGCAGAGGGAGCAGCTTTCTGTGAGTTCAGGACCAGCCTGGTCTACGTAGAGAATTCCAGAACAGTTAGTGCTGTATCCAGAGACCCTGCCTCAAAAAAAAGCAAAACCAAGCAAAGAAACGAGCAGCAAAAGCCCAAATCCATTTATCTTTTCCTTTAGTGTGCTCACCCTGAAGAGTGAGATCCTTAGGTTGCCCAACACCACCCACCCTGCTCTCCGGTGCTTCCCGGGTACCTTTGTGTCGTGCCTTCAACCTCAATCCAGTGAGCGGAGGAGGAGTAAAACCCTTTCCCATCAGAGCAGAGGTGAAGGAAGGTGACTGGCCAGGATCTGCCTTGTTGAGATGAAACTGACCATCAGACACACGGCCCAGCACTGGCATGGTGTCAGGCGTCCGTAACAGGAGGACGTGTGCCCACCAAAAGGGCAGTGGCTGAAACTAAGAACACACGGCTCCCATCCACTCTGGAGGCAGGTGTGATGTGGCAGCACCCTCCTACCCCGAGGTCGCTGGCGAGGCCCGGGTTCTCCCGCCACATCACAGGAGACATAAGACTGATGGTCTTTTAGAGCTCGCGGTGGTGCCTCACGCCTGCTATGTCAAGATAGAACATCCAGAAATGTGTCTCTGCCTTCCTGTCAGGAGCCCCAGAGGGGACCATACACCCACATCCAGACACCATAAGACAAGTCCCTCGACTGCTTGTTGGAAATCCCATTTGAGACTTGCTGATCCAGAGTTTCAGGCTAGGGAAACTAGTCATGGGCTAGGCTAAACTCTCATGGTTCCGAAGCTTGGGGAAGTCTGGCAGCCACAACTCCGGAAGCTGGACACTGTCCAGAATTCTACCCCCCCCCCCCCAGATATCTCTCCGTATCAATAGCGATCATCTCCAGGATTCTAGTGGAGACCCACACTGGAAGATGACCAAAGGTTCTCTATTAGATGGTACCATTGAGACTGGGACGGTTGGCAAAAGCACTGGCTGCTCTTTCAGAAGAGCAATTCCCAGCATCCCCATGGAGCCTCACAACCCTCTGTAACTCTAGTCCAAGGGAGTCAGATGACTCCATCTAGCAGTCTCATCTGGCTTCCAAAGGCACCAAGCATACATACAGACATACATGCAGGCAAAATACTCATACACTAATAGCCATTATTATTATTATTATTATTATTATTATTATTATTATTAAAATATTATCATGTTTGCGTAGACCTTGAATGTGGCTTCCCATAATTTCCATGTTTTTATTTATTTAATGCATGTGCACACATGTGTGCTGTGGTGTGCACACAGAGGTCAGAGGACAACCTGCAGGAGCCGGCTCTCGGTTCTAGCTTCATCGAGTTGGTCTTAGAAATCTTGGTGGCAGGGCCTCTGCCTGCTGAGAGCACAAAGTAATGGCTGCTGTGGAAATGGTTGTTTAAGGACTAGTGACAAGGAGAGCCGTCCGCTGTATCTTCACACAGACAAGATTTTAAAATGTTTTTTCCATCCACTGCTGCTTCTACCTGGAGATGCAGACCACGAGGACTCAGGATGGATACCTATGGCTGCCCCTATGGCTGCCCCTGTAGCTGCCTCTATGGCTGCCCCTCAGGACTATGCTAAAGTGGATTCCATGCAAGCCTTCGACTTTGAGTGGAACAGCTCTTTGAGATCTGGCGGCACTGCCAGCTCTTCCATAACGCCAGGCCTCTTCCGCAGCCTGCACAGACATATTGGTGTCAGTACAGGAGTGCCATCAACTCCCTATCCTTCTGGAGAAAACTTCCCAGAAGCAGTGGCTGGGTTCAACCTTGGCACTGAGTCTGAGGGCTGGATCCTCCAGAATGCTACCACGGCTCTCCCATCAGCCTGAAACTTTGGGCCACCCCGTCTCCTGACACCCACATGTCCCCCAGCCAGAGTGGTGATGTACCGTGTGGAACTTTGTTCCAACAGTGAGGAAAGAATTTTCCCCTTTGTGTGTGTTCTCTAGAGACCTAGTTTTCAGGCAGGTGCAATCTCAGCTATGCAGGGGTCTGAGGCAGGAGGATGGTTTCAAGACACACAAAGCAAGAATCTAAGTTCTGATGATCTTAGTTTGCTAAGGTCACATACCACGGTGATCCTGAGGACAGGTGACTACAATGGCTCTGTGAAGCTCGCCTCCAGACCTCAACATGAAACCCAACCCCCAAACCCCTGGCACTTACAGCCACACCCAGGCCAGTGCCCTCAGCTGAGGACAGAGACAGCCAGCTCCATTCACTGACTTTCACGCTGCCCCAAGAGGCCTGAGCTGGGCAGAAGCCTTCGCTCAGAGGCACCATTTTGAAATCCTCATAGGGTTCCCTCTGGACTGGCTTAGATTCTGCGGGACAATTGGTGTTGCAGCTTTGTGCTCACGTGGTCGCAGCTCTCTGAGAAAATTCTGGGCTGCCCGTGACCCCAACCTTGTATGCCAACCACAGCCCACTCCACAGTGAGGTTGTGTACCTCCACAGTCCCAGAGCTGCTGGTCTCCAGTCCACATCGGAAACCCAAAACTCCTGGTTCTAATGTCGGCAAAGGCATCGGCAGGAGCAGCAACAGGGTGGATGGACTGGGCAGCAAGAGCAAGAGCAAACAGGCAAAAACAGAGCTTTCCTTCTTCCGTGTCCTCTCTGTGCTGTCAGAAGGCGCAGCCTGCCGTTAGGGCGAGCCTTTCTACTTCAAACATCAAGGAAATCCCACCCCCAGCAGCTTGCTTGCTAGTTGATCCTCGATCCAGTTAAATTGACAGCCGGGATTAGCCATGCCTTTGGCTTAGGCAAGATGGAGTGAAGCTGGAACGGGGCAGCA
The DNA here is from genome assembly GCF_021556685.1 of Rattus norvegicus. Taxonomy (NCBI): domain Eukaryota; kingdom Metazoa; phylum Chordata; class Mammalia; order Rodentia; family Muridae; genus Rattus; species Rattus norvegicus. Next base: position 26,779,629 of record NC_141550.1, on the reverse strand, counting down.
CTCAGAGGAGTGAGGACAAGCTCAAACTCGTTGCTGCATGGCTGAGAAACATGAAGATGAGGGCTAAGTCAACACATCAGTGTTGTAATTTGGGGCCTGGGAGAGATGAAGATGTGATAAGCTGAAGAAGCCTTCGGAGGAGGATCTAGGTTGATAGATCGTGAGACTGCACGTTCTGTCTTGTTTGAGCTTCCTAAATGAGCCTTGGTTAGCAAGTGAGGGAAATCCAAACCAGACCAACACAAACGAGAACATGTCCTCCTGTATCAAGGGAGTCCAGACAGAGGCCTTGTGTGCAGACAGATCCAGGTACTCTGAGGCTAGCTCGGGATCCTAGCTCCTCTTTTCTGCTGCAGCAGGTCCCCAGTATGGCACTGATGATGGCTCTGCTAGGTCACTTTGATACTGAATGAGCTGAGCAAACCTAGAAGCTTGTCCTGCTAAGAGACCAGGGTCTCTCCTTCTTGGTCAATCTGCACGGAGGCCCCCATGTCAGGCCACAAGCTATTCATGTAGTAAATGACCCTCACTGCCTGGAAAGACCACAAGAGGTCAGCAGAATAGCCACTTCTCCCCGGCCTGGAATTAGCACATCGGTAGGTCACGAGCCTTAACCTAACAGTTTTTCTAGTAAGCGATGGTTCCTGGGGCTTGGTCTTCAGAAGAGCAGAAGGCCACGTTCCTAGCAAGTGGTCCACAGGAGGTGGGTCCCAGGAGGGTGGAAGTCACCACCCAAAAGGCAGTCCCCAGGAAGATTATCATCAGGAGGGCAGTCTCCAAAAAACTGAAATAGCCTCCCTTACTCAGGGTTCCCCTACAACAGGGAACAAGGGCACCCCATTTCTGGCCTGCAGAAAGCAGAAGCAAAGGCATACGCACACTCTCCTGTCTTTGGGAAGTCGTGGAGGCCGTGCGGAGAGGATCTCTCTCTCTCTCTCTCTCTCTCTCTCTCTCTCTCTCTCTCTCTCTCTCTCCAGGGCTTCTCTGTGTAGCCCTCGCTGTCCTGGAACTTGCTTTTTAGTTTAAAAAAGCCTTGAACTTGCGGAGATCCACCTGCCTCTACCTCTGGAGTGCTGAGATTAAAGGTATGTGCCACCTATGGAGGAGGCCTGGGGACTTGGGGGTGGGGGCCTGAAAGACACCTGTCTTCTCCCCTGCCCCCACCTGTCACTAAGAAAGAACACCTGACTGACTACAGAATGAGGCACCAGGACCAAGTAAGGCTGGTCCAAAAACTCTAACGCAATCTTAAGGCACTCCTGTGTCCTCCATCTCCGGCCTCTTCCATGGAAACTGACTGACAGCTTAACTCTACTTCCCAATCCTGGCCCCACCCACGCTGCTTTCTGATGGACCTGATGCTCGTGGGTGACCACACTAGTGGCCAAGCTGACCTGGGAGTTTCATGATCTGTGTGGGGCTCATAGAGCACTTGTCTGTAGCTCTGGCCTTCCTCCTAAGCTCTTTCCTCCAAGGCTGGTGGTCCTCTCTCTGTGGCCACACATTCGTCACCTGAGAAGCATCCAGATCTCCTACATTAGTGATTGTGTGGGAGCCTCGCCCAGGCCAACTGAATCAGCATTCAGGAGGGCGAGGCAGGATTGTGAATTTAAGGTCATCCTGGACCACAACAAGGAGAGACTGTTTCAAAAAAAGGGAGGGGGGGGTGTTTACAAGAGTGACGTGTCTCTCTTTTCTAAAAGGGAACCGGGCAAAGGGGAAGCCAGCATTGCCATTTATGGTGTGGCTGCTGCTGTGATGCTGGGTGCTGACGTCCTCTGTTGGCTGTTCTCGGGATTGCACCCCATCCAACGGACAAATCAAACTCAGAGGAGTTGGAAGGTACCCAGCAGGTGTCCAAGGATCCCTGGCTAATGAGAGTCTGTTTTGTTTGCCCTCGACCCTCAACATCATCGTCCATCTGCTGGGTCCTGACTTCCCATTTTGGTACTCATTTGTTCATAGGAAACGGGTCTTGCTATGTTGCCTCCTTTGACCTCTAACTCCTGAACTGAAGCGTTACCTGGGACTTCCGGTGGCATCACCCTGGCTTCTAAGTTTAATTTTTCACTGCACTAGAGAAACAGTTCAGAATTGTACAAATGGAGGTTGCAAATATGTTCATTTGAATCTAAGATAAAGTGCATCATGAAGTTAGGAAAAGTGGGGTGCTGGGAGCCCTGCTGAGATGCAGCAGCACCCCTCTTCCCTAGGGGTTCTTTCAGGTGTTCTTTTAAAGCCAGCTCTTGGGCTGGAGAGATGGCTCAGTGGTTAAGAGCACTGACTTCTCTTCCAGAGGTCCTGAGTTCAAATCCCAGCAACCACATGGTGGCTCACAACCATCTGTAATGAGATCTGATGCCTCCTTCTGGTGTGTCTGAAGACAGCTACAGTGTACTTACATATAATAAGTAAATAAATAAATCTTTTTTAAAAAAAATAAAGCCAGCTCTTAGGTCAGCCCCCTCAAGTTCCAGTGTTTGACTTAGATACAACATGGGTGGGATGGGGAAGGTTAGGGTGTGGGGAGGGGCTGTTTCCAGGGGATTCGGGTGCTTGCGGTTCGCTGGAGAGGTTGGTGACTCGTGTTCTCCGTATGTGACTGTATATGACCAAAGGTGACCCGTGTCACGGGTCAGGTGCAAGGCTGTTTCCTGCTGGGCCACCTGAAGTTCCAAATGTGCTCTTTCCACAAGTCCCACAGCGCTCTCACTGCATACACCTGTGAAGACAGAGCGAACGATTGCCTTCACCTTTGACCTCCCGAGGCCTGGCACCCAGCAAGGTCCAGACATGTCTGTCAGCCTTTCACATCGGTTTATTTCCATCCAGTTTGATTCAAAGCGAATTCAAGTCACATCAGCCCAGGGCAAGCTCATGGTGAGCATCCATACACACAGAAGCCAGACTCTGGGAGAGCCGGCCATATAACTCCCATTTGCGTGAAGCATTACTCAGCTTGGGTGCCTGGTTCACCTCCCCCCTGACGGCCTGTGGACCCTTTATGAGGTCTCCTATCAGCCCAGCCTGTAGACACTCATTACTGAATAGTTCTTCAAATGGTTATGGAAGCTGCCGAGTTACGTTCAGTACGATAGCTTACTTCACACAGAATCCTGTCTCCTGCTATCTTTGTCATGAAGCCACAGATGATGTGGGGACATGAGAGCCCACTGACCCAAGTGGCCCTAGAGCTTGGCCTGAGGTTCCCCCATTCCTGGCTGCTTGGGCTCCTCCCCTCCTACACACTAGCTCTAAGAGGTGCAGGGTTTCCTGGGAACACTCCACCCAGGACAAAACACAACAGCTGTCATTCATCAGCCACAGAGCCCTAGTGACACAGCCATTCCCAGCAGTGACTTCATAGAGGACCCACGTGAGGGTCCAGTGGAGCGGCCGGTGCTGTCCTAAATTCCACAAACAGCAAGCTGGCGCAAAGAAGACGTCCAGGCCGCAAGGGTCGCTGGTCTAGGCAACTTCCTGAAGCAGCTGAAGCAGGCATAGCTTGCATCTGAGACCACAGGACGGTGGAGCTGCAGGGTCACCTCAGTGTGCCTCTCTCTTCCTGCGCCTGAAAGAGCAAAGGGAGACGGTAACCTGAGAAGCTGCTCGATGCTTCCCCAGTGTCTGAAGCTTGTGGGACAGGGCAATGGGGCCTCGGGCCATCTTATTATCAAGGCGCTTTTATGCTGCTATGTAGCCAAACACTTCGCCATCAAAGAGCCAGGGATTCTCCACGCCGTGCTCTTCCTCCTATGAAGAGTCAGATAAAAGACTAAGCTGGGAGTTCAAAGTTATTAAAATTGGCCCCAGAATATGAGCCCCTCTCAGAAAGAAGGCCTAACAAGCAAGCCTCTTCACTGAGATGTCATCAGTTTCCTGCTTCAAGAGGGATGTGGTGTTAAAAACGAATGTTTTGCCATATTTCGCCATGCTGCAGAGTAAAGCAGAGACCACAGAGTATCCATCTGGAGAGGGAAGGAGCTTCGCTCCATAAACCAAACCAGCACTTGACCATGCCCAGTCCTGCATTCCTTCAACATAGTTTGAGTGCCTGCTGTTTGCCAGACTCCAGACTGGAAGCTGTCCTTGTTGCTGTCTAAGGAAATAAGACATGACTCTCGGGACTGGAGAGATGGCTCAGAGGTTAAGAGCACTGATGCTATTTCAGAGGTCCTGAGTTCAATTCCCAGCAACCACATGGTGGCTCACAACCATCTGTAATGGAATCCAATGCTCCCTTCTGGTGTGTATAAATAAATCATAAAAAAAAAGACATGATTCTCACAGTCATTGAGAACTCGGTATGAACCCCCTGTGCCTGGGATAGATACTTACCATCATTATGAGGTAGGGAGTCTAAGAGTTTCCTTACAGAGTGAGGAGAGAGGAGAGGGCCTGGGAGATGGCTCAGTGCACAAAAGGCTTGTCATGCAAGTGCGAGGACCAGAATCTGGGTCCCCAGAACCCATGTAATGCTGGGTAGACTCAGAAGGGACTAGAATGGCAATTAGGAGAATGGGTCAAGTCTCTGACAGCCACCGTCACCACTGGGGAACACTGGCGTCTGGCACATGCTTTGTAAGCATACAGGAACCATGCGTGACCACGCACATCTGTGTAGGTCCAGCAGCAGGCAGTGTGGCTGGTTGCATGCACAAGAGCAAGACCTGAGAGTGCCTGGAGATGGATGAAGTGAGGAAGGACGAGAGGACCAAGCCTTTTAAATAGGCCAGGGCTTGGAGAAACATGCCAAAGCGCTTTCAGTGACAGACAGATCACTGCTTATGCTGGTATACTGGGAGGAAACAGTTATTGTGGGTTGGGAATCAGATTTTATTTATTTATTTATTAATTTTTTGGTCATGCTGCATTTTTTAAAAGGTGAGATAAACTAAGAGATTTAGAAATCTTCATTTGATTAACTAGTAACTCTAGACTCAATTATCTGTAGTTGATGGGTGAAAAAAATAGGCCAGGCAAGTCAGGGGATGAGAAGGTTACCCAGGCAGTAAGTGGGTGGATTCAGGTATGGTTCACGTCCCATTAGCTGAACCATCCTGCCGTACTGTCAACCAATGAGTGGGGACAACCACTTTGCTCATCTGGCAACCCTAGGACATAAAGTAAGGCCCTGTGGCAGGCAAAGTGGAGGAGAAGTGGGCTTTCTTGGCTCAGCTTGCTTCTGTTGGGGGAGACAGAATGAGTCTAGAGTACGCGCTGAGTGTGGCTGGTCACTCTATGGGTGGCCCATGTGGGAAGCATACTTATTACAGCGTTCATCTTCCTACTGACAAACCATTCCATAAACATAACCATCCAAGAGCATTTACTCATGTCTTGGTAAAGGGAGTATTTTCCATTCTGCTGTGATGTGTAACTTGAAGTAGGGTGCTTCACAGGCATGCTGTGCCAAGGGTTAACTGGAGTAAATAGGTGTGTTTAGGGGTGAAGTCTTCCCAGGCTTCTCCAGCTTCAGGCCATACCAAGGGGGCTGGGAGGCCCCCCGAGAATGCTTCGGTCACCGCCATACCCTCCATGGCCAGCAGAGGGCAGCAAAACCACACCCATGCAGACTAGCTTCAAAGGCATTTAGGGTATCTTCTAAAACGCTTTTAAATGAATGCCTTTACTTACTGAGCTAACCTGCCTGCCCTGCTGTATTTTATCATTCGGAAGATCCCTACGGTAGAAGATATCATCTCCTTAAAGTTATGAAGAAAATCCAACAAAGAAAATTCCCCGCAGGTGAAAATAAATAGCTCCTATAAGAAAATTTTATATGCATTTAGAAACATACATTTTCTTCATTTTTTAAATTAACTTACAATTTATGGCATGTGTGTGTGTGTAGGCAGATATGTGGAGGTCAGAGGTTAAACTCTGGGGAGTTGGCTCTCTGCTTCTCCTTGGGTTCTTGCTTGTGTAGCATATGCTTTTATCCACTGAGCCATTTCAATGGCCCTAATTAGGTTTTCTGAGACCAGGACTCATTCCGTAGCCTGGGCAAGCCTCCTGCCTCAGCCTTCTGATTACTAGGATTCTAAATGTGCGCATCTAGGACTAGCTGGTATTTAGTTTTAACTATTAGTGACAGCAATTTTTCAAGTCAAAGGGGCTAAACTTGTCCTTCTAATGCAGTCATAGCCATGGGTAGCTTGTGTTGTCCAAGAGGCTAACGACTTTGCTTGGCACCATTTGGTAATGCCTGGTTATTATGCACGTAAGAAAAGCCTCTGTGGTGGTTACAGGTCAGTTTTGGAACAAGTCTTTCATATGGAAGCTACAGTTGTCATGTCTTCGAGCCTTTTCTAGATCCACCTGGTGGGCTCTCACAGGAGATGTTTACCAGCGACACTGCACTTGGCTGCCGTTTCTTGTCTTCTTTGCCCCTCACGGACATCCGCTGAATAGCAGTCTGTGACTCCAGATACCATCAGCCCTTTGCAGACTCAAGGTGAGGCAGCTAGCAGGGTCCTGCCTGTGACTCCTGAGCACAGTATGCAAAGTCCTCCTCCTCCCTGGGGTTTTCAGTATCGAGTGACCGGGTTGGTAGGCGCCAAGGGAGAGCAGCCTCAATACTGTGTGGAAGGCAGCAAAATCACGAGTGCTTGGGATATACACACAAACCTGTTCCAATCGCAGGTCTTTTGTAGCTTGAGTGGAAGCTTTTTGCCTTTTTATCAGGTTATCTTGTACTCACTAATCTCCGATTGTGGCCAATGCATCACAGTGTGATTGTGTGAAGACTCCTATCAGCAGACACCTACCACTCAGGTAGGTTTGAAGACTCTGTCTGCTGTTTTCGATGAGCCAGGTGTGCAATGTAAAGCCATGTGTTTGAGGCAACTGACCTACTACTGAGCTACATCCCTAGTCTTCCAAACAGTTCTGGTCCTAAAGCTCACATTTCCTAAGAGTGAAACCACATAAGGACCAGGGAGTAAGACGACGACAGAGCAAGCTGTGATGCACACGGCCAGGGGAATGCCCTGCTGCTAGAGCTCAGTGTGCGGCTGGAAGATGGGAAGAGGTTGGAGAGGAGGTGAAAGCAAGGCAGGGATGCTCCAATCTAGACCCTGGCACACTCTGCAGGCCACAGTGGAGCGCCACATCCTCCTGAGTGCCAGTGGAAATGAAATCCTCAGATTTTCAGCAGGGCAGAAACAAGGTCCTGACTTGGGTGGGACAGGGACGCATGCGGTGCCGAACTGAACATGGAGGCTGGACCTCATGCTCTGAGCTCAGGGCAGAGGAGGGGAGAATGGGACATTCAGAGTTCATAGTGGGGAAGCCGTGCCCTGTAAAATACCTGTGTGTGTGTGTGGGGGGGGGGCGTCTGTGGATAGTGTTTCATCCTTCCAACAGGAAGCGCGATAACACACTGTAAGCATGGCTCATTTTCCTTTCCTTTTCTTTTTTGGCAACAGGAAAGCTCTGAGGATTACACTCATCTTTGGAGGCCCAGATAAATTCAACATTCAGATTTATTGCTTTCATTATAAAATATAAGCACTTTACAAACATTTAGGAAAGGGAAAAAAATTCACCACCCTAGCACATAGACTGAAATCGCATTTTGGTATGTCTCTCCTTAGATTTAGCATTTAAAAGTTAAACTGAAATCTAACACTGTTCTAAGTGTTTAAAAAGAAAAAAAAAAAGCAAACAAAAATACTGGTTCTTATAGACCTCGGTTTTTCTAATTCTCCAGAGCATGTTTTTCTTTGACAGAAAAGACTGGAAACATTAGTTAATAAAGCCACATTCTCCGATTTTGCAGCCTCTAGACAAGTGACCTTTCTGTGGGGCACAGAGCAGAGCTTGGAGAGATACTGCCTCGGCTGACAGTCACTGGCTGGTTTGTGGTGTGTGGTTGATTACTGGAAACCCAAACTTAGTATCAGTGGCATGGGAAGAGGGGAAGATCTTTGAGATGTCTTCTATGACCATAGTCTGCAAAGTCAACAGCCTAGCAGCACGTGTGAAGTGTGTACATGGTGTGTGTGCATGGTGTGTGTGTGCATGTGTGTTGGGGGATGCAGGAGTGTGAGTAGCTTTGGGAATGGTACCCAGGGCCTCATACATCCTAACCAAGCTCTCTACTACTGAGCTCCATTCCCAGCTCCCTATGGACAGGATCCCATTTCATTGCCCAGGCTGGTCTTGAAATTCATCCTGCAGCTCAAACGGGCCTACAAGTCATGATCCTCCTGCCTCAGCCTCTCAAGTAGCTGGGATTAAAGGCCTACATTATCAAGTTTAGAATGAAATTGTTAGTTCCCTTGATCCTACAATATGACTTTGTTATCTGAAACGGCAACATTTTTGTATGTGGAGTATGTTACCTTTTAAAAACATAATTCTGAGCAAAATTATGATCAAATCTGTAATTTCTTTTTAGATAGGATCTCACTACATAGACCAGATCTCTCAAGAGATCCGCCTACCTGTACCTCCCAGGTGCTGGGATTAAAGACATGCACCATCATGCTGGGACTAGTTTTTTGTTTTTCTTTTTCCTGTTTAGTATTTTAAGGTATCTTTGTGCGTTTCATCTCTCAAGACCAACCAGTGACGGCTGCTTACGCGAGAAGGTTCGTATACTGCTGAGGTGCTCTCGTCACAGCTGGTAATAGTGGGATACACCTTGAGAAGAGGAAGGATCAAGTAGAGCACTAGGCTCCCCGGACTTAGCACAGTCATCTTGACACTCATGTGATACGTATCAAAGCTGCACGAGACTTACTGGTTCATTACCTCCATTTTCACTGAATAGATACCAAAGATACCCAAACCACATCTTCAGTCACATCACCATGAAGACCCTCCCTCACACTGTAGTTTCCTAATAAATGAGCCTACCAGAGCCGCAGAGGGAGAAACACATGAGGGGAAGTGCTAGGATAAAATAGCAGCTCCACGCCTTCTGATGGGGGAATAGATAAGTATGGGAGACCAGAAATTCTAATATTATTTTGAAGCAGAGCTAGGATGAGCTGTCACTCACTAATAAAGGCGGGATAAAAGGGAGTCCTAGTGTCAGTAAGTGACACAAGAGTTGGAAGGAGGGCCACAGAGGACAGTAAACTAGATATTGGCCTGGGAAAAAGACTAACGTGTCACAGGCAGCTAGAACAACCCTGAAGGGAATGATTTACGTCAGAGAACCCAGGACTGAAGCGAGCAATGTCAGTCAGACAGTGGCGAGAAGAGCCAAAGCAGCAGCGCCATCTTAGACGTGGACTCGGGGTTCACAGAAGCCACGAACTAAGTGAAGGGGACCTCACAATCCCAGAGGAGCAGGCTTTGCCAGTCAGGGCAAAACCAGAAGGGAAAATGAGATACCACGCGCCTGGTGAAGGGAATTGAGGCAGCCAGGCACAGGGGACACTGACAAAGGAGAAGCAGACACAGAGGTAGGAGATCCGTAGGATTGAAGACCTGGCTTTCAGGTAGACAAAGTGCCAGAGATGGAGAGGGTGGTGGGAGAGGTAGGGCTTTAGCCACAAGGCTCAGCAGCTGAGTGTTCTGTGTGTCCTGGTGTTGGTCTTGGTCAAGACTATCTGTGAAACCCTGTCTAAGCCAGCAGACCATGTGTAAAGAGTGGTCACTATAGGGTCACTATTCTGTGGCTCCTGAGATGCCAAGGACTTCTAGGTGAGGTGTCAGTATAAAGCAAGTATGTGCTATGGGTGAACATCAACTGAAGAAGCCAAGAATGCTCTCATGCTGACACTAGTGACCTGTAGTCTCTGTTGTACCTGCAGCCTCAACTTCAAGCAAAGTAGCCTGAAGCCTGTCCCAGGCCTCATTGCCTGTCCCACAGCTCTTAACTTGGAGGCTGGACCAACAAGTAACAGTGTAAGTCTATTAGGGAAGAACAGATTGAGAACAGGACAAGGTACATGCACAGGACCACCTTAAAACAAACACATGCATCCTAATAGGCTGCTCAGGAGACCCAAGGGACAGGACCCTGTCCTTCCTTATGTGTACCAGGAGCTGAATGCTTAAAGCCTCCCACAGGGACAACATCTTAGTGGCTGGAAAGATGGCTGCTCTTGCAGAGAACCCGCGTTCTAGTCTCAGCAACTCACAACTGTATCCAACTTCAGGGACTCTGATGCCCTTTTCTGCCCTGTAGGGATTACATGCACAGAAAGGCAGACAGACAGATGGATGGGGGAATGGAGTACACACACACACACACACACACACACACACACACACACACACACACACCACATACATACCACACACTCAGCACATACATACCACACACTCAGCACATACATACCACACACACACACACACACCACATACATACCACACACACACCACATACATACCACACAGACACAGACACACACCACATACATACCACACACACACCACATACATACCACACACAGACACAGACACACACCACATACATACCACACACACACCACATACCACACACAGACACAGACACAGACACAGACACACACACACACACACACACACACACACACACAAAACAATTTTTGAGAGTTAAAGCAGAAACTCACTCAGAAGAGTGTTTATAAATGAACCGAACTCAGGGTCTTGTGCACACTAGGCAAGCGGTCTACAGAGACCAGTATTCAGTGTTTCTCATCCTGTCAAAGATGCCTTCAGACGCCAAGAACCTCCTTCAACAAATTTATGTTCTGTCTGGCCAATTAGATTAGTTCGATTACTGAAAAGCTTCCCTCACAAACAAGACAGACTGTCTTTAGGTGACAATGTGATCTGATGCTGAAAGCTTTTTTGTCTCAGAACTTACTCTGTAGAGCAGGCTGGCCCCACACTCACATAGATTACCTGCGTCTTCCTAAGTGCGGGATTTAAAGGCCTGTGCCATCACTGCCGGGCGCTGAAAGGAATTCTAAGAGGTAAGTTCACGGTGTTCTGAAGGTCAACTTCATTGGAAATAAAGCCGCTTCAAACATTCTGACAAAGAGCCACCAGCTTGTCAATTGATAGACTACAAGACCTGCCCTGCCAGCCTTATCCTCTGGTTCAGCCCACTGCATGCCCTTCCTACCCCTTTCCTTCTTTTCCTGGGGGCTGAAGCTAGGGCCTCCCCACCGCACGCTAATCAAATGCTCCCGAGCCACACACCCTGGGCACCAACTTTTACTCTTCTTTAAGAAGGAGCTCTCCCTGCATAGTTAGTGGACTGCATTACTTCACATCTAGGTCCAGACAGCTCACTGCTCCCCTTCACGTACTTCACAGGTGGCAGTCACATCCACCGCTCATTCACAGGAAGAGCCGTCAGCCATGGCTGCTTGTGCAAAACAGACACTGTATGCACTCGACTCCAGAAACACCCAACCTCCCAGGGGGAGAGGGCAACCCATCAAGAAGCCAAAGCTGCGTCACTGAGACACTGGGATCTCGGCTCTGATGGCGTGTAGCCTCCCCTCCTCTTTTCTAAGCACACAGCTACTTTGAAACACCATTTGATATTGCGGTACCAACTAGAGGTTTGTAGTTAACAGAACCAAACGATTAAAAAAGCAGTATTTCAAGGTCTCACTCAGCTTATGAAGAACCAGACACTGTTAGTTTTGGTTATTGGCCACAGCTTTTTAGGACCTAGGGGCCTTCTAGTTTCCAAGGGGGCAGATCGAATCATACCAGCTTTTCAGCTCCACAGCTAATGAGTTTACACATACATACATACATACATACATACATACATACATACATACATACATACATACATACATACATACGGGGGTACCGTTCTGAACCACCCAATACAGGTACTAGGAAGTAACTCAGGTCCTCTGCGGAGCAGTGCCCTTACCACTGAGCCCTCTCCAGCCCCACATTAAGTATTTATGAACCACACCAATCACCTGGCAAAAATGGCAAGTGAAAGTGAGCTGCATTTTCTTATGAGGTGTGTGGAGGCCAGAGGACAGCCTTGGTGTCACCCTTAGGACTACCATCCTCGGCCTTTGAGCAGGGCTGGCCAGCAAGTCCCAGGGGCCTTCTGTTCCCTCTGCTTGCTTCCCCAGCACAGGGCACACCTGGCACTTGTGTTTGGGTTCTGGAGACCAACCCCAAAGCATCATGCTCGCAAGGCCATTGCCAACTGAGTTACGTTCCCGTCCTTGTCTTTTTTCTTGAACTCACTGTATTCCAGGTCTCACTATGTAGCTGTGGCTGGTCTAGAACATACTAAGTAGAACAGGCTGACCTCAAACTGAGACTCACCTGCCTTTGCCCTGTTGCTTCTTCAGGTGGTAACAGGTTTCAACCCAAGTGTGAGCTGCAGACTGTGAGTACACAAGACTCAGGGCTCACAATGGGGAAGAGGAGACATGCTAATGGCAGGACAAACTGTCTGGAGCACACAGGCGTTTCTACAGGGGAAAGCAAAGGAACACGGCAGGCACAAGTTACCTGTGCCTTAAGACTAGAGAGCTAACTTTTGGGCTTTCCTGATGCCCTGGATTTTCTTTGTGATGACTTACTGTGCCTGAAAAAAATCCAAACTGAATAGAAACTCGGTCAGAAGTCTTGTAACCCCAGACCTGTCCCAACCCCGACCTATGTATAATACACTCCATCTCTAATGTGAATATGGCTATTTTAGCTAAAAAAATCTAAATAACACAAACACACTGGTTTTGGTTTTTGAGATGGGAATTTATGATTCTTCAGGCTGGTCTTTCTCATGCTCCTTCTACCACAATCTTCCCAGCGCTGGGACTACAGGCATGAGCCATCAGTGTCAGATGATTTAGAGAACATGACTGTTTTACTACGGAGACACATAAAGTGTTACTTAATGAAAATTAAATGGGGTATTGTGGTTAACTAAATTATAAAAATTAAATCTCCAGTCCGAGTAATTACACACACACACACACTCACACACACACACACACACTACAAAGACGCATTCCTCGCAGTGCCTATGAGCTAAGTAGCAGGCGTGTTCCATGAGTCTGGAACAAGTACATCTGTATATTCAATACCAATTCGATCTCAACTTTATAGCTGCTGGATTCTAGAAAATAAGTATTTAAAATGCTTGATTTTATAAAATTTCTGAAATGTTGTATGGCGTGAAAGGAAAAAAAAAAAAAACACTAAGGTTTTTTAAAAAGATGCCAATGAAGCCTCCACATCACTCAAATTCAATCACTCTTTTCCATGTACAAAGTGAGAACAATGCACCTGCCCCAGGGAGCTGTTAAGGGTTCCTAAACAGGAAGGCCCCACAGAACATAGCTCAGGACTCATGTTTAATGTACCAGCTTCCCTTCCTATTTTCTTGCAAAGGCAACTGCAGGGTACCCAGCCTCAGTGTCTTCCCACACAATCCTAGGATCTAGAAAGAACACCCGCACTTCAGACATAATCACAATCTAGATTTTGTGTAAAGGAAAAAGGGACAGAACCAGGCAGACATCAACACGATTAATTCCTTGAAGCAACTATTGCTTAGCAACCTGCGACTGCTAAGTCCTGCTGACTCCAGTAAGTACTCTGCGGAGGTGAGACCTGTTACTGCTAACAAGACACTGACCATGTGTTGCTCCTCGCTAAACTGAGTAAGGATTTATTTAAGAAGTATGGACCAAGTTTACTGACTAGTTATATGGCTGAGGACGCTATCCAATACCATATAAGCACCTCGACCGCATCTAGAAATGGTCTTAATTTAAGCTAACAAACAATTTTGGAGCTCAAAGAAAACTCAAGAATCTAGTCTATCAAAATCTTGATGACGGCTATGTATTTTTCTGAGTTAAACTGTAATTATTTCACGCCATACTGATGAAGGGTTCCAGAGCACCCTGAGCAAGGCTGTACGACCCCAGCTGAAAGCAAACAAAACTCCGGAGTCAGATGCACCGCGGAGCGCACTCTCCTTCATACCAAGGGCAGGAAGGGCTTTGCACCGCAGATGACCACTCAGCATGTAACCACTCCTCCACCTCCACAGGCTCAGCCTGACTGCTCCAGTGTTCTATGCTCACCTCTCCCTGCCGATCGATCGATCGATTGATCGATCGATGCCAGGCTGATAAACCAGCTACTGGAAGGACAGCAGCCCTTCTCTGCCTACCAAGTTCTATTTTCTGACGTCACTGGTATTTCTCATTTCTACCTGATTCTTTCTCCTTAGCTTTTCATACCAAGTCTCAGTTCTCCTTTCCAAACTCCTCAGGCAAAGTTTTAGTGGACAGTTATCTGTCCCAAAAGTCCCTTACTACAGGACATGATCCAAATGATGAAGCTATACAGCCAGGGTGAGGTCCATGCTTTATGACACATTCTTCTCAAATGTCTAGATGACAGAGTTTGATACACATGATCCTTAAATTCACTTAACAGATTCTAAAACCAACTTGTTCAAAGGATAAATTCTGAAAACAAGGTTCATGATGCAAATGACTATATTGAAACAAAGAAAAGCTTCATCCAAGTATTTACATTTTTAAAAAAGACATTGAAAAGTCAACTACTTATTAAGTGTGCTTGAACAAACCATGTGTGGAATTGAATTCCATTCATTATGGAGTTAGTTTCTGCTAAATACTTAACTGATGCTATAGTAGACGCCTGGCCCTGAAGACTCAGGTTTTCAACTGCTCCAGTCTACACTAAAAGTAGCACATTTCACACTCCCCAGGCTCTGACCTGGACCTCAGCAACAACAGAGCTGGTACCCAAGTGATCGATCGATCACTCAGGGTGAGAGTATGGCAGCTGTTAAGCGTGGTCTCTGCAGCTCCCCGCGTTTTACCCGGGTACTTAGTTAAACTCTGCGGGCCATTTACAGGTTTTAATACTTATACCTTACTGGAGTATGCGACAGTAGCTTACCAAACTTAAGATATTCACAGAAGGTTCTGGAAAATGTTGAGAATGAGAAGGGTCTCCTATATTACATCAAGTCAAAAACCATACAGTTCTGCAGGCCTCAAAATAAACAAATTATACAGCTCGATTAAAAACCACACACATTGTATTACAGGCATACAGAGTTTACAGTCCAGATATGCAAATACAGGCAATTTGACATTTCAGCCCCTTTTGTAAGTGATTAACAATTACAGAGGACACAGAAGACCTTCAATCATTGGTTTTGGCTTACATGTTAAACAGCTTCTAAGTTCTGTTTCTGTGTGTGTTTCGTTTTGTTGCTTTCCTTTAGGTGTATGTGGAAGGGATTGGACCACAAGAAAATAAGAATAAAAAAGGTCAGGAATAAAAGTGTTACTGAAATTACCACTTCCTTATAATACAAGCAGGGAGAATATGGCTTCAAAGACAGAGGGAAGCCTCTTATCCAGTCACACTCAACATTAATTTCTAGTAAGTATGACAATAATGCCAAACTTAATTCATTAGGTCAGGCAGGAATAACTAGAGTCATTTTATCAAACCCAACTTAATTTTGGTCTTCAAATCTTAAGTGCTTGGAGTTTAGGGATTTTTCACATTAATAAGAAGGTAGGTCAACAATCAAAACTCCTAAATACAGGGTTAAAAGATAACCTCATAACTACTTTAAAACTTTCCAATTAAGATTTCTATAAAGATTAGGATTAATATAAATGTATTCCTGCCCCTAAAATGTGATCTCTTTGGACTATAGACCATGACAATTTTTTTCTTAAGATTATTTCTACTAAGAACAAAATGCTCTGCTTAAAACCAACAACAAACAAAGAAAGGAGGCTCCCAGGCCACCCGGAACAATGGACAACACAACAGCCCAGTTTGCACAGACATACTATACTTGGTTAAAAACAAACAAAACAAAAAACAGGCATAGAATTAGGATTTATAAACCGGTGTCAGTAGAACTGTCAGGCTTCACAATTTTGTTGCTAGTGATTCCAAAATTCTTTGACTCTATTGCTAAGTTTCTGAAGGGGTGCACACAGCAAACAGCAGCAAACTACCCAGCATGCCTCTGATGCTCACCCAGCAGCCACCGTGCTGTGCAGTTAAAATACAAGCTGTGACAGACAGCAAGCCAAGGGCTGGTTTGTGCCATCAGTTTGGATTTGATCGACTCCAAGAAATAAGCAAATTATTTCATCCAAACAATCCACCTAAAACCACACTGGGAAAAAATATTAATTGAATTTGGGTGCAAAATGGAAAACATCACAAGGGAAGCGGCAAGAGCGTTTTGCTGAGCATTCTAAAGGCGTGTTTCAGGTAGTTCAACAATGATTCTGGTAAGACAACTGCTCACAGACATTCACACCCATACAGTTTAATGGTTTTAAAAAAAACCCAAATTTGTTACTTTAGAAAACAAATGCAGTGCATTTTCAGCAATCTTATGGCCACAGATTCCGACTGCTCAGTCCACACATAAGCAGAAGCTGCCTTCTGTGGTGACACGTTCTCTGCACTAATTCCCACGAGGCGGAGAACATGAGGGCAGGGGAGCACAGACTGGACTGTTGCACAAACAACATTTACTCATCAGATCCCACCGATCTCTTCTGTGCCCGCTTCCTGGGCAGCCTTCTCGGAGAAGCTTTATCTGAAAGAAAAGGAGCACGTTAAAGCTAGCTAACTCAAGAGTTTTGCCTCCCAGGTAGCTTTAAACTCAACACACACACACACACACACACACACACACACACACACACACACACACACACACACCCCTGCCCCATCCCTCAACCATAACAAATGCCTCTTACCTAGCTCTTGGTTTTTAAAATAACTTTAAAAATATCCTTCTAGAATAATACCAATTAAAATAAAATTTTCATATGTAACATAGGAAACAATTGGACAATGGCTGCTGTATTGCTGCAGACACCATGCCACATTCAGTAACATGTTTACAAGTGCAAAAGTAAGAATTCTGAAATACTTTAAAAGACACAGATCTACATCCTAGCACTTGGGAGATGGAAGTAGGGGATTAGGAGTTCAAACCTAACGAGGACTACTGCGAGATTCTGCTTCAAAACCAAATACAACAATTAAAAGATATGACACATGGAGCATGTTTATGTTAGGCACTAAGACAAAATTTAGTGTTGTGGGTGCCTAAGTTTTAGCAAGTATACAAATTTAAACTGAAAGAATCAAGCCCCGGCCATCAGTATATAGCCTTTCTTTAGAAGTTAACGGAAATATATGTGGTGCTGAGTTTCTTCTATTTTATAAAAGAAATACTCTATTTGTTTCTTTTAGAAGCAGAGGGTCAACAAGGGCATGGTGGTCCATGTTTGTCCTCTCAGCCCCTGGGCTGTGTCTAGCAAAACTGTTTCAGAAGAAAGAACAAGTGAAGGCCTGACCCACTCTCACTTTATGTTCTAGGTACACTCTACACACCATGCACAACAGCCCACTGTCAAGTAAGCTTTTATTTTTCAAAAATAAAAAGAACACAGAAACTGTATAGAGCCTGGTGCCATGTACTAACCGCTGAGGCGGTAGACTCATCTGAGCCCACGTACAAGGTCAGGTAGGCACCACATAAGGTCCCGCCATCCCCCATCACCATGAAATGACTTCTGCATATTAAAAAAGAAATAACCGGAAAAAGATACTTACCAAGGTGTAAGGGTTATTTATAAGCATTTTAAAAATGAAAAAGAATATGCCTAACATCCTTTTTTCCTAAAAAATTACTAGGTCAGGATATATTTTATAGTAAATGTTTATCAACAATCTTTAAGACTAAGGATGCTCTTATGTCTGCATACCTGTCTCCAGTTAACCAATTTCCAAAAACTGTTTAAATAAGTAAGAGCTGAGTACACAGTCTCTGAGAGTCAGGAAGCACTTCCCAGGCTACTGCAGTTACGCCAGCAGTGAGCAGTAGTGATGACGGTGACCGCTAAGCCCCAGTAATCCAACCACCTGTATGGTAACTCCTGAGGACTTCTGATGCCTGTTTAACTCCACTCAAAAGAGCCAGTCCGCTAACCTTCACAACCACGGCCTGCTCAGTGTAGGCAGCACACAGGCAGAGGGCAGTCTGTAAGACGCTACAGGTATTTGTTCTGGGGGAAAGTAGTTCAAATACCTTAACAGCAGAAAAAAAGCACTGTGTTTAAACAAAAAGTAATCACTCACGTGTATCATAAATTTTTTCAGCTATCAAAGACAAACATTTACCATTACTCCCTATTAAGGGTGTCAGGAGACAAATAGAATCTAAGGAAAAAAACTTAAATCTCAAACTACTTAAAAGTCAAAATACTTATCTTTCCAAAGTTAACTTTAAACTCTAGGTGGAGAAAAAGAATCATGAATGTGAAAAAAAAACCCTCATATCCTACACCAGAAAACAGACATGGAGAGTGCCTCCACCACCCATTTAAAACATGCTAAACAAAGCCAAGCCATTTCACCACAGGAAAACCACAACAGTGGAATTTTCCTATTTTTAGTAAAGCCAAAGGCAACATGTTATCAGACACTCAGATCCATCTTCTTTCCCTGCCTCAGACATCATCAAAGGCTATTTATTTTCTCTGCTCACCTAGGAGTTCATAGACCCTAACTTCAGTTCACTTTTGTTTGGTTTTGGAGAGAATCTTTTTATAGAGCCCAGGAGGGCCCCCAAAATGTGATCCTTCTGCCTCTAGCCCTGAAATTAGGCCACTTAAGACCACACCTGACCTGACTTCTTTGTTAAATTATTGACACACATAAGCATGTGATCGTGTATGCACATGAAGAGTGAGTGTTTATACTTATGAATAGGCCAGAAGACAACTGTGGGTGTTGGTCCTCAGGAGCTTTCCATCTTGTCTATAGAGAGACGCTCACTGGCTTATCAATAGGCTGGGCTGACCAGCAAACCCAGAGTTTGTTTCTGCCTCTGACATACTGAGGTTACAAACATATCTCACTGCCCTTGGCTTATTTTGTTAGGGTTCTGAGATCACAGCAGTAGTCTTCGTGCTTGTGAAATACACTTCTCCAACTGAAGCATGCTCCCAGCCCATTTAATGGCATTTACATGACAAGTGTTCTTTGTATTTGTAGTTTTGTATACATTTAAAACATTATTAAGAGATGAACATCTTTTCTATTAAGTTTTTAAAAAAAAAGCAGAATTGTGAATCCATAGGTTAAAAAAAAATTAGGGGGGGCTGGGGATTTAGCTCAGTGGTAGAGCGCTTACCTAGGAAGCGCAAGGCCCTGGGTTCGGTCCCCAGCTCCGAAAAAAAGAACCAAAAAAAAAAAAAAAAAAAAAAAAAAAAATTAGGGAAAGTAGACCCATTCCACCTTAAAATGTAAAATGCTTATAAGAAAATCTGATTAGTCAAAACTCAAAATGCCTCCAAGTGTCCTACACTGTGTTGAGGGAAAATGTTCTGAAAGTGTATATGAACTGTAGGCAAGAAAAGTAAGGCCCTGGACATTGTGGTTACCATGTAGATGGAGCATTCAGAGAAATAAATATGTACAGAAACTTGTTTTACTATGTAAGTACAGATTATTTATAAAAAATGGCGTTAGTGATGTCAAGGACAGAATTTTATATTCCTGAACAATTTAAGAATTTTACAATGTGGCTAACTTGAATGCTTGCTTTCTTTCTTTTAATGTGTATGAATGAGTGTTTTGCCTGCATGGATGTCTGTGCACCACAGTGATTGCCAGAAAAAGGCCAGAAAAGGGGTTGAATCCTCTAGAACTGGAGTACCAAATGGCTGTGAGCTGCCGTGTGGGCTCCTGGAAACTGACCCTGTTCCTCTGGAAGAGCAGTCAGCCCTCTTAACCAGGGAGCAAGCCTTCCAGTCCCACAAGTGCTTTTTAAAAAGCCACTCACCAAACGGGGAACATTTTTCTATGTTCCTTCATAAAAATTAGTATATTTAATAAACTGTTCATTAGCAAAAAACCACAACATGTTAAGTAACATTTTAGATTCACTCTTTCAAAAGTAATTTGTATCAGTTTTTCCAGAAAAATACAGTTCTATTCATTAAACTTGCTGTATTCATGCACTATGCAAGAGCCCCCCCAAACTGTAGCAAAGCCTACTGAAGAAGTTAATCACCTCACCTCTTCTACTCTGCACTGAAGCGACGGGAAGGAAAAAAGACAGGAAACAGGTTAGAAAGAAGTCAGACATTTACAAATAAGATGCATGTTTGAAAACACATCCAAATTAAACCATAAACACTATAAATAGAACAAGTCAGTATGTCACTAATGATTACACTAGAGTCTACATAAGTAACGGGAAAGATCAAGTTAAGTAGTACTGAGCAAATATTTTTTAATAGAAACTAATTCCCATTTATAGAAACATTTGTCACCAAGTTTCTAAGGCTACTTACTGATCTGATTCAAAGTTTCCTGAGGAATCCAACTCATGTCAACATCATTTTGACTTGAGGTACCCATTTCTACCTTCTGTATGGGTCTCTTGCGCTACGAGAACATAAAAGACATATTTTTTTATTTTTATTTATTTAATAATTTATTTTTCTTTTTTTCGGATCTGGGGACCGAACCCAGGGCCTTGTGCTTGCTAGGCAAGCGCTCTACCACTGAGCCAAATCCCCAACCCCTAAGACATATTTTTTTAAAAGACATGTCATAGCACTGTTTATTCTAAAAAGTTTTTGGATTTGGTTTCAGGCAGTGTTTCTCTCTGAAGCTCTGGATGTTCTGGAACTCACTCTGTAGACCAGGCTGGCCTCAAACTCAGAGACATACCTACCTCTGCCTCCCAAGTACTAGGATTAAAGTTATGTGCCACCACCCCTGTCTATGTATTCTAATTATAAAAACATTGATCAATACATATGAGTATCTTAGCTGACAAATTACATTCTTTTCTTGTTTTAAATCACCCTAATACACATTTTATCTGTTAAAAAAGAAAACATGCTTAACTATACAGAGTCAGTCCTGGGTTGAAAAGGTGGCTTCTTAGTGAGTTGCCATCAAGTCTAATGACCTGCATTTGAACCCAGGGTCCCAAATGGTAGGAGGAAAGAAATCAACTCCAACTTCACCTCTGACCCTCTTTACATGTACCAAAGTACAAACATGTAAACACACATGTACAAATGCTAAAAGAGAAAAATGCTCTCAGAATAAATTTTCTTGACCATTTTCAGCCTGTAAAGATCTTAATTTGTGGTTATATCACTGATTATCTTTCTTTCTAAAGAATAAATTTACAGTCAAAGAAATTAAGAATAATCACTGAAATGCTTCTAAGCAGGCAATCTTGCATTGTTTGTAAAATACAATTAAAGAACAGGTAGAGACAAAACACATAAAATCCCATACAGGCTAACAACACTGACTTCATCTAAAAGTGTGAAATTTTCAAGGCACAGTGTGTACAGCAATCCCAGTAGTCTGCAGGGAGATGCAGATCAGGAATTCAAAGCTTGCCTTTGCAACACAGTGAGTTCAAGGCCAGGTTAGGCTACATGAAATCCTGTCTCAAAAACAAACAAACAAAAACAAACAAAACAAGAGGGAGAGGCTTTCTCTGTGGCCCATCTCCTGAATACGGCAAATAAAACCCATTAAATTCCATTTTCTTTAGCTTTGCTATGAAATTGAAAAACCACAATCTGAGCAGGAAGCTGGGCATGGTGGCACACAACTTTAATCCCAACACTCAGGAGTTGACTCCAGCCTGATATACATACATGGTAAGCTCCAGGCCAGCCAGATCTACACAGTTAAGACTGTCTCAAAGTTCTGCGGGGAACATTGGTATAAGTTTATAATCCCAGCACCTATAAACTCTGAATACGTAAGAAAGCACCCCATTAAGAATTCTAACCCAAATAATTGGTTACAGATAATACAACCAATCCATGAAAAAAATGTATTAAGTGGAACAATAAAATCTTTCTGAACTCAAGGATTATCACATTAAATATAAAAGATCACTTTAAAGAGGGTAATCAGTACACTAACTGGACGTGTACACACATCTCAACACATTCAAGTCACATATCCAAAGTCTTGTCTGGGTATTATTTTAAAAAGGAACAACAACGTTCCACTCTGCAAACCTACAGTAAAGTGGGAAGCCTGGAGATCTCCAGTGCAGTCAGTACTGTGACTCTGAATGTAGCTTTCAGGGTTGCTCATGCATAATTACCTTTCTAGATTCAAGAAGTTGATGAAGGCCAACAACAACTAGAAGTCCAAGGCCGGCAAGGAACATGTACATAAAAATTCTGGCACAGAAAAAAAAGCCGATGTTAATCCATAAACACCACATCTAACTAAAAATAAATATCAATACGTGCTACAATAGCTTTTCAAACAACATGCAAGAAAAATACACCATTTTAATTAATTCCAGGTAACAAGCTTTACAAATTTCCTTCTACTTAGTTAAGAACACTTTGCCAATAAAAATTTCCCCCATCTAAAATGTGTTTTCCTTCAAACTCAGTTTAAGACTGTTTCAGGAGTTCTTCCTCACATTTATATCATTTTCATAATTGGATTTGTAAATTCCTTCAAGTGAGTCACATTTAAGGTCACAGATAATTCTCTACTCAGAACCAAACACTTTTTAAGGAACAACCTAACTTATGCAATTATTTCAGAGGCATGAAGTTAGATAAGCTAAGGCTCAACTTAGGGAGCAGAGCAGAGGAAGCAATCAGCTGCTGTGTCTGTGGCGGCACTGCTTCAGGGCCTACTCTTCCTGACTTATGTAACAGGCACAAGAACACATAAGGTATGGCCTCTGTGTGGTATCTCATCAACTCTGTAAGGCCATTACAGTGTGAGCATTCAAAGGCGCCCTGCAATCCAAGCACACTGCTCTGGGTAAGCTGTGAGCTCCAGACGTGCAGGTGCAGCTTTACTCACGTTTCTCCATCTAACCCGTCCTCTCTTTCAATGACTGTGACCGTCTGATTGAAGACAGCATCTTGGAATACGTTGCCCTGTTTAAGAAACAGATGTTAAAATTTACATGAGATGTGCTCAAAGAATAAAAATTATAAGTGTTCCCAAAACTGTTATCCTAATACACTTGACTTTCCCGCCATTAGCTGTAAGAGACAACAGTCAATGTCAGGTCCAAAACCATACAATGTTATTTCTCCTTTCCAAAACCACCCTCCACATTCTGCAAGGAGCAGAAGGTAGAGGTTTCAGGAGCAGGGACAGCAGTAAAGGTCAGAGCACTGGCAGAAAGCAGCAGAGCCCACAGAGCCCCTCAGCAGCTCCAGCTTCCACCTGCAATCTGGCAAACAAGGACAGCAGCAGCTGCAGGGGGGTGGGGGGGTGGGGGGGTGGGGAGATCACTTAAGGAGCAGAGGCATAAAGCCAGGAATATGCTCTAAACTGAAGCTGGATTGGAAACCAATTCTACTTTAAGGAACAAACCAAAGACTTCCAGACCAAAAGTATTTTTTCCACTATCATCTTAAAACAATTTTGATGGGCTGCAGCTCTTCCAGAGGTCCTAAGTTCAATTCCCACTAATCTCAAAGTACAGCCATCTGTAATAGGATCCAATGTCATCATCTGCTGTGTCTCAAGACAGCGACAGTGTACTCATATACATTAAATAAATCTTTAAAAAAATATTTTGACAATTTAATCAAACTTTAGTTTGATTAGGGAACCACTGGGACACACACAATTGCTCTTCCACAAAGGAAGCATTACAAAGAAACCAAAACTGAACCCTACTTAAAAACTATGAAATGATAAGATACAATGACCTGAAATAACCCTAGCTGTTCATATGTCTCATTGGAGACAGAATGAAAAGCCTTTCTTCTGCACTAACTCACAGGAAAGCACATCGCAATGCAGGGACTGGCTGAAGATACAACGTTAAGGCATTAACATGTGGTGAGGGAGGCGTGAACCCACTCCTTGAAGGAAGCTCCTGGGAAAGGGAAGGGTCAACACACCCTCATCTAGAGCTGTCACAAGGGGTCTACCCCCTGCAGTAGTACATTCTCTCAGGCATATGTGAGATCAGCAGATAAACTGCTAAAACTGTATTTTAAAGTGATTGTATTTTACTAATGAGTATACAAAAGACCAAAGCAGTAACAAAGTCTTTAGAAGCCTTTAAATGAGCAGAAAGTCTACACCAAATTGGGACAGAACAAATATCTGACCATTCAATAGCACCCAAGTAAGAGCAGACTGTGCAGCAAGCGCCCTGGCCCTTGTCAAGATCCAGCTCAAGTCACTTTCCCACACTCACACATAGCAGCACCAGTGACCTACAGCTCAGGCACACGCCCTAACCACTATGCTAGTGCTTATTTTGGGTCCTCTCTTACCACCTCATACATGTTGGTAGAGGGCTGGATAGATGGCTCAGAGGTTAAGAGCACTGACTGCTCTTCCAGAGGTCCTGAGTTCAATTCCCAGCAACCACATGGTAGCTCACAACCATCTGTAATGAGACCCAATGCCCTCTTCTGGTGTGTCTGAAGACAGCAGCAATGTATACATAAAATAAATAAATCTAAAAATATATATGAATAAATAAAGGTAGAGAGAGACAAGCAGTTCCTTTTTGTATTCCTGGTGCCTGTTACAGTTTTAATCACAAAATAAGCACTTAAACAGACGGGACAAAGGTCCACTGCAGTCTCTAGCAAAACAAAACACAACTCAAAGGTCTTACATTCAAATCTTTGTAGTTCAGATTGATGACCAGACCAAAGGGTCGTCCCCCCATAGGCTCTGCAGGAATGAAGGAATACTCAAAAGTCGCCTGTCTCTGGGGCGGCACTATGGTGTTTAGAGGAAGAGCCGTGAAATTCTGGATGTAAAACTGGTAGTCCTGAGGATAACGGAAGGAGGCATCTAGTGACTCAACAATAAAATCTTCTGTCCCCTTGTTTGTAAAGCCAACCAGGAACTTCACAATGTTGTTTGCTGGAAAATCTAAAACACAAAATAGGAGGGGTGGTGTTAGGATTAAATGAAATGCAGACATGAACATGGATTCAGAACTCCCCTCAGCAGACCACTCTAGTGCGAAAAAAATTCATTCTTTTTTTGTCTGTTCTCTGGGATTCCAATTTAGGGCATAAACTGGGTATTGCAATTTCAGCCAAATAATACCCAGATAAGAGGCTAAGAAAATCATGGAAGCAAGATTATCACCCAAGAGTTTTATACAACTCAGTATGCTACTATAAAAATAAATGAGTAGTCACAAACTCAAACTCCCTTTTCTGAAGGGCTGAGAACAGAATGGGGTTCCGTACATTCTTGGTGTGTGAACAACCACCAAGCACATCCCCAACAGTCCGATCACTTTCTGTGAGCATAAAGTTGGGATATACAGGAAACAGAATACCTAAGATCCAAGAAAACTAATACTTTCCGATGTTATGTCTTCTACAATATTGTATAGTCTAATGGGCCAACTCACCTAGTACAACACAAACTATAGAACAGACATATCTGGGTTTGAATCCTGTCTCTGAAATCTACTTTAGGCTCTGGGTAACACTAGCACAAGTTTCTTAACCTCTGTAAACCCAAGATCAACAAAAACTATGCCCTCAGGGTTGGCTGGGATTAAATAAATACTGCAAAGTAGTAGAACAATGATATCCACAAAGCCCGCAATAAAGAAATGTACTCAGCAGTCAGGAGTCCTAACCTGAAGACTGGAAATGCTCCAAAGTCTAAACCTTTGTAGGCCAGCAAGATGCTACAAGTGGAAAAATCCAAGGCTGCAGTGATTAGATGTACATGAAATAAACAAACTCGTCTCCAAATAGCTCATTATTCTAAAACCCAAAAACAAAACAAAACAAACAACCACTTCTGGTCCCATGCATTTGGAGCAAGGAATATGCAAACTTAAGTTTCTTGTTTCTTTTTCAAATTAATGCTATGCTATAACCAAGGCCTGGTTATAGACATTTAGTATTTCCCTGACATTTAAACATTCAAATATACTCCCAAATTCCATGCATGTCTATAATCCCATCACTTGTGGGGCTGAGGCAGGAGGATCTTGAATTCAATGTCAACAAAACAAATTCCTTTTGACAGCTCGTATGAGTGTGAGTGCGGATGCACACATGTAAAGGACCACTCGTGGGAGTCAGTTCTCTCCTTCACTTGCTGAGGAAGGGCTCTCTTGTTTCTGCAGTGCTAGTCCATCCCAGGCTGGCTGCCTCATGTTCTCCATGAACCACCCTAACTAGCTTTTTCATGTGATTGCTGGCTCTTTAACAAAGTTCCAGGCATTGAGCACAAGTCCTCAAAACAAAACGACATTACTGACACAGCTTAGAAGACGTTTCAAGAATGACAGCTTTGGGGCTGGTTAAGATGGCAGAGTGGTAAAAGTACTGGCATGTAAGCCCAACAAACCCCAAGTTTATTCCCCAGAGCTCACAGGGGAAGGAGAGGCCTCCTGCAAGCTGTCCTCACGATCCCAGTGCCACTTGTAAACCCACATGCACACATCATGTTTTTAAAAGTATCTTTGAGAAGAATGTTTAGTTTCTACTACACCAAGTAGTATTTTTTTTTTCTCTTTAAAAACCAGCATTACTATACACATCAGTATTCACGTGTAAGACTGGAATTAAAATGAACCATTTTACATTACCTTCTCCTTTTACAAATAGAATGGTTGTGTCTGCACTCGGTGAAGCTTCTGGTTCACTAGACACATCTTCTTCTTCTTCTTTCTCTTCTGCCTAAGGGAGACAACATTAAATAAAGATTGGTGTGAGGGGCTGGGAATCACTGAATTCACTGGATTGTTTTGTTGGTTCTAGTCTGTAGTTCTTTCTTCTTTTTTTTTTTTAAGCAGAGAACATGAACACTGCCCCCTACTATCACAAGCTAAACAGTACAGTTTTCTGCACTGGAAGATTTTAAGAATTGGAACATCCTGAGTGCAGTGCATGAGCCTCTCCTTGAAAAAGCCACCTCCTGGATCACCGTACCTCCTACCTCAACCTCCAACTTTGGAAAAACTTAACAAGGGTGTATGTGTATGCACGCACCTCAAGACAACTCAGGACTCTGCCATAATCTCCCAATTCCTCCATGTCCTGACGACTGAGTGTAAGTGGCTAATGCAGAAATCTGGGGAGTAGTTACACCCAAAGCCCTCGCTCACCACCCCATAGGTAACTTCTGTAGCGGCTGTGGCTGTACAAGCTCACCTTCCTTCAACCGAGGATACGTCTACTTCCCGTTTCAGCTCATCCTGACCTTTTACTTTTGTAACAAGAAAAATGTGTACCAACTTCTTAAAAAGACCTAATTCTTCCCTTTTGGATCTCATTTCTCCACATGAGTACATTCCAGTGCCAGAAAGCTCAAGTAATTCAGAAAAATGATACAATCCACTATTATAATGTATGCTCAAATTTCAAAGCCCCGGACACCATCTCTAATCCTAAATACTCTAAATTATCTTACCCAAAGCACTACTCTGGTCAAATATTTACAACTATGAATGTACTGATCTAATCAAAGCTGTTCATGTACACAAATTAAGGGTCTTCTACTCAGAGGAAACACTGTGTGCCTATATGTCAAATCATTAACAACAACACAATCAACAACAGAGCAAGGCACCAGCTTAAGTGGCTGGTGTATCTATAACAATGAAAACAAACTTATTAAAAAAAAAAATTTATGGAGGACAGATGACAGTACTCCTGGCAGGAAATAATTACCAAATTAGCAGGAAGCATGCTGCAATGACCCTAATTTGAGCTTTTTTTTTTTTTTTTTTAACTTTCTGTGAATGGGTGTTTTGCCTTCATGGGTATCTATGGACCATATGCAAGTAGCATCCATGGAAGCTAGAACAGGGAACCTGTTCTAGAGTTACAGATGTTTGTGAGTAGCTCTGTGGGTGCAGGGGAAAAGAAACCAAATTCTCCTGGAGAGTGGTCAGCATCTGAACTGCTGAGCCATCATCTCTCCAGCTCTGAGCTAGGTACTTACTGTCATTATCAGAGCCCAAATTTCAGAGCTAACTGCTAAGCAATCCTCCCTAACCTTTACTTACACAAGGCGAGTTTTATCACCTGCTCTTCAACACCTGCTCCCTAAACACACACACACACATTACCCAAAAACTATCAGCTTTAAGAAGGCAGAGAAGGGGCTGGGGATTTAGCTCAGTGGTAGAGCGCTTACCTAGGAAGCACAAGGCCCTGGGTTCGGTCCCCAGCTCCGAAAAAAAAAAAAAAAAAAAAAAAAAAAAAAAAAGAAGGCAGAGAAAATAGCTCATCTGTTCAACCTAGTACCCAGAATAGTACTTTGCTACATGGTTGAGATGCCTGCCACCCCCAGAGGAGTCAATGGTAGGTTATAGGCACAAAAAAGAAAAGACAGAGCTGGGACGATAAACGCCACAGGCTCCATGTGTAATAGCTCAGGGTCTGGCCTCACTCTACTGTCTGTCTCTGTTCCCAATTTGGATGATCTTGACTTGTTCAGTGTATCTTGTCTCCCCAGTACTCCAGAAAACGCTTGTGCTCATGCTCAATGACTGTCCCTAGGCCAACTTGAACCCAGGCAGATAGCTCAGAGCACATACTGCTTTTGCAGAGAACCCATGTCTGAAAGGTTACAGCTGTTTGTAACTCCAGTTCCCCGTGATCCAACACCCCTGGCCTCCCCACACATTTGCTTTCACATCCAAGTACTATACAAAGACCTACCCATATATATAATTTATGAAATAATTAGCAAACTTGCTTATGAAAAGAACACATTCTTAGACACAATCTCTAGCTCAGAATATATCATATATATTCTATATATAGCATATAGCACTCACCAAGTCTGTGGGTTCGTCTTCTTCTACTTCAGCCTCATCATCCTCATCCTCGATTATTGGATCTTCTACGGTTTCTTCATCTTCTGTAAGATCTTGAGCCACAGCTAATGACCCTGAAGATAAAATAAAACATGAACAGTTGACCTTTATCATTGTCTTTAAACACCAGGTCTAGACAAGAAAATGTCCTACCTATTGTAATACTGTTTCCTGGTCAGATGAACAATGGCATTGCACAAAAATGTTTACATTTTTTACTAGTACTCTTAACTACTGCATGATAATTTTAATGGAAATTTTTTTTAATATTAAAAGACACAAAAAAACAGGGCAGGCCACAAGCCTAACCATGTGAATTTGATTCTTGGAATGCACCCTGCAAATTGTCTTCTATCCTTTGCATATACTCTGCAAAACAAACAGACAGAGAGACAGACAAATGCACACACTAAATATAATAAAATTAAATAGTGGTAGCTTCGTGGTTAGTAGCAAAGAAAAAATCCAATTATTTTTGAACATGACTTCAAGCATATTTTCAGACATTTAAAATATCAAATAAAGGAAAATCATAATGCTAAGTTATAAATCAGACTTCTTGACAAAACTTTCTCAACAAATCACACTATATCACTCTCAGGCAAAACGCTAAAAAGTCCTTTAAAGTTCAAGTAGTTCTTATTACCACTTCTTGGAGAGCGATGATGTGGCAATTCAGTAGGAAGGAAAATGTGGGGAGAGCCACATGTGCAATGCCCAAGAGAAAACAGTTATCTTTAAGACCATGCATTTTTTTTAAAAAATCTTTTTACTTTCCTGAGTTAAAACAGTTCATTCATAGTTTACAGGTCATTTTCAAAAGCCAATGTAAAAAAACAAAGGAAGAAAACCCCAAAGGGTCTACGGTTGTAGCGAGCATGCCTTCCATGCCTTGCATGCTGGAAGCCCTGGGCTCATCCCCACCTCTTCATCCACGGGGTATGGTGACAGACACCTGAAACCCAGCACTCCAGAGGTACAAGCACACGGATCCTAAGTTCAAGGACACTCTAGCTAAAGCCACGGACTTCCAACATGAGACTACTCGGGCTACCTACATGAGACTGTCCCAACATCTGTCTTGTGTCCCCACCACTCCCAGCCAAAATCCGTAACAGTCATAATTCAGTCATAAAAGTCATTAAGTAGAAACCAATCACTTCTGTTTGCTTGGCTGAGGAGCTCATGAACATGGGTCGTTATTTCTCATGCCCTGGGCCACAGAAACTTTGAGAAAGAAAGGAATTCTGGTGACCACTCAAACTAGTTGTTTTTATAAATTAACAAAATCAAAGTTCCTGACATGACGGGCAAGGGAGGAAAAGTTTCTACGTTTTTACATTCTGCCAAGTTTTTATCCCAGATTAATCGTTGGAAAGAAGAAATTCATAAAAGCTCGAAGTGACTTTTTCCCAGCATATTTCCAACCAGCAAAAAACTGGCTGGAAAAGGGAGAGGGGAAAAATTACAAAAGGAGGAAACCATCCGGTAGAAGACTCTTCGGTAGCGGCTGACAAGCAGCAGGAGGAAGGGCAGTTTTGGACACTAAGCCTTGCGGTCCACACAGACCGTGATAGGCAAGCGAGGGGACCGAGCGAAGGTGTTACACGGCGCCGCGATAGAGAATCGGCAGAGGGCGAATGAATGGAGGCGCGCCGGCGTGGGGCTAGCGACACGTCAGCGCAGAAGCTGGGGACCGACAGCCCCCGGCGAGCGCGGGCGGAGAAGCGAGGCCGGTCCTGGCGTAGGTCCCGCGGTCTGGGCCCGCGCTCGCAGAGGGCGCCGAGCTGCGGGGGAGTCCTGGGGGTCAGCACGGCCCTCGAGAACCGGGCCGAGGGGCGGCCGTGGTGCCCAGCCCAGCCCCGCGCCCCTCACCTCCGGGGCCGCCTCGTAGCAGCACGGCGGCGGGGAAGGCCAGCAGGAAAAGCAGCAGCAGGCGGGGGAGGAGTCTCATGGTGCGGCCGGTCAGCGTCCAGTGCGCGTCCGCTAGGGCTCTCGGCGGCTCTTGGCGGTAATGGCGTTACTCTTCATCCGGGCCGCGCAGGAGGGGCGGGGCACGCACGCGCGCCACCCGTCGCCCCTCCCCGCTACCGTCGACGTGGCCTCTAGGAGCCCAGGGGCGGGGCCTGCGGTCCGCGCGGTCACGTGGCCGGCGGGGGCGGGGTCCCGGTTCCCGCGAGAGCCTAGTCGCGCAGGCCTACCCCTTCCAGATGCTTAGCATCAACAGCGGTTACTTTGAGAGCCCGGGGACCATAAACTTCCTGCTTGTGTGCCAATTGAAAGACAGAAAGGAAAGGATGTGGGTAACAACAAGATGTCGTAAGTGATTCCTTCCTCACATTGTAACCCCAGCGTTTGAGAGATCGAGGCAGGAGGATTGCAGCGAGTTGGAGAGCAGTCTGGGCTGTGTCTGAGTTTGGGCAAGTCTAAACTACAGTTAACACCTTGTCTCAAAACAAAGCAGATAAAAAGGGAAACACTACCCAGACTAGAAACCCCTTCTTTTCGGAATTCTGGAGTTGTATTCTCTTAAATTCTTCTCTCTCCCTCCGTGTCTCTGTCTCTCTGTCTCTCTCTGTCTCCCCCCTGCCCCCCACCCCGTACATAATTGCCAGTGCACACAGATGTAGAGGTCAGTCAGAGGACTACTTCTGACGAATTAATTCTCTCCTTCCACGTTTAGGTGGGTTCTAGGCTTGAACTGTGATCATTAGGTTTGCACCACAACCATCTGCTAGGCTCAGTTCTGTAATTTTCTTAACCCAGACTCAGAAATCACCTAGCACCTTTCTGCAGCTTCTATACCAAAGATCTCACTTCTAGTATATTTCTGTCAACTTCTACTGGCCAGTGTGAAACACTCAGGTTGTAGCTGCTGGGCTGAGAACCTCCAGACACAATCCTGTCTCAGGGACTGTCTTAGTTATTTTTCTGTAGCTGTGAAGGGACACAGTTACCAAGGCAACTTATAAATGCAAATGTTTGATTTATAGGCTTGTTCAGTCTCAGAAGGTGAGTTCATGACCATAACGTCAGAGTGAATGGGCAGGCCTGGTTCTAGCATGGTATCTTATGTGTTCAGCCAAAAAGGACAAGCCAGAGAGGTAACTCCACTGGTGTGGGCTTTTGAAACCTCCAAGCCCACACCCAACAGTGCACCTTCTTACATATGTACTTCCCAAGCATTTCCATGCTTCAAGCATTCAAACATGAGCCTACTGGGGCCGTCCTCCTTCAAACTGCTACAGAGGCTAAGCAGCTCTCCTCGGAACTGTTGGAGTTGACTGAAGTGGAAGTCACAGCTTACCTCCTCAACTTAATTAACCCCAACAGGTTCAGATCGGCTGAACACGTGTCCTGAGAACAGGTGAAAGGGAATGTCTACAAGCTCCGTGAACATTAAGGACCCAGAAGTGCCATCACCTGAAGTCAGACCTCAGAAAGGTGACAGTGGATCTGTACCTTCCCCTCGGTTACAGTCCCTGTCAGTGTCTTGGGCCAGGAGACACCACCAGGTTAAATACAAGGCTTTTGGATTTCTGACAGGGTTGGACTAGTTATAGTCTCATAAGCAAACTTAAGTTATTTAGCACTGAGAGATATGATATATATTTGCAAGCATGCTTTTCAGATGGTAATGCAAACTAAAATCAGAATATAGTCCAGGTATAGAATTGTACGCTGTTTAAGTTAGGGTAGATGGTAAAATACTTTATCTAGTTGACAAATGTAATGGACTGGATACTAATTATACAATCATACCTTGTAATTTACATAATTGTTAAGGTTATGCTCAATTTATGTCTAAGAGGTTTTTTTTTTTAATTTGGACAGAAAAGGTGAAATGTTAGGGATTAGTTCTAATGCTTTGAATTAATCTAGCCTTCAAAATTGGGAATCTGCATGTCCAAATGCTAAAGGTCCTTGTCCCCAGTTGGTTTTTGATGGAACAATAAAGAGGCAATGGTTAATGGCTGGGCAGATAGAGTGAGGCGGGACTTTGAGATTGGCTCCTGCTAGGAACCAAGAGAGAGGAAGGAGGCAGAGATTGCCATGATGGGGAAGAAGAAAGACCAGACCTAAAGGCCCATTGACATGTGAGAATCAGGGAAAGTGACCACACAGGCTACTTTCCCAATTGTGTCTGGGGTAGCAGAGATGAAATATATATTTTAAAAGATGTTACCTGAAGACTACCAGAGGAGAGCGTTTGCTATCAGTAGGAAGAAAGCCCAGCCATTTAGCTAGTCACAGCATATCAAAAGTTCTTTCATGTGGCAAAGAGCAGAGAAGAGTTAAATGTTTTTTCTGTATACCTCTAGAAAGGAAAAAACTCCATGGGAAAAGGGAACAGAAAACAAGGCTGTCCTGGCCAGTTCCTCAATTGGCAGGAATGCTTCCATTCCTTCTCCAGCCCACACTTCAAAAAGAGCATGGGCAAGCAGTCACAGATTGATCACCACAAAACCCACCACTTAATCTGCCTCTGTCCCCTCAGGCTCTGCCCTCCTTTCTCTCACAGTAAAATGTTTATAGGCCAATCAAAAGCCAGTCATCCTTTGCAGTCTAGATGCCAGCCCCTGTGCTATGACATGGTTCTACAACGTCCCTCTCTACTCGCCACAGTGAATGGTGCTCAGTGTATCTCCTCATCAAAATACACTTTCCTCTAACCGCACCTCTCAAAACTGATGGCCCGGAGGCCTCTCCTCTCACAGTCTCATGTCGCTAACCATGAAGTGTCACTCTCAGTTCTCAGTGTAGTCCAACTAGGCTTGGATTTTAAATGGGTCATTAAAACCTGGCAAATCCAGTGCCACTCCTGTAAAACTTCCCCTCCCTCCAGGTGTAGAATCTCTTGTACTGTGTGGAAGAATCACTTGTCAATAAAAATGCTGTTGTCCTATTGGCTTAGGCAGGAAATAGGGAGGTAGACGTTCTGGTTCAGAGAGGGGATTCAAGGGGGTTGGGGATTTAGCTCAGCGGTAGAGCGCTTGCCTAGCGAGCGCAAGGCCCTGGGTTCGATCCCCAGCTCCGGAAAAAAAAAAAAGAAAAAAAGAAAAAAAAGAAAACAGAGAGGGGATTCAGAGGAAGAGACAAGCACAAACTTGGGGATCAAGTTTAAGCTTTCTAGATTGGTGGTTATTGTTCACGATCGTCCTCATCTTTTGCCACAGGAAGGGCCTGTCTTTCAAACCAGACTAGTGGCCATCTCGGGCCTACATGTGTTGTGCATGTTTGGCCTTCCTCTTTCAACCTGAAAATGCCCAGTCAGGGTTGAAGATCCTGCTCAGGAGCCCGGGTTTCTGTAAAGTCTTCCCAGAGTCCTCTCTTCCAGTCAGGGCTACCTCCTACCAGCTCCTCCACCTGCAGGACTATCACTCTGTCAGGGACTGTGAACAGTTCTTCATCTGACCTCTTATGCGCCATCATCCTTGTGTTCTCTGCCTCTTTTTCTTCACCTCCTCAGCATCTTACTCACAGCCTGCCACACAGTTTATCAAAACATCGAATGGTTCCTTAAAACATGGTTTACTGTGTACACAGTGTTCTGCCTGCATGCACGCCTTCATGCCAGAAGAGGGCATCAGATCCCATTACAGATGGTTGTGAGCCACCATGTGGTTGGTGGGAATTGAACTCAGGACCTCTGAGCCATCTCTCCAGCCCCATCTAATGATTCTTTCTCCCTTTAAGCAGTTTTCACTCTTAAGGTCTCTCTGGTGTAGCACTGGCTGTTCTGGATCTCACTCTGTAGACCAAGTTGGCCTCAGACTCACAGAGATCCACCTGTATCTGCTTCCTCAGGGCTGGGATCAAAGGTGTGCACCACCACACTCAGCTTCTATATAGATATTGATTAGATATAGATAGATATATAGATATATGAAGAAGCAAGAACTCCTTGGAGTGGGATGGTCTCCAAGGGAGAGAAATGTCCCATTTAATGTTTCTTAAAGGACTGGCTTATAAGCTGCCATCTCCTTGAGGCATGTACAGGGGTGGGGGTGGGGGCACTATTTGGAGGGTTGTCTTTTGAGATACCCTCCAGAGGTGAAAGCAGGGAAATGCTTCCTAGCAGACACCTCAACTCAGTGTTCTGCACAGGGTCCTGTCTTTGGACAGCCTGTGCTGGCTGGCTTTCTTTCCCTTGCTTCATCCCATCTGTGGGAAGATTCTAGACATAGCTGTCTCTTTAATAGCTTCCTCTGGCATGTTCCATTTTCCTAGAGGATCCCGGAAAGCCAGGGACATGAATTATAATGAAGGGGTCTCCTCACACTGGATCACCTCTCTGAAAAGAGACACTGCTAGGGCTGCAGCTCTTAGGCTGGTAGCAAGTTCTGTTCAATGTTTTTAAATGATTTTAAAAATAGTCTGATTTCTGTCTTTTTTTTACTGTTCATAAAGGGTTTTATTGCTGTGAAGAGACACCATGACTATGGCAACTCTTATAAAGGAAAAGATTTAATTGGGGCTGGCTTATAGTTTCAGAGGTTCAGTCCATTATCATCATAGTAGGAAGTATGGCTGCATGCAGGCAGACATGGTTCCAAAGAAGGAACTGAGAGTTCTACATCCTGAACTGAAGGCAACAGGAAAGAAACTGTGTGCCACACTGGGCATAGCTTGAGCATAGGAAACCTCAAAACCAGCCTCCACTGGGATACACTTTCAACAAGGCTACACCTCCCCATGGCCAAGCATTCAAACGTGTGAGTCTATGGGGGCCATTCATATTTAAATCACTACAATCACATACCTATGTTTCTTTAAGATGAATTATTGGATTGCTGAGCATGTCAATCTCAGGTGTCCCGGTGCTGGCTGGGCCTCCCCTGCTCCTTGCTCCTCACCCATCCAGAGCCCTCTAGGACATCCACCCAACCAGGTCATGAGACACCTTTCCCAAGACAGGGGTTGTCTGAACCCATGGGGGACCATTTTGTCCAAGTGCTCCATGACTCAAGCAAACACATTTTCTGTTTCCAGGCTCATAGAGGACCTGCTGCATAGAGTTCTCCCACAGGTACAAGTGTGATCACACGACTTGTTCAGCATGTCCTTTGGAACTCACATCACAGATACTCCCTCTTGTACCTGACTTAAATCAAGTGTAACCCTGACTTTGGTGAGATGAAATGATTTCTGCATTTCCACCGACAGAATATGTTGATTGACAGCTATGCTTCCAGCCTTGTTCGGAGATTTGACAAAGGGATGGAGTGGGGATAGGGTAAACAGGAGACCAAGCAGGAAATAACTTTAATAGGTCACGTTTGTTGAGCAAGCACAAGGACTGATTCACATTTCTAAAATCCACATTTTGAAAGAGTTGGGTAGTGCTTCACTCTTGTAGTCTTAGCACTATGGAGATGGAGACAGGAAGATGCCTGGGCCCACAGGCCAACCAGCCTAGCTTATTTGGTAAGTTCCAGGCCAGTGAGAGACCCTGGGTCCAAAAATGACATGATGACTCCTGGGGAGGAACACCTAAGTTTGTCCTCCACCTTAGATACTTAGCACACATGTACACAAGCGCACACACACACACAAATAAGTTAGCATAACTTCAGGAATGAATATTTAATCATGTACTATTGTCAGTTCACATGGAAATAGAACATTCTTTATGGTGGCCCTCAAGATGACTTATCAAGGTCATGGACTTTGGGTGATTATCTAATCTTGGTCTGTAAAAAAGAAGAAAAACGATGTAAAAATGGGGAGTAAAGTTTAAAATAGTGATTATGCTGAAAAAAACTTGTCATTATTTAGCATATTTGTCTCTTACTTTCAAAAACTTGTCATTTATATCAAACTATGGGACCGTAAAATGATAAAACACAGTGCGTGACCGTCCTCGGTGAGGACCGTCCTCGGTGAGGACCGTCCTTGATCCATGTGAATAAAATACTGTGTCACAGTCTCCTTATATTTAATGAGTTCCTAATTTATTTAGGTCAAGATTTATCTTTGAAATAAAACCTACAAAATCTTCTTGCACATATGAAACAAAATTTAGACATCTGAGGGTGGAGATGGTGGAGTGGCTGGCAGGGCTTGCTATTCTTACAGAGAACCAAAGTGGTTCCCAGCACCCACGTCAGGTGGCTCACCAGAGCCTGTAACTGCAGTTCCAAGCCTCTGGCCTCTGTGATCACCTACACTCGTGTACATACCCATAGACAGACACGTATCTACATGAACTAAAAACATATTTTAAAAAGACATCTGGGAGTACTTCTTACTCTGAGAGTTCAACTGTTTCCACTGCCAGAGACAAGTGGGTAGGTCAGAACAACACTTTTTAAAAAGATGTAGAGGAATTCTCAGGCTGGACTTCTGACTGGTACACTGAGGTCAGTAGGTCGGCCAAGACTTTAGAGTTATTCACAAATGTAGCCTGCAAGGGCTCTAGAGTTTTCACACAAAGAGGCTTACCAGCTGGGAGCACCTTGTGACCTCATTCCCTTGTTTCAAAATCAATAAATCCATATAGATAAGCCTCAAATTCAGTGCAAAAAATAAATGTGATAGGTAAACAAATGTCTTGACTGGTAAATGTGCAAAATTATATAAAAATAAATAATTTTAGAAATAAATCCCACGGTTTGTTTCTACAACTCAAGAGAAAAATTCATGCTGTTTTGGAAATTGAAACTCCTGAGCAGATTTAAACTGCTTTTGTAAGATTTTTGTGTTTGCAAGATGATCATATAAAATAGCTATGTTATTTTTTCTAGCTTTTCAACTTTAGTATGTGTTACTACTGAAGCTGGGACCCAACTGTTCTTACAGTCGACCCACAAGCTTGTGTATACACTACCATACATCACTGGGCTACATGACTGACAGAGACTCTTCTAAAAACAGAGTTCAAGGTTTCATGCAAATAGAGTCATTTCATAAGCATGTAGGAGTTAAGTGTTTTTATTGAAGACAACCACCTCGATCATAACCCTCGGAGAATCCTGCTTACAGGTTCTGAGAGGTCAGGCAGACTGGCCTTCTAATCCAGGCTCCACAGAAACCTGACAGTAATGAGGTAGGTGGGATGTGCCCATCATCTCAGAACTATACAGATCTTGCTAAACTTTGCAGGCTCGCCTCCAGGATAGCTAGGGGCTTTAAGTATGTGTGATGCTATGCAAGGCCTACAAGAAAAGTTTGATCAAGCAACTTTTTTCTACCAGGAAAGCATAAAATACTTTATATTTACCTTTTAATCTTAAATATAAGGGGAGGAAAATTAAATGTATTATTTACTACATGTACTTTAAAGACATTATTTTTTAAAACAGATTGGAAAACTTACCTTAGCCCTCTGGCTTTCTCTCTGGGCATTCTGATTAAATCTTCCAAATGTCTATTTCTTTCTTCCAAACTAAAGAAACAAACAACGGCATTTTACACAAAAATGGACTTTTTCTAGATGAGCATCTCGTAAATTCTTTGGAGACGTTGCTACTGTTCTATTACTGTGAAAAGACACCATGACCAATGCAACTTTTACAAAATAACCATTTAATTGGGAACATGTTTACAGTTTTACAGGGTGAGTCCATTATCAGGGCAGGAAGCAGGCAGGCATAGCACTGAAGCAGTAGGTTCCACCCCCAGTGACATATTTTCTCCAACAGGGCCAAATCTTCTACAAGACCAAACCTAATCCTTCCCAAACAGTTCCACTAAGCTCCACTAACAGTGAGCCAAGCCTTCAAACAGATGAGCCTATGAGAGTCTTTCTCATTCGAACCATCATAGAACCTGAGCATTTTTCTGGCAATTTTTATCTTTAGTCCTGGAACCTATAAAGAGAAAAATTAACCAAGTATTCTGAATTGCCTTCATATTCTCTTTCTTTTCAAACCTTTTTCCCGGGCTGGAGAGATGGCTCAGTGGTTAGAGCACTGACTGCTCTTCCAGGTCAATTCCCAGCACCCACATGGTGGCTCACAGCCATCTGTAATGGGATCCGATGCCCTCTGCTGGTGTGTCTGAAGACAGTGACAGTGTACTCATATACAATAAATAAATAAATATTTTTTAAAAAGAATAGGTAATAGCATAGCATGCCATTTAGCTATTTTTGTTTGTTTGCACAGTGTGTGCACTATAATATAGCCCTAGGGTAGTGTGTTAACAGAGCTCCTGATCTGGGACTGTGTTAGCACAGGAAAATGCTTGGCGGTGTCACAGCATGGTCACAACATTCTGTTGGCCTGCTAGAGATTTGCCTGTTTCTATTCTTATGCAGAAAGAGGGGGAGACAGAGACAGAGACAGAGACACAGAGAGAGACAGAGGCACAGAGAGATAGTGACAGAGACAGATGAGATCCAAGCAAAAGAGACCTTTAGAATCTCTAATAGACTCTTCAGGACACATAGTCAACATGCTAAAAAAAAAAAAGTTCAAAACAGTACTAAAAGTCACAAGGACAAAAGGCCAACACACCTACAAAGGCAAGCACAGTGCATCAAAACTCTAATTAGCAAAGAACAGAATGATTCAAAGGTAAACACAATATATCAAACCTCTCGAAGGAAGCCTGAAATCCAGAAAATGGAATGATACAGTTCAAGTCCTAGAAGCAAATTAACTTCCAAATAAGCTTGTTATGTCCAGAAAACTGTCTTCCAGAATGTTAGAGAAATATGGATATTTCAAGCACACACTAAAGCAACTCAAGACCACCAAGCCAGCATCGCAAAGGACTCTTAAGGAACCTTAAATAGAGAGGAGGACGAGTCTGAACAAGGAGCCCAGTAGACTCACAGCCCCTCAGACGGACAGGAGAGACAGACAAGAACAATTCAGTGAACCAGGAAACGACCAACCAAGTCACGGGAATCAGCACAGCTCTCAGGAATAACCCTAAGTGTGAGTGGCTTAAAGTCCCAACTAACCAATTAAGACACCTAATTGCTGCTCGGAGTAAAAGGGAAGATCCTAGTTTCTTTTTTTTTGGTTCTTTTTTTTGCAGAGCTGGGGACCAACCCAGGGCCTTGTGCTTCCTTGCGCTTCCTAGGCAAGCGCTCTACCGCTGAGCTAAATCCCCAACCCCAGTTTCTTTTGTCTCTAGGAAATCCATAATGGCAAAAACCAGTCCCAGACTGAAAGTGACAGATGGAAGTCATGTTACCAGGTAAATGGAAGTCAGAAAGCAGGCTGGCAGGGCTCAGGAAACACCAAAGGTAGGCGGAACGTCGGCAGAGCTGGATCTCTTGCCACACACGCGTCAACCTGAGCTCAATCCCCAGAACCCACAGAGGAAGGAGACAACTGACTCCCCAGATGTCAACAAGTCCTCTGACCTACACACACACACACACACACACACACACACACACACACACACACACACACACACGGGGGGGGGGCGCACGTCTGTGTATATATAAAACACACACTAACTGAGAAAACAAATACCCAAACGGAATGTAAGGATGTAGAGCAGATGTGTTTACTTGGTTTAGGTCACAATGTCGATCATTTCGTACCCTTAGAACTGTGACTTAACATTTAGTTCCATTATTTAGGATGTTAGAACATTTTATATGCCTGAATTTCTTACGCTTCTAGTATTGATAGTATTGATAATCGTTTTTAAAAATTGACAAGCACACAGGGTGATCTCTGTATTTGCATTGTATCACAGAAACAAGGGAGTTCTTGTCTTCCCTCTCCCTAACTCGGATTTGACATAAACTTTGATCCCCCAAACTTCCAGCCACCTCTGCATTTTGTATATCCTGATGTTCAGCTTGGATGTGGAATGGGAATAAGAGTGGCGCTTGGTCCTATCTATTGATCTCTGCCTTCTAGATTCCTGTCCCCATGTCTTACCTTTCACAATCAAACAGGCTAGGCCCCTCCCTTCTCGGAAAGGATGTGAAAGGCTTGTGTATGGGGGGAGACAGGTTGAACTGTTTCCTGGCAGTTCTGTTGTTTGAGATTGCAAAATAACTTTTGTTGATTTGGTTGGTCTGGGTGTTTTGAGACAGGATTTCTGTGCAGCCCCGGCTGTGCTGGAACTCCATCTGTAGATCAGTTTGGTCTCAAACTCAAAGATCCATCTGCACTGCATTCCTGAGTGCTGGGATTAAACACACACCAACATGCCTAGCTGCCCAGGATTTGTATGGAGAAGCTGGAGAAGGCTGGGTCACACTGAAAGGTCCATGTCCTGTGTATTGCCGTAGTGCCAAGGCCAGTTCATTGGAGCCTGCATACCTACCCACAGCTGCCTCTGTCAGTGGTAAAGTTTGTCATTTGTGGGGGGTTGCAAGCAGATGCTCAAGTGAGCATCTATGTGAGCTGTCCTTCTCCCCCTCTGGTCAGGGGATCCTCTGACAGGCAGAACCAGGTCTCATGAACCCCGGGGAGTGGAGCTGTTGGGCAGGTGACTCTCTGGCAGGAAAAGGGTAGCTGTGGGGTGGCTCTCTGGAAGGTTAGCCAAGCAACAGTTGCTGGTGCCCAGCAGTTCCTCTTTGCCATGTGGGAGTAACCCTGCTACAAAGCCATCACTGCGGGGGAAGTCTTGTGTGGGGTTCCCACTGCTGAGCTGTGGTCCTGCTCTCAACTGTGCAGAGGACACAGCCTGCTTAATTCTGGGGCACAGGGTGGCATTTGGCAAAGTTGATGACTGACTGAACTGCCAAGCTAGATATTGGGGCTCTCAGTACCAATTTGCCCATGAGTCTCCAGGAGTGTGCTGCGTGGTGGCTGTCTGTCCACCAGACGGGAAGGATCACTGGAAGCAGCGCCAACAAGCCCAGGTCTGCTCTACGGATCCACTGTGGGCACTGGCAGGGTGGTAGTTCCACCCAGAAGAGGAGGATAGAGCTGGGGCTGGTGGGACACAGTGAAGTCCACTGAAGAGAATAAAGCCTTTGAACTCTGTGTCTCCTCTGGGGGTGAGCAGTCCTCACAGAAGTCCTACCACCCACGGGGTGTGGGGGAGTGAAGGGGGGTAGGGTCATGGTCGCTTTTATAAGAGCTTTTCCTGTGACCGGACCGCAGGGAAGACAGGAATACACCTCACAGCCTAGCAGTCAGGTTCCCCAAGGCCAATGAAGACTTTAAAAAATAAATGAAATCCAAGATTGTAAGTCTCAAATTGCCCAAGACACTTTTTCTTTGGATTAAATATAAACTGGTGGTACCTTTTAAGAGGTTCGTTTGTATACCAAAATTCTCCGAAAAGCTGAAAACCTTTGAAAACTGCATACGACAAGTAAGCAAGCAGTCTGTCAGAAGCCATGCTGTGCCCTGACTCCGAGTGTCCCCCAGAGGAAAGAAGTAATAAAGTAGCTTATTCTGAACCAGGCTGGGGACATGGTTTTAGTCTATCATAAAGGACACACGCTGTTATCCTATTTCTAAGAGCCAGAGGAAAAAAATCATAGAAGTCAGAAAAATCAAACAAAACATCATCAAATATTCAAAAAATTTAAATATTAGTTTAACTTACTGTGCAATCTGGGAATGGGATATCTCAAGTCTTTGATCAGCACATTTGATAATTTCTTCATATGACGTTACCTTGAGAAAATAAATATTTTTATAAATATGAGTATTTGCATTTAATTTTATTTTCTCCTTTTAAAAATCTTTACAAGTTGAAGTTTAATTATTTGACAACAGTAAATAAAAATTTTACAACAGACAAAACGTCCTTTTTCTATTTTTGATATCAGATATATGAACAACAATAGAGTTAAACCCACTCATCATGCTGGAGATGGGAGTCCCAGAAACTCACTGTCTGCCACACAGTGATACAGGGCCAGGGAAGGATGGTGGTGTATTAAGTTAATGCAGCCCTGGTGGGCTCAGGCCTGCAGTTTCAGCACTTGGGAGGCTGAGGCAATAGAATTTGGGATTCCAAGGCCAGACTGAGCCACCATATGGAGACATTGTCTCAGAAAACCAAAATGAAAACAAAAAAGCAAAGTAAAACACTAAGTTGGTGAGCGGCTTAATTACTGTGAAGGTAGATTAACGAAATGAAGACTTTCAAGTGCCAGCAGCAAGGCTCTTGGCCACTTACCAGCTACTCAGCTAATGGGGGCATTTAACACGCTTTAGGAGGTAAGAGGAACCATTAGGGGCAAAGGTGGCTTGGCAAACCTCCCATCCCTTTAGTTCTGGAGTTCCAGAGTTCTGAGGCGATGTTCAGCTGAGTTTATTGTGGGTGCTTGGTTTGGTTATGCTGAGGACCGAAAGCAGGGCACATGCTGGACAGACGGGCTTCTATCTGGGCCGCGCCCCAGCTGACATTTTTGAAGGACTGCTTGTTTTGTCTTCCATAAGGAAACTGTGTACCTTGTTTATCAGGCTGCCTACGTGTCTTCGGTACTTGTCATTCTCCTCGATGAGCCTGCTGTAGTGGTCTTCTTTGCTCTCCAGAAGGTCCCCCAGCTTGGTGATCTATGGAGAAACATCAGCGAAAATGTAACCTGGAGACCACCAGGAAACCCGTCATGCTCTATTTTGTTGTAATAGCCTCT
Source organism: Rattus norvegicus (assembly GCF_021556685.1). NCBI lineage: Eukaryota > Metazoa > Chordata > Mammalia > Rodentia > Muridae > Rattus > Rattus norvegicus. The sequence goes on along the minus strand of NC_141550.1, from coordinate 26,736,274 downwards.
GAAACTGAGTCCTAATGAAGCGAGTTGTGACACAGATGGGCGGATCCGAGGGTGGGTTGCATATAGGACACAGGAGCAGGAATGATGATGGACTTTTGTCCATTCTGTTATTTTCTACTGTGAAATAGCTTTGTAAATAGTCAAGCATCTGCTAGGACCTGCAAACACGAATCACGTCCATTTTCACCACCACCCTTGGCACAGATAGCCCATGCAAAGGCATGCTTGAGTGTGGGTTAAAGCTGGGATGTGTGATGATGCAGAGCCCCGCTCTTGCAAACCACACACATCTCTAAGGCTCAGCTTCATGCACTTCACAGTCCGTCTATTGCCTGTTTTTCACAGGAATACTATTTAAATTAAAAACTATATGGGCTGGCGAGATGGCTTAGAATGTAAAGGCACTTGTAGCCATAACTGATGAGCTGAGTCCTAGACCCCAGAGTACGGAAAGGGAAGGACCAACTCCTGCAAGTTGTCCTCTGAGCTCCATGTGTGCCGTGGCACTTTGCATGCCAACACACACACACACACACACACACACACACACACACACACATACACACACTCAATCAAATATAATAAAAGTTTTAAATAAAAAGTTATTTTTTCTGAGAATAGCATTTAGGGTCATTAGGAAAGCTTATTAATAATTTTCTCTGAAAGCTACTTTAATTTTCAAAGCAATTAAAGAAGAAAAACTACAGACAACATCCTACTAAATAACAGTGCTAAGAGTGATTTTCTGTCTTCTTACACTTTTTTTTTTTTGGTTCTTTTTTCCGGAGCTGGGGACCGAACCCAGGGCCTTGCGCTTCCTAGGTAAGCGCTCTACCACTGAGCTAAATCCCCAGCCCCTTCTTACACTTTATATATACTTACATAGTGGTAGAGGAGAACCCCAGGGAGCAACACTAAAGCCATAAGCTACAGAAGCTGCAACAGTCCCTCCCTTTCCTTCCCTTCTTTATTCTTTCCAGGGATGGGAAAAGAACCTAGAGCCTGGCTTGTGATAGGTGAACTCTACTTCCATTTATCATCACCACCACCACCACCACCACTACCACCATCATCATCACCATCATCATCACCACCACCACCACCATCACCATCATCACCATCACCATCATCACCATCACCATCATCACCATCACCATCATCATCATTTCCAGGCAGGGTCTCTCTAAGTTGGCCAGCCTGGCCTTGAATTCAATATATAGCCTAAATTAGTCTCACACTTGAAACCCTCCTTCCTCAGCCTTCGGGTTCTGGGATCATAGGCAATGATTCACCACTTCTCTTTTAAAGGTTAATGACTATGTGATGAATACAGTGCCTAATTCTGCTTTGGTGACTTAGAAATAAAGGAGAGACTCATGCTGTGCCAGAAACACTATCAGTCTTTTTCATTACAGCGAGACCATGGAGAGTTCTAGTAATGTTTTTTTGTTTGTTTTTTGTTTGTTTGTTTGTTTTCCCCCGGAGCTGAGGACCAAACCCAGGGCCATGCGCTTGCTAGGCAAGCGCTCTACCACTGAGCTAAATCCCCAACCCCGTAATGTTTTAATAGTATTTGTGGCACAGTGTAGTAATCTAATACATGCAAAATCTACAGTGATAACATTAGGACAGTTCACATTTCCATCTTTGTGGATCTTTTAAAAACAATCTTTGACTTTGGGGTACCAGTTGTACACATTTATGCAGCTAAATGAAGGGGAAGGAGGATATTAAAGTGAATGAATTACATCGGACCCACGAAGATAGACACTGCGTGTTCTGTTCCATAGACAGATGCCTTTCAACGGCTGAAGTGAGTGTCCTGTAGTGATATCTAGAGGCTGGGAAGGATGAGCAGCAGACAGGATAGCTGGGGCTGATAACAGGTATTAAAACACGGACAGTAGTAATTGATCCAGTGTCCACAGTAATGTGCAACATATCCCATAAATAATCAGTGAGGAAGCAGCCAAAACCCCAAACATAAAGTTATGGTGAAAAGAAAGAGGTGGCTTTGATTGATACACATTGTACATGAATAGTAAAATACAGTGTGAAAAAAGGAATATTACGCTGTGCCGACTCAGGTTTTTGTTTTCTGAAACAAACACCTAGATGTTTTTATTTTCTTCCGTTTCTCTGCATTCTCTTTTGTGCCACCTTAGATAAACTAAGAGTCATTTCCAGCCATTGTTACTGGATGCAGCTATTACAGTAGGATACACAGAGACTAGGAGCGCTTCGTCCACAGTGAAAAGTAGCAGGTGTTTTGGAGAGCCATGTGTGGTGAATACCTGTAAGCCCAGAAGCTGAGGTGGGACATTGTGGGAGGGAGGCTGGCTTGAACTAGACAGTGAGAGCCTATCTCAAAAACATAAATATGGGCTGGAGAGATGGCTCAGCGGCCAGAAGCACAGCTGTTGCTCTTTCAGAGGACTCGAGTTTAGACCTCAGCCCCTGCATCGACCATGTGACACCAGCTCCAAGTGACTGGACATCCTCTTCTGACCTCTGAGGGCATGGATGTACACACACACACACACACACACACACACACACACACACACACCACACACATACACACACACATACACACACACATACACACACATACACACACATACACACATACACACATACACACATACACACACATACGTACACACTCACACACATACACACATACACACACATACACACATACATATCACACTCACACACACTCACACACATACACACATATACACACACATTCTCACACACACACACTCACACACATACACACATACACACACATACACACATACACACACTCACACACATACACACACATACACTCACACACATACACACATATACACACACTCACACACATACACACACACTCACACACATACACACACATACACACACTCACACACATACACACATACTCACACACATACACACACTCACACACATACACACATACACACACATACACACATATACACACACATACACACATACACACACACATACACACACACTCACACACATACTCACACACATACACACATACCCACACTCACACACACACACACACACATACACTCACACATACACACACACACAAAAATAACATTTTTAAAGATACAAAATTTGAAAAGGAGGGTTACAGTTAGTAGTAGGTAGAATGCTTGCCTGGCATGAGGGAAGCCTTGGGTTTGATCCCTAGAAATGGGGAAGAATAAAAGCAAGTTTACCTTTTGGCTTCTGTGTTTTGAAAGGCATAAATTTTATTAGCCCGAAAACAAATTATATTGAGCAATATTAGAATTTTTTTTTTTTTTTGGTTCTTTTTTCGGAGCTGGGGACCGAACCCAGGGCCTTGCGCTTCCTAGGTAAGCGCTCTACCACTGAGCTAAATCCCCAGCCCCAATATTAGAATTTTTAAAACTAATTTTTATTTTATGTGCATGGATGTTTTACCTGCATATATGCCTGAAAACTACTTGCATATCTGATATCTGGAGAGGTAAGAAGAGGGCATTAGAATTCTTGAAACTGGATTTACAGACAGTTGCAAGCTACCTTCTAGGTGCTGGGAATTGAACCTGAGCCCTCCAGAATTGCAGCTTAAGCACCTAGCCATTTCTCTAGCCTGATATGTCCATGAAAATACTTTCATATTTTTGTGGCAATACTGCCACAGTGTCAGTGTGAATATTTTAATGATACTTTAATAATATTTTGAAGGTTGATAACTTCTTAAAATCTAATGGATGGCACTGGGTATAAAAAGGCCCATAATGGGCTGGAGAGATGGCTCAGTGGTTAAGAGCACTGACTGTTCTTCCAGAGGTCATGAGTTCAAATCCCAGCAACTACAAGGTGGCTCACAACCATCTGTAACGAGATCCGATGCCCTCTTCTGGTGTATCTGAAGACAGTGACAGTATACTTGTCATATATAAGATGAATAAATAAAATCTTAAAAAAAAAAAAGGCCCATAAGACACTGGTCTGTCTTACCAAGAAATCAAGCTCCTCGTTCAGACTGTGGTATTTATCCAGTTTGACTGTCAGTAGCACAGGTGCTTCGCTGGCATTCTTGACCTCTTCTGTATCAAAATCTGTGATCTGAGATTAAATACATTCGTACACATTTCAGTACTTGCATGGTCCTAGCATTTCACAGCATCATTGTGACTTGAGAATCAGAGAGAGAGGGGGATGGAGAGATGACTCAGCAGTCACAAGCCTGGCTGATCTTACAGAGGACCCAGGTTCGGTTCCCAGTACCACATGGTAACTTCATCAACATCTGTAATTCCAACTTCAAAGAATCTGATTCCTTCTTCTGGCCTCTTGCATATATACAGTGCACACACATGCAGGGAAAACACTCCTATATATAAAAGTGATATGAGGCTGAACTCATAGGATACAGAACTCACCAGTGGGTGATGGCCACACCTTTAAGCCCATCACTTGGAAGGCAGAAGCAGGCAGATGAGTGGGAACTCTGAGTTCTGGGATAGCCAAGGCTACACAGAGAGGCCCTCTCTCAAAACTCCCAAACCAGCTAACCAACCAACCAACCAACCAAACAAACAAACAAAAAAAACCCCAGAACTTAAGAGCTGGACGGACATTAGCACAGTTGTCAAGAGAACATGACTATCCGCAGTGTATCTGCACACTGAAGCCAAGAAGAACATGTTAAACTCACCTCCATAGTGTGGTCTTGAAGAGCCTTCTCATTAGCGATTAACTCTTTGAGAGTTGCAATTCTGTTTCTATGTTTCAATAACTAGAAAAAAAGCATTTTTATATTTTAGAGGAAAAGAAATAAAAGTAACTACTAAAATACTTACGATAAAGTCATCCCACTTCACAAAGTCCAATCTTTAACTGATGTCATGCTTTTACCAACTCCCATGGCAAAGAGTTCCTACAGTGGACCTAAGACTGCTGGGCTTAGCAAGACAAGCTGGCACGTAACCTGGAACCCTGCGTTGTCTGAGGTGTCTTATGGCCCCTTCCATGAACGACTCCCTGTTGTTCACAGCACGATGTTTAGACTGAACATTTGCCTGCTTTCTGGTGGGTGGGACTTTGGTATATGACTCCCGCAATAAAACTTTGATGGACAAGTGGTTTTACTGAACTGGCAAATGGCCCTTCACCCTGTGATCACTGTTTAATGCTGGGGAAATGATGCACAGATTTTGTGACTCCTCCAGAACACACAGAATGTGTTTTCCTCCTGATGCAGCCCCACTGTGCTTTTCCCTGGCTGCTATCCCTTGGCTGCTTTTTGGTATAAGACATTGTACTTAGGGCTGGAGGGATGGCTCAGTGGTTAAGAGCACTGACTGCTCTTCCAGAGGTCCTGAGTTCAATTCCCAGCAACCACATGGTGGCTCACAACCATCAGTAATGGGATCTGATGCCCTCTTCTGGTTTGTCTGAAGACAGCTACAGTGTACCTATAATGAATAAATTAATTAATTAATTAATAGTTTAAAAAAGAACATTGTGGTTAGCTGAGTGCTGAGTCCCATTTGGTCCCTGGAGTTCGTGGTGGAAAGCAAGAACCAACTCCTGAAACTCTGGGTGTGGTAGCTTCTGTCCCTAGCTACTGAGCCTTCTCATCAGCCCCTGTGAATAAAACTTTGTAAACGAGTCAAGTGTTAGATAGTGTATCTACTTCTAAAAGGCACACTTAAGCTAGTTTGGTCCCCAAGCACTTTTTTTTTTCTTTTCTTTTTTTTTTCCGGAGCTGGGGACCAAACCCAGGGCCTTGCGCTTCCTAGGCAAGCGCTCTACCACTGAGCTAAATCCCCAACACCCCCCCCCCCAAAGAACTTTTTAAGCAAACCAAGAACTTACAGGGCAACTGCCCTGTGATGTTTTAGCTAGCTCTTCCCGCTAAACCCAATCAAGTTTCAGAAAAGAAGGACACGGTACCTCTTTATCTAGATCTTTCTTTCTAAGCTGGCAGTCCTTCAGTCTTTGCAGCATTATGTCATTAGCTTTCTTACTCTCCTGGCGAAGCTCGGTGTCAGGAATGGCGAGGTCCTAAGGGTAATGGTTTGAGAAATTAGATTGAAAGATGTTCGCTGAAGCTAAAACGGAGAAGGAAAGCCGTTTGGAGATAAGGCACCAAAGGTACTGAATCCCATGCTTCAAGCGCTCTTCACCATTTCCCTGACATAACACAAAAGTTAATACGAAAGAACTAATGTGGTTATTAGGTGGATCCACACACGCACACAGGTTGCTGTTAAGAGCGGGTAGTGCACCGTTAACCCTCCTCTATGACACATGCACGCTTATATACTCATGTGTACACTGCTCCTTGGCCTGGCCAGTTTACATATGCAAGCTTTAAATAAATGGGTACCTCTGACACACTGCAAAGGCCAGACGTCCTCGGCAATATATAACTAGGTAGTTCAAGATTGGCTAGGATGAGGATAGCAGTAGCAAGATAACCAGGAGGTCTAATGTGTACCAGTTTGTATTTGAGTTCTGCTGCTTATCTGTGAAACTTGGGACAGGAAGGTCAGCTCTTGCAGAGCTTGCCTTGTTTTTCTGAGTTAAATGTCTATAAGGCAAAGAATGATGTAAGGTTGCCCGGAACATGTCAGGGACGGTCAATGTGGAGGCCTCCGGGGATGGTCAGCAAGTCAGCAAGTTCTGGCTGCGAGATCATTAAGGGCTTGAGTCTGCATTAGGTACAGAGCACTCAGTGGGGCGGGAGACACAGAACAGGCAAACAGGAAGTAGTTATTTAGGATGGGGTGGGATCCACTGAGTAAGCCAATGATATACTGCCATTAAGACTTCCGGTGCCTCAACAGCCAGCGAAGGGGCTGAGAAAAAAAACAACAAAACAAAACAGCAACAGTAGCCATCAGGGGATCCGGAAGTTTAAGCAATGACTGTGTATAACCATTGGAAGGATGGGATGAAAAAGCTAGTAACTGAGAAGGGTCTTACCACGTTTAACTTGAACCTTTCAAAAACAGTGTTATGTGTTTGTGGGCCGTAGCTTTGTGATCTGTGACCTGCACACAAAAGACGTAGCATGCTATCTCATACTCAGCAAATCCTAATGTCCACAGCCTTTAGGTAGATGAGACGATGGGTTTCGTCTTTTATTAAAAACATGGCAATGCCAGGTGGTGGTGGCATTCGCCTTTAGTCCCAGCACTTGGCAGAGGCTGATGGATCTCTTGAGTTCTGGGCAGCCAGGTCTACACAGTGAGTTCCAGGACAGCCAGGGCTACACAGGGAAACCCTGTCTCAAAACAAACTAGAACAAAAAACAAAAACCAACAAACAAAAACTCAGCAAGCCATGCTCTCAAATTCCAGTTTGGAGGATTGTGTTTCCAATGGAGGAAGTGTACAACAGAAAAAAAAAAAAAGAGGCTAATTTAACAATCTAGTGAGTACACACCCTTTTGTATCATGCATTTTTGTTAAATGCAGTTGCTGCCCAGGACAGAAGCAAGTGGAACTTCCTATTAAGGAAACCAGCTGAGAAATGTTATGTTACTTGAATAAGTCACATAGCCACCATGTGTAAGGACAGAATTTGAACTCATTAATACTTCATTTAAAAATCATACATTTATCTGATCTATGGATATATGGGTATTTTGCCTGCATGGGAGGCCAGGGGAGCAGCTAGATCTCCTGAGATTGAAATTATAGATGGTTCTGGATCTCCATCTGGGTGCTGGGAATCGAACCTGGGTCCTGTGGCAGGGTAGCTCTTAACTCCTGAGCCACTTCTCCAACACCGTTACTTCAGTGTTCATTCTGCTAATGTATACAGTTGCTGCCCCAAACTCTGTTTTAATTAGGCAAACAACTCATTAGTGTGAACACTCACTGAGGGCAGACTGCCTCGGAATATAAGACAACTGCTCTGGAGACAGGAAGTACTAGACGGCCAGTTACTGTCTTATTCCTTACCACTGTCATTCAATCTGACTACATCCACCTGTTAGTACCGAACATCACAGACGAACAGTGTGGCGCCTGGGGAGCAGGGAGGCTGGGTGGTCAGGGTCTGGTTCTGTCTTTTCTTCTGTGACTTAATTCTGTGACCTTTCACAGCCCCTCAGTTCACTCCAACGGAAGAATATGATTTATTTCTTTACTTTGTTTAGGTGCTTTACCTGACATGTGAGAAGTCCTATTGTCAGGGCCAAAAGACTGTGAAGTCTAGAGGTCAGTGGAGAAGTTCTCTTCATAGATGGGAGCTCCGGGTTTTCTTTACAAGACGAGCAATTCAGGAACAAATTACAATGTGTCCCCTTTGTATCCTATATGTGCACAATTCAGATTTATCACCATAAAGTCGAAGGACCCAAGTTAGTGTTCAAATAAAACGCTGATAAAACACTATGCTTAAAGCTCTGAGCAGCAGTTCAGAAGCATTTTTCCTTGGGATACCTTTATACTCTTAAAACCTACTGAGAAAAAGCACACCTAAAAAAATTCATTAAGGGCCAGATTTGTTACATTAGAAATTGTAGGGGCTGGGGATTTAGCTCAGTGGTAGCGCGCTTACCTAGGAAGCGCAAGGCCCTGGGTTAGGTCCCCAGCTCTGAAAAAAAGAACCAAAAAAAAAAAAAAAGAAAAAGAAATTGTAACAGAACACTTTAGAGTATTTGCTTACTAATTCATTTGGCTAGCAATCCATTATGTCTCAACATAAATAGACCTTTTATTAAAATTATATTTTCCAAAATAAAAATAATAGTGGAGGAACAGTTTTCTTGCTTTTGCAGTTCTTGGGGGGTGGTACTGGTTATCAGACTCAGGGTCTTAATTATGTTTAGCACAGCAAGAATCTTGGCTCATTTGTAACTAATTTTAATTCTACAATTGGAAAGGCACAGGATTCTCATATTTGATCCACATATCCTGTGGTGGTTTGAGTAAGAATGGCCTTCCATAGGCTCATTTATTTGAATGCATGGTCCCCAAGGAATGGAACTCTTTTGAAAGGATTAGAAGGATTAGAAGGTGTGGACTTATAGTGGGTGTGGCTTTGTTTTGGAGGAAGTGTTTCACTGAGAGTGGTGGTCTTTGAGGTTTCAAAAGCTCATGTCAGGCCCAGAGTCTCTTCCTCAGCCTACAGATCATGATGCAGCTCTCAGCTACTGCTCCAGTACCTGCCTGTGTGCTGTCCTGCTCCCTGACATGATGATAATGGACTAACTCTCTGAAACTGTAAGCCAGCCCATAGTAAATTCTTTCTTTTATAAGAGCTGCCTTGGTCATGGTGTCTCTTCATAGCAACAGAACAGTGACTAGTACACAGCCCAACAACCAGGAGGGCAATTACATTACCACATGTCACAGGGTTTCTAAAACACCATATACTTGGGGAAAGCAATGATGTCTTTTGAGAAAGGATATCAAAAATGGTATTCCCACATGCACAGCAAATTCTCCCCCAATTATCTGCCCTTGCCCATTCTTTAAAATTTTGAGACAATGTTGCCAAGGCTGGCTTTGAACTTGGGATCCTTCTACTTCAGACCCCAAATTCTGGAATTATAAGCATGTGTATTAGACTCAGCAACAGCCATGTCTTTTGTTCCGTACCATTAGATTTGTTACAGACATAATACATTATACCATATGTCACAGAGTCATTATACCACATGAGTTCCTGAGTCTGAGCCACTTTCAAATTAACTGTCCCTTTTAAGAATACTCTTCAGCCTGGCAGCGGTGTCAAACCCCTTTAACCCAAGCACTGGAAAGCAGGTAGATTTCTGTAAGTTCAAGGCCAGCCTAGTCTACAGCTCAAGTTCTAGGACAGCCAGGGCTACATGGAGAAACCCTGCCTTAAAAATAAACAAAAAAGAGCTGGAGAGATAGCTTGGGGATTAAGAGCACTGACTGCTCTTCCAGAGGTTCCGAGTTCAATTCCCAGCAACCACATGGTGGCTCACACCCATCTGTAATGAGATCTGATGCCCTCTTCTGGTGTGTCTGAAGACAGCTACAGTGTACTTAATAAGTAAAACAAACACATCTTTAAAAAAAGAAAAGAAAAAGAATAGTCTTCATATCTGTTAAACAAATAAGAATATCCTTATTATTTATTACATTTCATTTCATTTTGTACTTGCAACACATGTGGGGGGGCACAGAACAGTTTTTGGGAGTCAGATCTTTGCATCAACCATGTGAATTCCAGTAACTTAACGCAGGTTCTCAAGTTTAATGGCACACAGTCATCTTGCCAGTCCCAAAGCAACCTTGTTTCTCAGTTGTGTCTTACTATAAAAGATGCCACCAGGCAAGCCATGGTGGCTCACATCTGTAATCCAAGCAGACAAGAGACTAAGGCAGGAAGATTACTAAAATTCTGAAGCCAGCCTAGGTTACATAAAACGTCTCAAAAGCCAAAACCAAAAACAAACAAACAAAGAAATAAATAAAGGAAAGGAGGGGGAGGAGGGAGAAAGAAGGAGTAGCAGATACAGATCCCAAAACCAGGGGGACCAGGACCTGTAAGAGCCACTGGTTTTCCATTAGGGCCCTCGTCACAGTGGCTCTGCTGCAGAAGGGCTCTATTGGAAGCAAAAAGATGCAGAGACAGAAGTCAGAGGAGTTGCTCCACCCACCACACCAGCCACGTCTCAGTATTACAGTAAAAATACTGCTAATTCAGAGATGCTTTCAGACCATATTTTGAGACTATGAACCTAAACAGAGTAAAGAAAGAGCAGGAAGACTGTGAATTTGGAAATGTTAAAAAAAAAATTCTTTGGTCAAGATTTGACTAAGAATATCACCTTTTCTCTTCCTATCCTACCCAGCTTCCCCCTGACAGAGATTCTCTGTGTAGCCCTTGCTGTCCTAGAACTCACTCTAGACTGGGCTGACCTCGAATTCACAGAGATTCACCGGCCTCTGTTCCCCAAGTGCTGTTCCCCACTGTCCAACTAGAATTTAACTTAACAAGAAAACTAATGGGAAAAAACTATGTCATGTTAAACCTCTGTACTCGAACCATCTGGAAAGGTTCCATGGGTTGGGAGGAGCTGAACCTCTGCTAAAGTCGGCTGCTCTGAAAAAGGGCCGCTGGAACAACAGTACCATCTGCTTCCCCTGGGATCTTGCTAGAACTGTGTGCTCTCCAGCACAACCCAGCTAGTCTGTAGTCAACAACCCCTCCAGGTCATGCTGCCCGTGTCTGAGTTGAGAATCACTATTCTAAGTGATTCTTAAAGAGCTTTATAAGTGTTTTGCTTTTGTTTTGATTTTTTTAACCAAGACAACAGTATTTTCCAAAAAAAAAAAAACTACTTACTTTCAATTAATGTTTATAATGATGATAAAAATGACTACATGTTACTTCCAAGGCAATATGCCAGCCCCGCCCAAGTTATTACGACAGGAAAAACAGCCATAGCTAGGCAGTGCCCCATGCCTGTAATGCCCTACTTGGAAGGCAGGGGCAGGGGAATCTCCGGAAATTGGAGGCCAGCCTGGTACCATAGCAAGACCATCTATAAACCAGCCAACAATTAAATAACAGGCTTTACAGTAAAACGGACTTGTCTGATTTTCTAGCTCAAACCGGCTTTCTTCAACAAGGTGTCCACTGGCACATACCGCCACAGCTCCCAGATCAGCTTTCGTTTGGCTAACAAGATCTCACCTTTCCTAGGCGACTTTCTGACTGTGGAATTTCAGGCCAGCCTGGGCTATACAGCAAGACCCTGCCACCAGCATGTAAGCTAACTAAAATAGGTTTAACTCTACTTAGTTAAGACTTGCATGCTACAGGGCAGAACTGGTGGCCTTCTCCAGCTCTCCTTTGTGGCGCTGCAGCCTGACAGCAAAAATTAACCCTTCCTGGAGGGGCTTTCAGGCACTTTGCTAAAACAAACAAACCAAGGCTGTAGAATGGTATTTTTAAAAATGCGGTTCTACAAATGTGTTGGCAAAGGGTTCTAATGCTGCTTTCAACGCTTTACAGTCCTAATATCTGCTACAGCACATGCTTTATTTTGTAAGGGAAAGGGCGATTTTATTTTGTCTATTGCTAAATCAGATTTGGAACCACACTTCAAAAACCCTCTGGCAGTCAGCTAAAATAAACCAAACATGCCCCACAATTCCCAACCAAAACAAAACAAAAAAGAAAAGAGGAAAGAAAGAAAGAAATCCTCTTTCAAAGGAACCTTCTAGACACTGGTCATGGGTACCCATAAAATTCCCAGATTAATCAACACCTCTACCAAAGTCATCACAAGAAGCTAAGAATTATTGTTCTTTAAGGCGAGCACCCAGCAACCAGTAGAAATGTCCCTAAATCTGTGGTGCATTTCCTTTCTGTTTCCCTCCTTTGAAAATAATTCTTCCTACAAACACACACTATATCTGAGTGTCCAGTCTAAGTGTCCATCACTAGACTGCATGAAACTTTGGGCATTGTGTTAGAATTCAGCGTCTGCATCAATACCTGGGTGACGTCCGGCTCCACCACTTCCTCCAGCTTCTCCTTTGGCTGAATAATCTCAAAGCTGGGGGTGCAAGCTTGTGCCTCCCTCTTTGCAGCCTGCTGCCGGAGTTCTAAGTTCTCCAGCCTCAGCGCATCGACCTGCTGCTGGAGCGCTGTGGTTTGAGCCCTCTCGCTCTCACAGGTGAACAGCAAGCTTTTCACTTGAGCGACCAGCTTCTCAACTCTTGACTTCAATTTCCGCCTTTCTTTCAGGTTCTCCTTTTCCCGTCTCTGGAATTCCTCCTGAAAAGACAAGAACTCTTGTTCCCGGATCTCCTTCTCCCTCTTCAACAAGTCCAGGGCAGAACTGGTGGCCTTCTCCAGCTCTCCTTTGTGGCGCTGCAGCCTCTGGAGCTCCTCGTCCTTCTTGCTTAAGGTCTTCTCTATCTCCAGGCACTGAGTGACCGATCTGTTTTTCTGCTGTATCTCAGCGATGTACCTTTCTTGTAAGCGGACGTAGTGGACCTTGATCTTCTTCACCTGGAGCTGTAGGCTCTCCTGGTCTTTCTTGGATTCCTGAAGGTGCTTTTTGGTGTTAGCTGAAGTCTCCTGCAGATCCTGAAGTTTCTTGTTGATGTCGTTCTTCTCTAGGATTACGTTGTATTTGTCATCGATCAACTCCTCAACGTTCACCTTCAGTTTATTTATGATGTCAAGCAACACGTGCTGTTTGCTGACCTTTGTCTGTAGTTCCTGAACCCTGCTCTCTAAGGTCAAGTTCCTACCATGGAGGTCTTGAATCTGCAGTTCCTGTTTTTTGTTAGTCTGCTTCAGTTTCTGCAAAGCTTCATTTAAAGCCATGTCCTCTTCCAGAGGCTCCAAGCTTTCAAAGTCTAGCTCCCCATCAGGCATCTGGAAGTCATCCTGAGATCTACGACCCTTGAAGATGCCTGCTGGAGACCATGGTGAGGTAATGGCTAGGCTGTCTAAACCATCTTCTGTGACTTCCTCCTGGGGACCAACGGACATGTCAGAAAACTCCCCAGAATTCTGTATTCCTTTTGAAGAAACTTCAGGCTGTAAATTATAGCAAATAAAATAAATGTGAATGAGTAGCCTGCTGAATATAACTTCCAACAGCATGACAGAGCACAAACAGGAGGCATAAGATAGACATGTGTATCTTATTTACTTACATTAAAGAAAATTCTATTTGGATTATATAAACTTTCCGGTCACATATATGGGCTTTCTTTGATTTTAAAATCAATTTTTTTTTTTTTGGTTCTTTTTTTCGGAGCTGGGGACCGAACCCAGGGCCTTGCGCTTCCTAGGCAAGCGCTCTACCACTGAGCTAAATCCCCAATCCAGAGAATTTAATATATAAATCTGATTGTTGGGTTACAGTTTGTTGAGTCTTGATTTAACGGGTTGTTGGGAGTTTATACTATAACTATTGGGTGAATGTTGGGAATGTAAACAGAGCAGCGGCAGAGAGTTACGAGAGGGTAGCCGCCTCGGGGACCAGGGGGTGGATGCTGGAAATGTGAAGAGTACAGAGTAAGAGAGCTGAGAGATAGGCGGTCCCTGTTATGAAACTGGTGTGGCAGAGACCCGCCTAGGTCTAGAGTGCTTTGGGGGTATTGAGAGCACTGACCAACAGGGTACCATGGGAACAGTTCTGCCCATTTTTATTTTTTACTAAAACAATACATTTTGGTGGGGGTGCATATGTAACAAAAGACTGCATAATTGTGGTATAGAACACTGAAATGAATATGACATTAAACCCCCTTGTAAAAGGTATCTGTAGGGTTGGTATTATATCACTTTAGAGATGTTGAGCCCCTGACTTTTAATGGCTTTTCCCTGGGAAAAGTCAGTTATCTAAGCAAGGTTTCCAAGGTCCTGCTAACTGCTCTAGACAGTTTACCTACCCATCCCCAACTCTGTCATCATCTTCTACCATACCACCTGCTCCCTGAATCCCCATGTTTCCTGAGCACTTGGGCTTCCTTGACATCCTAGTAGGTATCATAGACCATGCAAGTACAGGAGTTCAGATTTACTGCTTCTTGTTTGTGGAATGCTTACCACCCCACAGTTGCCCAACAGACCTCTCTTCACCCATCAGAGCTATTTCAGGGACTACAGTACCCTCAGCAGAGGCAACTATTCCATTCCGTGTAGCTCTAAGAGTCAAGTGCATTTATCTGTGTGATTATCTGCTAATCTCTTCTCTCTTACTAGGATGTCATTTTCAGAAGACAAGAGTCATGTGTTTTTCCTGTTTGGTTTTAACATTATATAATCAAGTACATAGCCTGTTCTGGTACACGACAGAACCTCAAGAGTACCTAATGACTACAGAGAAAAAAATACTAACTGTGATGGAGAAAGGAATAAGCAATCTTAACCCAAATTAATCTTTGACATGCTGGTTTCTAGAAATCAACATGGGTAGGTTACATTTCCTTTCCAATACTGCCATCTAATTTCCAAATAAATGGGGAGGGGGAACCCTCTCATAATCAAACACAAATGAGTAATACCATTTCTTATGAAACTCATATTGAAAAGGCAACTGTTTTCACTGCTGTTGGATTAAACTCTTCTTTGCTGTAGTCATCTGGAGAATCCAAAGGCTTTATGTTGATGATGTCAGTGCTTTTAGGATATCATACATATGACCACAAACAGCAAAACCTAAGTCAAGTTCGTATTTCCTGTCCCAAGAAGCCCAACAAGATAGACACATCTTGGGCTGGAGAGATGGCTCAGTGGTTAAGAGCACCCGACTACTCTTCCAGAGGTCCTGAGTTCAATTCCCAGCAACCACATGGTGGCTCACAACCATCTGTAAAGAGATCCGATGCCCTCTTCTGGTGTGTCTGAAGACAGCTACAGTGTACTTATGTATAATAAATGAATGGATCTTGAAAAAAAAAAAAGATAGACACATCTTTGGCTTGCCTTGTCACATAATTTAATAAACACCTCTGTACAACCTCCCTTTCTCAACCTCAAGGCCAGCTCTCGAGTCCCAGCTGGTCTGATATAACTCACAAAAAGTAGGTTATGTGGGGCTGGAGAGATGGCTCAGTGGTTAAGAGCACAGACTACTCTTCCAGACGTCCTGAGTTCAATTCCCAGCAACTACATGGTGGCTCACAACGATCTGTAATGGGATCTGATGCCCTCTTCTGGTGTGTACTCACATACATAAAATAAATAAATATGTCTTTAAAAAAATGGGTTCTGATTACCACGCCATGTTCACTATGCCATGTAAATACTAAGGAACTCAGGACAGTGAGTCAGAATTCTTAGAGGAAAAAACATGTTTGTTAGAGCTAATCTTTAAGCATTGCCTGAATTTATTAGGAAGAGTTGTGTTTGATTGGTTAAAATCCCCATGGGAGCAAAGTCACTTGTACTGATCTGATGATCAAATGCTATCAGAAAAGTCTCCATTCTGCATTTTTCTAACAGTACAAACGACGCATCCTTTAGCTTGTCACAGCCATTAAGCTTACCTTCCCAGCTTTGTAAATAGCTCTCAAGTCAAGCTGGTCAAAGCAATTCTCACTGTCAGACAAATTTTCACCATTTCTACAGACATTTTCTTTACCCAGAAAGCTTTCAGGCTGATTGTTGTTGAGGGCAACATCTACAACCACACTTCTCACCAATGGCGTTTCTGTGAGTGGCCGCGTTTTTCCTCTGTAGTGGTTTAGACATAGACTTCTAGACTTCCTCACAGGTTCATGAACAAGTTCGTCTTTATTTTCAGAAGTGCTACTTTCCATCAAACTTTCTTCCTTAAGCGGATCTGGCTTCTGGCTGGCATCCGCTGGATCATTGTACACCTGGCTCTGCAGCTCAGGCTTCTCCTCCGAATAAGAAAATGCCCTGGTCAGGTCCGGAACTGAGCTGTCATCATTAAATGCATCTATCCAGTGAAATTTGCAAATGGGTTCAAATTGTCTCGAGGAAGACACTCTAGTGTTAGCTGGTTGATTCTGTATCCTCTCTGGGTAATTCCCAAGGTTGATGTCTTATTAGAAAAAGAAAGACAATGAGTTACCATAAACTTACGGAACAAGTGTTTCAGTTATACCTAAAAATAATGATGACATCTTTTAAGAATTTTATGATATTTCAAACCAAACAACTCTTTTCTCTTATTTAACTTAGCATCTACTATTTAGCTCAAGACAGCCTCAAACTCGTGATCCTCCTGCCTTTACCTCCAACTGCTAGGATTACAGGCATGTGCACCATGCTCGATTTAAGTTTGATCTCCAGCACCCACATGACAGCTAACAGCTATCAGTCCTGGGGAGCTGACGCCCTCTTCTGGCCTCTGAGGGCACTGCTGCAACTGGTGTACAGAGACACATGCAGACAAAACATTCATACACATAAAACAACAAGATATATATTTCTTTGAAGAAGGGCTTAAAAAGGATAGGGTAATATAATTGCAAACATAAGTGTGTTCAATTTTTATAAGTTTACAGTGCTAAAGAGGCAGAAGCAGGCAGATCCCCAGAGCTCACTGGCCAGCCATTCTAGCCAATTGATTAAATGAGTTTAGTTCAAAACTCTGTCTAAACAAATAAGGTGCAGAGCAATAAAGGAAGACCCTGAAACCAAACTCTATTATACACAGGCATGTGCATGCACACACATGCAAACAAACACACACACACACACACACACACACACACACACACACACACACACACACAGAGCCTACAGGCTGTCAGTAAGGCAAGTGTAGAATAAAAGACAGTAAAAGTAAATTTTCTTATCCTTTCTCCTTATTAACTGACCAGTTCAGCTGTATAAAATAGCATATAGTTTTACATAATAACTCACCAATTCTCTGAAGATGTGTGTGCTGACTGAAACATTCAGTGCTTGCTATTATCTTTAACCACCATCCTGACCACTTAGGTGAACACTGCTGGATACCACACAGCATCTCAAAGCCCAAATCTGACTGGACACCTGCTTCCTATACACAGCACTTACCTTTTATCAACAACAACTTCCAAAAGTCTGGCTTTGCAAGATATCATAAAAAGAATTTCTGAAATAGTGAACTACTTTGGATGAGTGGATGAGTTTGAATGATATGCAGCATTCGAGACAGCCTCAGATTTCAAAGTACCTTACAGTCACCTAGTAAACTATGATAACTAAAAATGATACCATTTTTTTTTACAGAAATAGCATGGCTATATCTATTTTTTAAAGTCTTTCGGGACTAAGGGGTAAGCTCAATTGGTAAACACTTATCTTACAAACACAAGAACCTCAGTCCAATACTTAGGACCACAGGAAAATGTTGGGTGTGATGATGTGTGCAGTGGCAGGTGCTTCTAATCCCAGCACTGTGAAGGCAGGACACAGGTATGCCTGCGCTGCACTGGAGAGGAAACACAAAGATCCCTGAAAGAATTACAGGAAAACACAAACAGGTGAAGGAATTGAAAATGGAAATAGAAACAATAAGAAGGCACAAAGGGAGATAACCCTGGATATAGAAAACCAAAGGAAGAGACAAGGAGCCGTAGATACAAGCATCACCAACAGAAAAGAAGAGATAGAAGAGAGAATCTCAGGAGCAGAAGATTCCATAGAAATCATCGATGCAACTGTCAAATATAATATAAAATGGAAAAAGCTACTGGCCCAAAACATACAGGAAATCCAGGACACAATGAGAAGATCAAACCTAAGGAAAATAGGTATAGAAGAGAGTGAAGACTCCCAGCTCAAAGGACCAGTAAATATCTTCAACAAAATCATAGAAGAAAACTTCCCTAACCTAAAGAAAGAGATGCCCATAAACATACAAGAAGCCTACAGAACTCCAAATAGATTGGACCAGAAAAGAAACTCCTCCCGTCACATAATAGTCAAAACAGCAAATGCACAAAATAAAGAAAGAATATTAAAAGCAGTAAGGGGAAAAGGTCAAGGAACATATAGAGGTAGACTTATCAGAATTACACCAGACTTCTCACCAGAGACTATGAAAGCCAGAAGATCTTGGACAGATGTCATACAGACCCTAAGAAAACACAAATGCCAGCCCAGGTTACTGTATCCAGCAAAACTCTCAATTAACATAGAAGGAGAAACCAAGATATTCCACGACAAAACCAAATTTACACAATATCTTTCTACAAATCCAGCCCTACGAAGGATAATAAATGGTAAAGCCCAACACAAGAAGGCAAGCTACATCCTAGAAAAAGCAAGAAACTAATCGTTTTGGAACAAAACAAACAGAAGACAAGCACACAAACATAATCTCACCTCCAAATACAAAGATAACAAGAAGCAACAATCACTATTCCTTGATATCTCTCAAAATCAATGGACTCAATTCCCCAATAAAAAGACACAGATTAACAAACTGGATATGTAATGAGGACCCAGCATTTTGCTGCCTACAGGAAACACACCTCAGAGACAAAGACAGACACTACCTCAGAGTAAAAGGTTGGAAAACAACTTTCCAAGCAAATGGTCGGAAGAAGCAAGCTGGAGTAGCCATTCTAATATCAAATAAAATCGATTTTCAACCAAAAGTCATCAAAAAAAATAAGGAAAGACACTTCATATTCATCAAAGGAAAAGTCCACCAAAATGAACTCTCAATCCTAAATATCTATGCTCCAAATACAAGGGCAGCTACATACATAAAAGAAACCTTACTAAAACTCAAAGCATACATTGCACCTCACACAATAATAGTAGGAGATTTCAATACCCCACTCTCATCAATGGACAGATCATGGAAACAAATTAAACGGAGACATAGACAGACTAAGAGAAGTCATAAACCAAATGGACTTAACAGATATTTATAGAACATTCTATCCTAAAACAAAAGGATATACTTTCCTTCTTCTCACCACCTCATGGTACTTTCTTCAAAACTGACCATATAATAGGGCACAAAACAGGCCTCAACAGATACAGAAAGACAGAAATAATCCCATGTGTCCTATCAGACCACCACGGGTTAAAGCTGGTCTTCAATAACAATAAGGGAAGAACGCCCACATATACGTGGAAATTGAACAGTGCTCTACTCAATGATAACCTGGTCAAGGAAGAAATAAAGAAATAAATTAAAGACTTCTTATAATTTAATGAAAATGAAAGTACAACATACCCAAACTTATGGGACACAATGAAAGCTGTGCTAAGAGGAAAACTCATAGTTCTGAATGCCTGCAGAAAGAAACAGGAGAGAGTATATATCAGCAGCTTGACAGCACACCTAAAAGCTATAGACAAAAAGAATCAAACACACCCAGGGGGAGTAGAAGGCAGGAAATAATCAAACTCAGAGCTGAAATCAACCGAGTAGAAACAAAAAGGACCATACAAAGAATCAAGAGAACCAAAAGCTGGTTCTTTGTGAAAATGAACAAGATAGATAAACCCTTAGCCAGACTGACGAGAGGACACAGAGAGTGTGTCCAAATTAACAAAATCAGAAATGAAAAGGGAGACATAACAACAGAATCAGAGGAAATTCAAAAAATCATCAGATCCTACTACAAAAGCCTATATTCAACAAAACTTGAAAATCTGGAGGAAATGGACAATTTCCTAGACAGATACCAGGCACCAAAGTTAAATCAGAAACAGATAAACCATTTAAACAACCCCATAATTCCTAAAGAAAGAGAAGAAGTCATTTAAGGTCTCCCAACCAAAAAGAGCCCAGGTCCAGATGGGTTCAGTGCAGAATTCTATCAGACCTTCATAGAGGACCTCATACCAATACTATCCAAACTATTCCACAAAATTGAAACAGATGGAGTGCTATCAAATTCCTTCTATGAAGCCACAATTACTCTTATACCTAAACCACACAAAGACCCAACAAAGAAAAGAACTGCAGACCAATTTCCCTTATGAATATTGACGCAAAAATACTCAATAAAATTCTTGCAAACCGAATCCAAGAACACATCAAAACAATGATCAATCATGATCAAGTAGGCTTCATCCCAGGTATGCAGGGATGGTTTAATATATGGAAAACCATCAATGTAATCCACCATATAAACTAACTGAAAGATAAAGACCACATGATCATTTAATTAGATGCTGAGAAAGCATTTGGCAAAATCCAACACCCCTTCATGATAAAAGTCCTGGAAAGAACAGGAATTCAAGCCTATACCTAAATATAGTAAAAGCCATATACAGCAAACCAGTAGCTAATATTAAACTAAATGGAGAGAAACTTGAAGCAAAACCACTAAAATCTGGGACTAGACAAGGCTGCCCACTCTCTCCCTACTTATTCAATATAGTTCTCGAAGTCCTAGCCAGAGCAATCAGACAACAAAAGGAGGTCAAGGGGATACAGATTGGAAAGGAAGAAGTCAAAATATCACTATTTGCAGATGATATGATAGTATATTTAAGTGATCCCAAAAGTTCCACCAGAGAACTACTAAACCTGATAAACAACTTCAGCAAAGTGGCTGGGTATAAAATTAACTCAAATAAATCAGTAGCCCTCCTCTACACAAAAGAGAACCAAGCAGAGAAAGAAATTAGGGAAACGACACCCTTCATAATAGTCTCAAATAATATAAAATACCTCGGTGTGACTTTAAGCAAGCAAGTGAAAGATCTGTATGATAAGAACTTCAAGCCTCTGAAGAAAGAAATTGAAGAACTCAGAAGATGGAAAGATCTCCCATGCTCATGGACTGGCAGAATTAATATAGTAAAAATGGCCATTTTACCAAAAGCGATCTACAGATTCAATGCAATCCCCATCAAAATACCAATCCAATTCTTCAGAGAGTTAGACAGAACAATTTGCAAATTCATCTGGAATAACAAAAAACCCAGGATAGCTAAAACTATCCTCAACAATAAAAGGACTTCTGGGGGAAACACTATCCCTGAACTCAAGCAGTATTACAGAGCAATAGTGATAAAAAAAAAATGCATGGTATTGGTACAAAGACAGACCAGTGGAATAGAATTGAAGACCCAGAAATGAACCCACACACCTCTATGGTCACTTGATTTTTGACAAAGGAGCCAAAACCATCCAATGGAAAAAAGATAGCATTTTCAGCAAATGGTCCTGGTTCAACTGGTGGTCAGCATGTAGAAAATTGCAGATCAATCCATTCTTATCACCTCTACAAAGCTTAAGTCCAAGTGGATCAAGGACCTCCACATCAAACCAGATACACTCAAACTAATAGAAGAGAAAGTGGGGAAGTATCTCAAACACATGGGCACTGGAGAAAATTTCCTGAACAAAACACCAATGGCTTATGCTCTAAGATCAAAAATCGACAAATGGGATCTCATAAAACCGCAAAGCTTCTGTAAGGCAAAGGACACTGTCGTTAGGCAAAACGGCAAGCAGCAGATTGGGAAAAGATCTCTACCAATCCTACAATGGATAGAAGGCTTATTTCCAAAATATACAAAGAACTCAGGAAGTTAGACCGTAGGGAGACAAATAACCCTATTAAAAATGGGGTTCAGAGCTAAACAAAGAATTCACAGCTGAGGAATGCGGAATGGCTGAGAAGCACCTAAAGAAATGTTCAACATCTTTAGTCATAAGGGAAATGCAAATCAAAACAACCCGGAGATTTCACCTTACACCAGTGAGAATGGCTAAGATCAAAAACTCAGGTGACAGCAAATGCTGGTGAGGATGTGGAGAAAGAGGAACACTCCTCCATTGTTGGTGGGATTGCAGACTGGTACAACCATTCTGGAAATCAGTCTGGAGGATCCTCAGAAAATTGGGCATTGCACTACCTGAGGACCCAGCTATACCTCTCTTGGGCATATACCCACAAGATGCCCCAACATATAAAAAAGACACGTGCTCCACTATGTTCATAGAAGCCTTATTTATAATAGCCAGAAGCTGGAAAGAACCCAGATGCCCTTCAACAGAGGAATGGATACAGAAAATGTGGTACATCTACACAATGGAGTACTACTCAGCTATCAAAAACAATGACTTTATGAAATTCATAGGCAAATGAATGGAACTGGAAAATATTATCCTGAGTGAGGTAACCCAATCACAGAAAAATACTCATGGTATGCACTCATTGATAAGTGGCTATTACCCCAAATGCTCAAATTACCCAAGATGCACAGAACACATGAAACTCAAGAAGGATGACGAAAATGCGGATGCTTTACTCCCTCTTTAAAAGGGGAACAAGAATACCCTTAGGAGAGGATAGGGAGGCAAAGTTTAGAACAGAGACTGAAGGAATGCCCATTCAGAGCCGGCCCCACATGTGGCCCATACATATACAGCCACCAAACTAGATAAGATGGATGAAGCAAAGAGGTGTAGGCTGCAAGGAACCAGATGTAGATCTCTCCTGAGAGACACAGCCAGAATACAGCAAATACATAGGCGAATGCCAGCAGCAAACCACTGATCTGAGAACTGAAGAAATCAGAGAAAGGACTGAAAGAGCTGAAGGGGCTTGAGACCCCATATGAACAACAATGCCAACCAACCAGAGCTCCCAGGGACTAAGCCACTACCCATGGACTGACCCTCGGCTCCAACCTCATAGGTAGCAATGAATAGTCTAGTAAGAGCACCAGTAGAAGGGGAAGTCCTTGGTCCTGCCAAGGCTGGACCCACAGTGAACGTGATTGTTGAGGGGAGGGCGGTAATAGAGGGAGGATGGGGAGGGGTACACCCATATAGAAAGGAAGGGAGAGGGGTTGGGGGATGTTGGCCTGGAAACTGGGAAGGGGAATAACATTTGAAATGTAAATAAGAAATACCCAATTTAATAAAGATGGGAGAAAAAAAAAAGGTAAAGGAGAATTTGCCTCTCATGGGTGACTCACGAGGTTTAACCTCCAGCACGGGAACAGAAAACCCTCCAGTCTTTCTATAATTCCAAATTTTCCTTTTGAGAATCAGCCAGCTGGATACATATAGCTCTCATTCATTGTACTGAAGATTACTTTTAAAAAAGATTTTTACTGACAACCTAACTTGTTCCTAATGTTGCTATGGAAACCACACTGACCTAGACATCCTTGTCAGCGGCATGTCTAATTTGCAGGTATATAGAAATGGAATAGCTGGATTCTACAACACACTCACTTACAGTTTGTTAGATGTTGTGCAATGGCTCTCCTAAGCAGTTGTTATCAACTTCTACTTCTACCAGTAAGGGAAAAATACTATTTTAAGCTGTGTGTGGTTGTGCTTTATGTCCCCTGGGAGATGGGTCTCTGCACCTCTGTCTGGCACTACCTTGATTATATCAACTGTTGATGAAGACCCATCTTAATTCTAGTGAGACCTTTCCCTGGGCAGGGATCTGGGGGCATGTGAAGAAGGAGTGACCTGAGCCCTAAACAGAAAGCATTTATTGCTCTCCTGACTGCAGATGCAAAGTGTCTGCCTCCAGTTCCTGCTTCTTTGAACTTCGCACTGGACCTTGAACTATGCACTAAATAAAACTTTTTCTACTTTAAGTGGCTTTGTCAGGGTTTATTTATTCTTGTTTAAATCTTGGCTGGCCTAGAACCCCTGGGCCTTAGCACAGTATTTTATCACAACAAAAGGAAAAGAAACTGAAATCGGTGGTGTGCAATCCTTACCTATGGAGGTTGAGGGTGGGATTGGGGGTGGGAAGTGACTACTTCCTCCAACAAGGCCACGCCCACTCCAACAAGGCCACACCCACGTCAACAAGGCCACGCCCACCCAAAAAAGATGACACTTAATTGTGTCACATCCTATGTGGGGGACAAATTTCATTCAAGCCACCACATGTGGTTTTGATGTTTGAGAAGACGAATCACAGCTTGTTGATTAAAGATACTTGGCCTTCGTTAAATCAGATCCTTAATGCAAAATGGAAATATAAAAGCACTCTTTATTTTAGAAAAAGAAAACGCTATTGTCTCGTAGGATTACCTGTGGGTTTACTGTAGAACATGTACAAAGCACTTATCTCAGTACCTGGCTAGGGCTATTATCACAGGACACACACTTTGCTGTATATTTCGGCAAAGGGATACTTACCACCTAACAAACTGCCTTCTGTGCTAAGAATATCTTCAGAGGACATGTGTACAGACTCATTTCCCCTTTTTACATTCTTTGTTTCGTTCTGTATAATAATTTAAAAAGCATTATTAGCATTTCAAGAAAGCATCAACTTCCTTTAAAGGAGTACATAATTTGCTATGTAGTTTCTTGGGAGAGTTTGTTTTACAGTACATTTCCTATTGCATATTTAGCTCTCTCTAAATCACCCGTAGACGAGTCACATTAAATGACAAGTAACCTGTTACTTACTGGTGTTTTAAAAATGAGATTATGGGGGTTGGGGATTTAGCTCAGTGGTAGAGCGCTTGCCTAGCAAGCACAAGGCCCTGGGTTCGGTCCCCAGCTCTGGGGAAAAAAAAAAAAAAAAAAAAAAAAAAGGTGCAGTGTATGAAATTTTGGGGTTGGGGATTTAGCTCAGTGGTAGAGCGCTTGCCTAGCAAGCGCAAGGCCTTGGGTTCGGTCCCCAGCTCTGAAAAAAAAAAAAGAAAAAAAGAAAAAAAAAAGAAAAAAAATGAGATTATGTACCTCACTTCACAGGGACAGATGGGGATGTTTATATCTCTTGGTGATAATTTTGGGGGGAGGGTAGCTTTTAGAGACAGGGTTTCACTAGACATTACTTTCAGATTTTCCTGGAACTCATGTGGACCACAGCCTTCCACCACCATCATCCTCCAACACAGGACCCGACAGGTGAGCAGTCATGCCGGGTTGGGTGATTATGCTTTCTCTGTTGCTGTGATCCTGGGACACATCCACATGACATGGGGGGGTGTGGATGTTAGAGGACAGCTCTGGAAGGTGAGTCCGTCCTTCCACCTTGTTTTGAGTAAGGATTGCTCTTGCTGCTTCTGCCAGGCTGAGTACGCCAGGTTACCCTGTCTGTGAGTACAGGACAAGTCTCCCATCTCACAGCAGGGGTGATGGGCTCACAGATGCATGCAACCAGCAAATGTGGCTTTTTTACCTGGGTTTTGGGGAACTGACCTTGGGTCATCAGGTTTGAGTAGTAGTACCTTTAACTGCTAAGTCACCTTGCTAGCCTCGGCTCAGATAATTCTTTAACGTTTATTAAATCTTTTCCAAACAGATATTTGTTGTTATGTTTGCTTTTGTTTCTTTAGTTCACATTGAAGATAAGAGTCCAGTCATGAGGGTACACCTCATTTCCCTGAAGAGTGGTCAGTGCTCTTAACCGCTGAGCCATCTCTCCAGCCTGGATAATTCCTTTAAAATTATATTCATTTTTGTGTGCGTGAGTGTGGACAAGTGTGTGCTGAGGGACTCGTATGACGCTCACAGAACAGCTTGCAGGGATTTGCTTCTCTTCCACTGCTTAGGTCTGGAGACTGAAGTCAGGTCATCGGGCCTGCTTGCAGGTGCCTTGGCCTGCTAAGCCACCTCACTACCCCATTACGGATAATCCTTAAGTATCTTTGTAAATATTGCCTAGAGATAGGCTTTTAAATTATAGTTTTTCTTATATCCCTAACATTAAACAGGTTCTTTAGGAAGCCCTTGCCAGTTTATATTCTGGACCATATGAATTTTCCATTATCTGTCCATTTTTTTTTTTCTTTTCTTTTTTTCGGAGCTGGGGACCGAACCCAGGGCCTTGCGCTTACCACTGAGCTAAATCCCCAACCCTATCTGTCCATTTTTTAAAACCAACTTAATATAGTAAACTTAACACATTTCTACTGTTTTCCTATATTCTTGCTAGCGACTATAAGTGTCAACATTCTTGAAGATCCTGTGACATCATGATCTCTTACAACCTGGGAAAGGTCACTAGGACTTCTCATGAAGACACAGGATGGGTGCTATCAGTGTCACGCATGAGACACAGTGGAAGATACACTAGAGTTGGGGGCCGGCCCTTGTTTGGGCTCTCATCCTGTCTGTGACTGAGCCGTAGCCATGTCTCCTAGCTGCAGGCCTGGAACTTCATGAGCAGAAAGGACCTCTTTTAGAACACCGTCTGTAAAACGATTCCTCCCTTTGCACACTGAGACCAAGAACACTAGTCTGTGTACATGGGCCTTCCTTCTGCACCCACCAGAGATCTTTTATTTTCCCTCATAATTTGAAAAAAATAAATTGTTCATATGAGAGCAATCTAGGCTACGTCTTCAAACTTACTACTGTAGGTTGCACACCTGAAGCAGGTCTGAGGAGGAGAAGCTGGCTTCCAAGCAGAAGGGTGAGTCTGAGTAGAAGTCTTGAGGACCATTAACATTCATTGTTTCTGTTTCTGACATACTTTCTAAATTTTCATGGAAGTGTCCACTTCGAAACGTACAGGATCTCAAGATGAAGGCAATCACTTTCCTTTTTGTTTTGTGCTGCCAGGGATGATGACCAAAACTTCTGAGAATCCGTGTTTCTAACCACTAAATGATGGAAGGCCTCTTTAAAACAAGCGAACAAAAGAGAAAGACACATTTTTAATGTCAATCTGTGTGTGCAAAGAGTTTTCTTACCCCTTTTCATAATAAGAAGGCTAATGAAGGGGCTGGAGAGATAGCTCAGAGGTTAAGAACACTGGCTGCTTTTTCAGAGGACCAGGGTTCAATTCCCAGCACCCACAGGGTGGTTCACAACTGTTTGTAACTCTGGTTCTGGGAGCTACCTCTTCTGGTCATCTTGGCAACCGCATACATATGGTGTGCAGACATATACATATGAGTTTTTAAAAAATAAAGTTCACTACACTAGATTTTAAGTGCCATTTTCCAACTTGGTATCACAGTGAATAGTGATTTGGCTCAAACCAAACCAACGTGTGTAGCTTCTATCCAATAATGTCCTACAAAGTGTGAACCCTACAAAGCAAAGTAGTCTATTATTTCCGAACTACTATCAGAAACTTTTTTAGTTTTTGCAAGATTTCTGTTTGATGCTATTTTAACACACTAAGTCAAAGCCAACATTGTACAGGTTGGTTTAACACCATACCTGTTGGGTTTAAATATGTTTTGTTTTTAAGAGAGGGTCTTTCTCTGTAGCCTGGGCTGCCTTAAGTTCATGGCAATCCTCCTGCCTCAGCCTTCTGACTGCTGGAATTATGAGCTACCACCATGACATTCAGCCTCAGTTTCTGCTTTCGTTTTGGTCTACTTTCACCACGTTGGGCAAAAGTCTGAAAAACTGGAGGCATCACCCACAGCAACTGTCATCCAACTCGGCCTGTTTTTCCTTTATATGTATTTGTCCATAAGCCATGTGTTCATTCCAGCTCCTGTCCTCCCTGATCTGCATTCTTTTCTTTTTAAATTTTATGTATATGAGTACACACACTGTCACTGTCTCCAGACACACCAGAAAAGGGCATTGGATCCTATTACAGATGGATATGAGCCACCATTTGCTACTGGGAATTGAACTCAGGACCTCTGGAAGAGCAGTTGGCGCTCTTAACCACTGAGCCATCTCTCCAGCCCTGATTTTTATCCTTATACCCATCTGTCAGGAGATAGGATACACAGGTCCAACTGTAGAATCCAAATTCTTCTGTTTGTCCTTGAGGCATTTCATACTCTACATCCACATTATTTACCCAATACCACTCCGTTCAAAGGCATCCCTGCCATCTGCCTGAGCCTGGGGCTTATGGCTCGTACTTCTGGTTCACAGTTCATCACTGAGGCAACTCAGGGCAGAAACTCACGCAGGAACGGGAAGGACCATCGCTTATTGGTTTGCTCATTTACCTTTTATAAAAACAAACAAACAAAACCCACCCAAGCTCACCAACCCAGGAATGGCCCAGACCACAGTGGGCTGGACCCTTCAACAACAATCTGTAATAAAGAAAATGCCCCACAGAAATGGCCACAGGTGGAGGCCACCCCCCAGTCGAGCTTTTCTTTTCCTGGGTGACTCAAAGAGTTTGCGTGAAGCTGACAAAACCCAGGGCAACCTCTGCCTAGCTCTACATTCTCTGCGATGTTATATTTGCATTGTTGTCATAACTCACACTGTTTACTGTTTAGTCTTAACCACGACTGACTGCAAGGGTGTTCCCATGTGCACATTATCATCGTCCGGCAAGGAGTCTATATAGTCTTTCAATACTTCAAACTGCACACAGGCCAGTGCTGTCCTATGTTGGTTCTCTCATTTCTTGGGCCTCGCTTTCTAATTAATTTAGTTTTGTGTATGTATTTGCATGTCTGTGCTTGTGATTCAAGGTGTCCTTGGAAGCGAGTGGGGTCAGGTCCCCAGGCACAGGAAGAGGGGGGGCCACCTGACCTGGGCATGGGAACCAAGTTCCAGTCCTTTGTAGGAACAGTGTGTACTTTTATCCATCTTTCTAGCCTGATTTTCCTATTAATAGTCCTCTCTTTACATCAAGTGGGATACATTAGTTCAAGGCTTTTAAAACTTTTCCCACTCACTACGTAAAGTTTACATGTGTATAAAGTAGAAATACAAATAAAACACTTACTGATAATAAATTATATAGAGATTTATTTTAAAACAATTCTTTTAATATGCATATAATTTTACCACTTGTTAAATAGGAAAGCAAATTTACATGTTAATTAGATGTGTTTATCTGACATAATACCATGCAAAGATATACTACTTTGATATTTATATGCCAAGAAGTTCAATCAGGAAAATATTAAGTCTGCCTTCTGTAATAAAATGATTATTTCTATAAGACCAGAAAACTGCAGTGTACAGTAAAAACACTGCAGTTCATAATGAGAAGTCCCAAAACCTTGGGAATAAAATTTTCATTCCCTGGACAGCAGGCTGGGTTCCTTAGGAGCCACTGACAACAGGCCTTTAGTCGATGAGCCCTGACTTAGGGAGATCCGTCTGGGCCACCTAGCTGGAGGAGATAACAAGGCCAGAACAGAGCTGGTTTCTAAAATTCTTCAAGGTCTCACCAATTACAATGAAACTAACAACCAAACAAAATTGGACTGATGTCACTGCTTTGCCCTCTACCAATCACATTAGAGGTAACCTAATCCTTTTGGAAAATTCTCTTAGTCCTTCATAAAAGGGGTCCACGAACCCCTCAGGTGGTCGCTGTTCTGATAGTTGGCCCCTGAATGCTGGTCATTTCTGCAGTAAACACTGTTTGCCTTTGCATACTGTTTTGAGTCTGGGGTCTCCCTTCAGTTATTCTTGGACCCTAACAGGAACATATAAGTGTCCAATCTGAACAGAGATATTTCGGGCCGTTTGTTACTGTGGGTTGGTATAGTGGTGAGAACAGTGGAAGTTGTGTGAGGTTATCATGGGTGAACATTATCAGGCATTTGTCAGATTCATCCCACAATTTAAATTATGAATCAAGTTTTGGGTGTGGAGAATTTATGACTCCCCCACCCTACCCCATCATGGGGCCATGATCCTCAGTTAAGAAGGGGCTACACAGTTAAACGCTGGTTGAAAATACCTGGCATTCTAGTGACATTATCAAATTGTCTCAGTCTACTCTTAGTACCTGTCTGCCCGGATGACTTTGTTAGATTACTTAATTTACTGAAGTTTTCAAATCGATGTCATCACTTGGTAAAGTGTAAAAAAACCAAGTAGGCCAAGGAAGCTAGGCGGGGCTCCTGGAGGATTCAACCTTAGGCTCATCTTTCCCATCCTACAAATAAAGGCTACCTGTGGGATGACAGGCATGTGGAAAGCCTTAAATCACTTTCCAAATGCGAAATGTTTTTCTTTTCCATGGGCCTGTGACTTGCAATTACACTTTAAAAAATGTATGTGTGTGCAGGAACCTCTGGAATTGGAGTTATAGTAGTTGTGAGTAGTCTGTGTGTGTGTGTGTGTGTGTGTGTGTGTGTGAGAGAGAGAGAGAGAGAGAGAGAGAGAGAGACTTCCTTTTTCGTTTTCATCTTTCACTTTGGTGTGCCTGGCGATTTTTAGACTTTTGTTTGTTTTACAAGAAAGGGTTTCTCTGTGTAGCTCTGGCTCTCCTGGAACAAGCTTTCTAATCCGGGCTGGTCTTGAACTCACAAAGATTCGCCTGTCTCTGCCTCCCAAGTGCTAGGAAAAAAGGTGTGCACCACCACCACCACCACCACCACCAGGCATGAGTTAAAGCCGGTTTAAGATAATAAGGGCTTGTGAGATGGCTTAACAGGGAAACGCGTGGAAGACCAGAGTCGGTTTCCGGAGCCCAAGGTGGGAGGAGTAAACTCTCAAGTTATTCTCTGAACTTCACTCATACGCATGCATACACACGCGCGCTCTAGATAATACTTGACACTTTAACATTTAAAAAACAGGCAGAAAGAGGTATGACGAGAGTTCCTGCCAGACGCAGAAATTTGAATTTCCCAACTTTAAAAAAACAACCACTTGTCTCATTTGCATCTTAAAACAACGCACCAACGTTTCTAGAGAGCAAAAGTGTGCTCACTTCCATGATCCATAGAGCTTCTGTGACTCAGGCTAAGGATTCCGGGTTTCCTCCCAGCCCACCGACTCTGCGGGAGGGAGAACACCTTCCAACCGTCCCCACCGAGGGCACCAACTGGTGCGTCGCAGAGCGCTCGAACGTCCCAGTGTGACGTCCTCTGGAGTGCACAGGAGTCCAGATGAAGGAGGTCAGAGGACGCAAGTCTTTCGGAGCAGTCAGGGAATAACAGGCTGGCTTTCTACGACGGGAAACGCCGTGGTGGAGCAAGAACCATAGCAACGCGTGCTACACATCCCACTCCATAAACAATGCACCACGCCCACTTCACTTCGCGGATTGGTCTTTCCCGGCCACCGTAACGCGCATGTTCCCTGAGGGCACTAGGGCATGGAGAGGTACTTCTGGTTGCAAACTTCCGGCCTGTCGGTGGCCGCCTTTGCTGAAACCCGGCATCCTGGCACCTCGTGGCCCCTGGTCCTTGCTTTGGGCCTGGGGGTTGCCTAGGGATTTGAGAGGCCGGGATCTCGGAGACGCGGTTGGGTTCTCTAGGTGGAAAGTCGTCTCTTCCACTCGCGGCCTGCGGGGCTCCGAGGGCTTACCCCACTAGTCATGGACTGCAGTCTGGATAGGATGGCCACGGTGGTCCCCGGGCAATTTGACGACGCGGATTCCTCAGACAGGTAGGCGGCCGGAGATGACACCTTCCTCCTCAGATTCCGCCAGCTCCGCATTCGGTCCGGGGAGCTGACACCTGACAGGTTTGGGTTTTTCTCGGGGTCTGTCCTCATAACTGGGCAGTTCGTGAACGCTACCTTCCAGTAGTTCCCAGAATGTTTATCAGAGACTCAAGAGTTGGGGACAACTGAGAAACGTCAGGCTCTTTTTTTTTTTTTTTCCTTACATACAGGGTTCCACTTACAGTCAGCAAAGTTTTACCTCCGCGGGCGATAGTGATGATGAACAAGACAAATCAAGTCTCTACTGTCTATTTGGAAAGGAGGGCAGACCAAGAGGCCAGCGCCTACAGCGTAGCCGAGAGAATTGAGGCAAAAAGGGAGACCAGCCAGGTAGAGACTTAAAAGTGGCTGTGAGGAGTTAAGATACTGTTCAGGTCTTATAGGCTTTTAGCAGCGACCAGGCATCATTTGATTTATGAATTAAAGGTACTGGTGATTCACGTAGAAGATGTTCTTGGAGAGAAGGAGTGGAGCAGAGACCAGTAAAAAAATAAATAAATAAATAACCAGGTTCAAACATGATGGCTCCTAGAACTACGATCATAGAACGACTTCGAGGTGCTAGCAGGGTTGAGGTTTTGTGGTGAAATTGGATGTGGGGTCTCAAGAAAGCAGTGACAGAAAACTTCCCGCTAAAAAGAAAATCACACATAGTCATTTTGAAACAATAAAGAGATTTTTGTGTACCTTATATCACGTAGATTTTAGTCATCAATTGTGAGCAGTTTTGATAAATACATACTGACCACTCTATGTGTCAAATCTAGTGTTAGGGAAATATTGGTGATTACCTTTTTAAAAAAAATTTATTTATTTAATGTATGTGACTACACTGTAGCCGTCTTCAGACATACCAGAAGAGGGTATCAGGTCCCATTACAGATGGTTGTGAGCCACCGTGTGGTTGCTGAGATTTGAACTCAGGACCTCTGGAAGAGCAGTCAGTGCTCTTAACCGCTGAGCCCTCTCTCCAGCCCACCAGAGACATTTTATATGTCACACCTGGGTTGAGGTTGGGGTATACTAGTGGTACCTGGTAGGTGGGTAGAGGCTGGCGGTGCTGTCAGCACATGACCTTGTCATTGCACAGGATTGACTAGTTCAGACTGAGGGCACTAGGATCTTCGCATAATCGTGCCTTTAACATACATGTCTGGATTGTTAGATTGGAAACTGGAGTGATTTATGGATTCTTACAAAGTTCTAGTAGATTGCAGTTATTAAATGATTATCCCTCTGCTTCCTACTCATGCCCATGGGCATTTAAAGCCCAGTGAGCTGTATTACAGCTGAATTTATTTATTTAAGATAAAGAGGGATCCACAGAGGAGGCCTAAGGCCTTTAATCCCAGCACTCTAGAGGCAGGAGCATCTGCTTTCAAGGTCAGCCCTAGCTACATAGCGCCTTCCAGGGCAGCCAGACCCAACAGTGAGACTCTGTCCCAAACAAAACAAAAGAATGGGGGTGAGGGTAAGGGGGAGCTGGGGGTAGGGGGCGTGGGTGGGGTGGTGAGGTGCTAGGGATTAGTTCTATGGTAGAGTGCTTGCCTAGAAAGAGCAAGGCTCTGGTTCCTCAGAACTAGGAGAGGAAAAAAATGGCTCATAGGTCAGGTGAGGGACACACATGTTTAATCTCAGCACTTGGGAGGCAGAGGCAGGTAAATTTCTACATCCAATCCTGGTCTATATAGCAAGTTCCAGGCCAGCTGTGGCTACATAGTGAGACCCCGTCTTTAAAAATAGGAATGGGATACCACCTAACTACTTGATTTGTGTGTTGTCCTTGTCCGGGGGCTCATGCTAATGGTGGTATTGCTCCTGTTGTATTGTGCGCTGCTGAACCAGGCATTATGTCTTTTTAAGTAGCACTATTATTAGTTGTTTTACGTGGTTCCTGGCCTGTTTTTTGCATGAAAGATCAAAGCTGGCAACACCGAATTGAATTTTATTGAATTTGGTGATAACTGTGTTTTGTTTGTAATGCACCATGTTTAAAAAACATTGAACCTGGCAATTATTTGAAAAAAACTTACATAAACATCCAGTTTTAGCTTCTTGAAAAAGATCCAGTAGCAACAGGGTCTGCATTGTCTTGTGAGCCTCTTCCCCTCTGGTTGTCCTTTTGTTACTCTGGACCTCTTCTCTTGTCCTATACTTGGCCTACTTCACTTAGTGTTGAGCCTCTCTCCTTCATTGCTTCCCTATGTAACTAAAGGTGATATGGAATTACTGCGTCTCAGGAGTGTCTTGTTACAGCTCCTGGTATTACAGAGAGTTCAAGGAAAGGCAAGTTCACACACACACACACACACACACACACACACACACACACCGCTAAAGTATGTATGATCTGGTCTCGTTTACCGATCAGGGCCAGTTCATTTACCCAAGGTGACAATGTAAATTCTAGCTTGACTTAAGGCAAAAGCCAAGCCAACACCACCCAGGACTAGTACGAGGACGTAGAGGAAGAAACATTGCTGCTGATGGGGAGACAGAAGATGGAGCCGGTTGGGAAATGTAAGGGAATCTTTAGGTGTGTATGTATGTGTGTGCTTTTCCCTCTAGAGGATGGGTAAACATGCCAGAACATTCTTATTCCTAGTGAAGACAAAGAAGTGCAGTCAATCCAAGCAAAAGACGACATTCTACTTAAAAACCTTCAGAATGATGCAGCAGAGGTGAAGGGCGAAGATGAGATTGAGGAGGAAGACAGCTATGATTATGACAGTGACTGGTACTTGGACGACTCGACTGGAAAACTCACCAAGGGTTGGACCTGGAATGGCAGCAGTAACCATCAGGTGGGTAAGGAATTCTGTGAATCTGTTATCTGCTTATATGATCTGTGTGCGTGCATGTATACACATGTGCACATGCCTGTGTGCATGTGGGGAAGGCAAGTCCCTTGGAACTGGAGTTACAGATATTTTGGGGATCCACGACATCCAAACAGGTTCTTATGTGTATGGTGGGATCCAATTCCAGTCCTAATATCTCTGAGCTGTCTCCAGCCTCTCCACCTTATCTTTTGAGATGTCTCATTGAGCCCAGAGCTCACAGTTTAGCTGGCCATGGGCTCATGACTTCCAGAGACCCTCCTCTCTCAGCTGCCTCAGTGCTGGGGTTGTGGATGTTCACCACTGAGTCTGCCTTTTTGTGTGGGTGCTGAGGGCTGAACTAGGTCCTCAGGCTTGAGGGACAATAATTTATGGGCTGAGCCATCTTCCCAGCCCGTGGAGTTTTTAAAAACACTTTGTGGCTCTGTAGGGTATATCATCTTAGAGCCCCAGCTTTTACTGACTTTCCTTGTCTCTTGTAATTTCTTTTATATGGATCCATTCAATGATCAGTAAGTGTTAATAGCTACCGAAGTGTCATAGGATGAATATACAGAGGAAAGGCCACGACTGAGCTATTAACTGCAGACCATTTACAGAACAGAAAGGGCTGGGAACGTAGCTCAACTGTAAAGCATTTGCCTCGCATGTATAAAAGATTCTGGGGTCTATGGCTGGCTCCCCAGCACAGCAGGAAGAAAAACACTGAAACTCATTGGTAACTAGAGAAGTGTAGCTGGGCTGATGGTACAGTTCTGTAGCCCCAGCTACCTGTGGAGAAGAGGTAGAAGGATCACAAGTTCAAGGCCAGCCTGGAATATAAAGTAAGTTTTGCTAACTCCTACACTGATTCACTGGTGGGACTTTGGATTAATTCAGCGTAGATTATGTTACGATGTATGCATAGCTAGTGCTCGCTGCTAACTGTTGCTGGTGATTATAGTAATTGAATTGTTTCATTGGGGAAAGCAGCGCATTTTTGGAGCACTTGCCTACCATGGATCCCAGCATTACAAAAGTCAAATCAGTCAGTCTGCCATGGTCCGATTTTTACTTATTGTGGTGCTAGGAATCAAACCCAGCACCTTTACATACTAGGCAAGCACAGTACTACTGATCTGTATCCCAAAGCCGAAAGTTATTTTAAAAGTTAAAGTGCCTGAGGAGATAGCTCAGTGGGTTTGAGTGTGTGTTCCTCTTGCTAAGGACCTGGGTTCAATTCCCAGCATCTGCATGGCAGCTCACAATCATCTGTAACTCCAGGTACACAGGACCCATTGCTCTCTTATGGCATCTATGGGCACAGACACCATGTGGTACACATACATTCATTCATGCATTCAAAACAATCACACAAATAAAGTGAGATAACTGGTTCTAAAAAAAGTTTATGATAAATTTAGTAGAAAATCTTTTAAAGGTCTTTACAGATAAGACAACCAAGCCTCAGAGTTCCATGCTGAGATACAAAAAGAGAATCAACAATTGTTGAGTACCATTTTTAATCCCTCCCCTCACCCCTGACAGGGTTTCTCTGTGTTAAAAGCATGTACCAGTTCCAGGCTGAGAGCCTCTCTTTAAATCTGTTTGCATTCTCTATGAGTTTTAGATATTGCTTTTGCTTCTCTTTGGTATTAGGTAAGGTTCACAGAACACCTGTGTAAGTGCTGAACCTCATACTTACCTTACCCCATTCCCTTTCTTGAAGTGACAGGCTGAAAATACAAGTTTAAGAATGAATTTGAGGGTTGAAGAGATGGCTTAGCAGTTAAGAGCTCTGACTGCTCTTCTAGAGGTCCTGAGTTCAATTCCCAGCAACCACATGGTGGCTCACAACCATCTGTAATGGGGCCAGATGCCCTCTTCTGGTGTGTCTGAAGCTAGCTACAGTGTACTCACATACATAAAATAAATACAAATAAATTTGAAAAAATGAATTTAATGTTAGCCGTAGCTCTTTACTAAACACCTTGAAGGTAAGTGAGTACTCAAGTATCAATGTATAGGCTAATTAAAGTTTGAAAAATCCAAGTCAGATATTATTCATGAATAACAAAAGGTACATTGAAGAGAAGAAAGCATGTGGACTGTGTTCTGTGGCTAGTCACCTTAGCCTTCTCTTTGAAATGCCTTTTTTTCTATTTTATTTACTTTTTTACATGTGTGGGTGTTTTCCTGCATATGTGTCCGTGCACCGTGTGCATTCAGTTCTTGAAATGCCCAAGGAGATTAAAGGAAGGTTTTGGATCCCCCGGGATTGGACTTACAGAGCTACCATGCAGGTGCTGGGGAGCAAACCCAGTTCTTCTAGAAGGGCAGCCAGTGTCCTTAACTGCTGAGCCATCTCTCTAGCTCTGAGGACCTTAAAAGAAAGTCTTTAAAGGTTTGTTTCTTTTCAGTGTGCTCCTGTATGTAATGATGCTGTAATAACTAGCTGAACTGGAGCAGGAAGGTGGTTCTGCAGGTAAATGCAGTTGGTGTCAAGCCTGACAACCTGAGTTCAGTTCCTGGGACCATCAGTGCACAAAGAGAAAATCAGCTTTATAAATTGTTCTCTGACCTCCATATGTGTGGTGTCCCCTTCCCCAAAACATAATAAAAAATAACTAAGGGAGAAAGAAACGTACTTATGAACCTTAAGCTTGAATTTACAATTAATCATATTTTAAACTAATTTCTTGTAGGCAAATCGACAGACTTCTAACTACAATTCAGCCAAAATGTCTACTCCAATTGACAAGTCTTTGCGAAAATTTGAAAATAAGATCAATCTAAGTAAGTTTTTTTTTTTTTTTAAAGATTTATTTTATGTATGTGAGTACACTGTAGCTGTCTTCAGACACACCAGAGAGGTCATCAGAGCCCACTACAGATGGTTGTGAGCCACCATGTGGTTGCTGGGATTTGAACTCAGGTCCCCTGGAAGAGCAGTCAGTGCTCTTAACCACAGAGCCATCTCTCCAGCCCCTAAGTAAGTTTTAAAAAATATATTGATTAACTGAGCTGTGAAGAAATTCTTCCAAATGTTGGGCATTTTTGTTGGCTGAAGAAGTGAATGTAGTTAACTCAGTGATCATCAATGAGTGACTCTAGATAGAATGAAGAAGGGTAACTATTAGTGACTTCAAGTTACATAGTTCACCTTTTATCTGTTGTGAGAATATGCAGTTTCATGTACTCACCCCAGTTCTTCTCGGTTCTGCATTACCTTTTGTATTAGAACAGCCTAAAAATGCTATTTTGTTTAGTTAGGTGGTGTTGATGGTTTAGTTGAAGGCCAGCCCTCGATTGAACTAGGGCTTTAAGAATGCAACGCCATGGTTTTCTGTTTGTACCATTTTGATTCTGCAAACCTACCAGTGTCTCATGTATACTCCATAAATATCAAATTAATGTATATAAGTATTTCCTACTCATCATGATGTTTATATAATGTGAAAAGAAACTGAAGCTTAAAGAATTAAACTTTGAATTCAGACAGTTGTGTTATCTGTATTCTATAATATGTTAAGTATCTGAGATTTACTGTGAAGATCCAGTGTTTCTGAGTATTGTCTATATCTACAATTTTAGAATTCTGGTTCAAAAAGCACACTATAGTGCTGAGAAGCACACTGTAGAAATAAGTTAACTTTCTGCTTACCTCATAAGCAAAGTATATTCTAATTCTATTAAGAAAATGTATAAGGGGTTGGGGATTTAGCGCAGTGGTAGAGCGCTTGCCTAGCAAGCACAAGGCCCTGAGTTCGGTCCCCAGCTCTGAAAAAAAGAAAAAAAAAGAAAAAAAGGAAAAAAAAAAGAAAATGTATAGAAAAGTAGAGGTGACTATTAGTGTGTTTTGTCTTTTTAGGTAAGCTGAATGTTACTGATTCTGTCATAAATAAAGTCACCGTAAAATTGAGACAAAAAGAAGCAGAATCGTAAGTAATGTTCCAGTATAAAGTTGGTAGAGACTAATTTCTTGACTGGGCTGTGTACTTGTTCTTCAAGGGATGTTAATGTGCTTTTGTTTATTAGCTTAGTGTGTGCTATAGCTTTGCAAATCAAGGTAGTAAATGAGTCTTAAGTAGTAACGGTACACACTTGTGAGGTTCATGAATGTGTTTTCATCAGGATGAGTGTTTGTGGATTCCAGTTGACTGGCTGGCTGACTTCTCTTGTGTGATAATAACTGGGATGATCGTTGCAGTGTAGAAAATAACATTAATCCACTAGCAGTGTCAGAACCGAACATTAGAATCCGTTTTCTCTGGTTTGTTACTGCATCCACAGAGATAACTGCTTTCTGAGAGATACTTTGGCCACTCAGAATTTCACTGACCTGTCTGTCTGACTTCTTGTATTTGAGCCTATGTTAGTTCAAGTTAGTGGATGAGCTGAGGCAAATCGAGAGTCTGCATTTGGAGATTATTTTGAGATAAAGCTCTAAAAATGCAGCCTTACACATAGTAGGATCATTAAAGGACAGCACAGACACTCCACACTTCCCTTGTCACTGTACTCCAGCTGCTCTCTTATTTAATGCCTCAGGATGTGGGAAGACTTCCACATTCTGTGCCTTCTGTATGCATGTGTGAAATATGTATTACATATATAACATTATATATGCACAGCTATATATTTATATATGCATTTCTATGTGTGTCCTGTGGAAAACCAAAAGGGTTGCTTTGGGAGAGGGTAGTGAGAGGGGCAGTAAGTGTTTGTCTTGCAGCTTACAACCAGGGTTTGATCCCTGGTGGTGAAAGGATAGAACCACCTTCCAAAAGTTGTCTTCTGACCGTCACACACAGGGTGGCATGTCCTTACCTGCTCTTCATAATAAATGAAAAAGATTAAAAACTAAAATGAAAAGAAATAACAAAAGATTGGGCATGCCTGCTAAAGAGACTTGACATGCATGCTCAGAGAAATGGAGTTTAACTGAGTGGAAAGTCTATATCAAATTCTATCTTATGAAAAACTTCTTGAGAATTCTCACCAAATTGTGTACATGTAGACAACTGATTCTGGCTTCTCACTGAGTTTTGGATGTGTCTGCTAAACTCTTTTGTTCCACTTAGGTATCGCATTAAAGACAAGGCCGACAGAGCAACTGTAGAACAGGTATGCTTGGAGTGCTGCCCGTCTTGCTTAACATTAGCATTGCTTTTCTCTTTGAATTGTGCTCCTGAGCAGTCACTGTTTCGAGCTCAGTGGTGGGCACTTGGGTGTGTGAAGTGACCACCAGTAGGTAAGGTAGCGCCGGATCCCTTCCCGAACCTCTGAAGCTGCCGTTCGGTGCTTCTCCCTTCTGGGAAGTTTGGAGGACAGAGACTATTAGACGAAAATCTTTCTCAGGCAGGGTGTGTAGGAATTTATTCTCTTTCCTGTTAATTAGGTCCACTGTCTGCCATTCAGCAGGTTAGGTAGCTGCCGTGACTCTGG
This sequence comes from Rattus norvegicus, assembly GCF_021556685.1. Taxonomy (NCBI): domain Eukaryota; kingdom Metazoa; phylum Chordata; class Mammalia; order Rodentia; family Muridae; genus Rattus; species Rattus norvegicus. The sequence continues at coordinate 26,696,272 of NC_141550.1, read as the reverse complement.
GGCCTGTGTGGATGAAGGAAAGGACAAAGGGTGATGCCTTCAGACTTCTGACTAGAGACCTCTTTGTTTGGAAATGACTTGTGCTTTATTCTTTGGAGGGGGTAATTTCTGGTGGGCAACTGGCCTGGAACTTGCTGTGTAGATCAGGAGGGCCTCAAACTCACACAGATATGCCTGCCTCTTGCCTCCTGAGAGCTAGTATTAAAGGTGTATTTCACCTGATCTAGATTTTGATGTGAAGAAAAGGATTAAAAAAAAAAAAAGAGGTTTAGATTATTATTACTGCTGCCTGTCTGGGCTGTCCTCTACCCATATGTATGTGTACAGTTCCACACTTAGAAATTGTAACCTTGTGACCAATAGCACCTCTGTGTTTCACTCCAAGGGAGTAGAAGCTGACCCGCAGTAGAGAACTAGTTTGTGCGATTGAATCATTGCACACAAAAGTGGTTAATTATAATGTTAGCTTGTTTTAGGTTATATGGGGTGGGCTTTTTCTTTTTGTCTACTTACTACAGACTAGAGGCACCTGCAAAAAGGGACCTTTCAGTGAGGGATTGCCCCCATCAGACTGGCTTTGTAGGCACGTTTGTGTGCTAGCGCTGTGGGGTGATGCCACCCTGAACCTGGGTAGTACGAGAATGAACTGGGCGTCCCAGGTTGTATGAGGAAGCAAGTTGAGCACGCTTAGAGAGCAGGCCAGTCAGCAGCTTTCCTCCGTGGTTTCTGCCTCAGTCCCTGCCTCCTACTTCTGTCCCAACTTCCCTTGGCCGTGTACTATCTTCTGTAAGAGTAAGATTACACCCCCCCCCCCCCCAGTTTTGTTCAGTGTTTATCACAGCAGCAGAACGTAAACTAAACTGTGTGTGCATGATGGGGAAGGTAGGGCCTGTGAAAGTCACAGGACACCTTTATGTGGGTGGGTTCTGGGCCATCAGACTTGGGTTATGAGCCTGGTGGCAAGCACTTTGATTCACTGAGCCATCTTGATTACTCTTGGTGTGTGTGTGTGTGTGTGTGTGTGTGTGTGTGTGTGTGTGTGTGTGTGTGCTTAATTTATTTTGTGTGATTTGTTTTCATGATTGTACTTTTTAAACTTTTTTTTTTTAGGTTTTGGATCCCAGAACAAGGATGATTTTATTCAAGTTGTTGCATAAAGAGCACATATCAGAGATACATGGCTGCATCAGTACTGGAAAAGAAGTGAGCTTTTGTTGGGATGATAGTATTTTCCTATTAGTGTCTTTGTCTTAAATACCCAGGAAAACTAGGGCTCTTCATAATTAGTGCCTTTAAAAAGAAAAGAAAGCCAAGCCTTGTGGCGTACACTTAATCCCATTACGTGGGAGGCAGAATCAGGTAGATCTCTGGGAGTTACAGGCCAGCCAGCATGGTCTATATTGCAAATTCTAGGCCAACTAGAGCAACTTGTAGAAACCCTGTCAAAGATTAAAGAAAGCTGGCTGTGGTGACGCACACATTTAATTGCAGCACTCAGAGGCCAGGCGGTCAGCTGTCTGTGAGTTTGAGGCTAGCCTGATCTACAAAGCAAGTTCTAGGGCAGCCAGGACTACACAAAGGAAAAAACGCTATGTATACCAGATAGTTTATTAACAGTGTTCTAGACATTACCTTGCTTGGTAGTCAGTTGATAAGACATTGTGTGTGTAACTCAGTGTGGTTGCTTTATTGTGTCGCTCAGTCTTGTTTGTTGAGCAGCGACCTTAGATTTTCAGATTACTATGGTCCTGAGTCCCAATTTAAAATTACTATTAATGAATGAGGTTTATTGACTCATTTCTTTTCTTTCTTCTTTTTTTTTTTTAAAGACTTACTCATTTTATTTACTTGAGTACATTGTCACTGTCTTCAGACACACCAGAATAGGGCATCTGATCTCATTACAGATGGTTGTGAGCCACCATCGGTTGCTGGGAATTGAACTCAGGACCTCTGGAAAAGCAGTCAGTGCTCATAACCAGTGAGCCATCTCTCCAGCCTGACTCATTTATTTTAGCCAGCCTTTCTTGTTTCTGTACTTGTAAGCCTAGAAAAATAAGTGACTTTTTTTTCTTTAGACAGGGTTTGTCTGTGTAGCCCTGGCTGTGCTGGGACCCTGGAATTCACTCTATAGACCAGGCTGGTCTTGAACTCAGAGATCCTATGCCTCCTATGTGCTATGTTTAAAGGCTAAGCGTGACTTTCAAAAGAAAGCCAATTTGTTGTTACTCTTCCCTGGCTGTGATAAAATACATAACCAAGAACAGCTTAAGGAAGGACATTTATTTTAGCTTAGGGTCGAGAGAGTTAGGGTCCATGATGGTCAGGAGGAAGCATGCAAGCAGGAAGCAGGAAGCCGAGACAGTGAAGCAGAAGTAGGCCAGGCTGTTAATTCCCAGGCCTGCCTTCTCCAGCAAAGCTATACCTCTCAAAGTTCCATAAACTCCCAAACATAGGCCCACCCACTGGGGCCCAGGAGTTCAAATCCATGTGCCTATGGAAGGCATTTGTCATTCAAACCATCACAAGTAGCGACTCCCATTCTGTGGAAGTTATATCTAGTGTGCCTCTTGTAAAATAGGCTGTGTTCAGAGAAATGAGTCACTCAGCAGTTTTGTGTACTAGAAACCTAAGACTGCTATGACATCACTGTATGTGATATGGTCTCATGAGAGCACTCTGGTGGCGTGTCACAGGGTGGCGTATGAGTCTATGCTGGAGGTATATTTATTGGAACACAGTGTTTCCTATTTTAATTCACACCTTCAAGAGAAGGCTGTCACGTAGTTGCTTCAGTTTACTTCTGAGGCTAGAATCACTGACGCTAGTTATTTAACACGTTTCATTTTCTTTGTTTTTGCTTAAAATAGGCTAATGTATACTATGCTAGCACACCCAGTGGAGAGAGCAGAGCAATCAAAATATACAAAACTTCTATTTTGATGTTCAAAGATCGTGATAAGTATGTGACTGGGGAGTTCAGGTAAGCCCAGGTTCTTGAATCCCTTTCCCCCCATAGCTAAAGTAATGCGGTGCAGGGATTAACATACGTTTGCCTGCTCCAGGTTCCGCCGTGGCTATTGCAAAGGAAACCCTAGAAAAATGGTGAAGACGTGGGCAGAGAAGGAGATGAGGAATTTGTCCAGGTGACTGGTGGTGTGTGTGAGGGGTTGTCGTGCACATGCTTAACTCTGTCTGTCTGGGGTCTGTCTGGGGATCTGTGCCCTGCCCTCCCAAGCAGAGGGGACCTATTAGACCATGTAGCTCTGTTACTGTGTTAAGCTATGTAGACCAGTTTTGCTATTCTGAAGAGCCTGAAGCCATGTGGAAGCATGTGGAATTTGCTTTGAGATAAGGCTTTTTATAGAATTATAAGATGGTGACAGTGATGGCAATACTGTCATTACAGGAGGGCTGGGCAGGGGTAGCTTATACCTTGGGAGGCATTGCAGGTAGATCTCTGAGTTCAAGGCCAGTCTGGTCACAGAGTGAGTTCCACGACAGCCAGAGCTACGCAGAGAAACCCTGGCTCAAAAATAAACAAACAAAAAACAACGGACCAAGCAAAAACAACAACACAGGCGAACCAGGGTTTTAGATAAATGTTGTCAGGCTCTAAGCTCTGGCTAATTACTTGCTTTTCTTACTCAGTCAAGTGTAGGGTACGTTCATACAGCCATTTTTCTGCAGCTGCTGTAAAGAAAGGACACTTAGCTAGTTTTCTTGGAGTTTGTGGCTTTTTCCTTTTCCTTTTGCAGTGACTTTAACTTCTTTTTTTTTTTGTTGTTGTTGTTGTTCTTTTTTTTTTTTTTTTTTTTTCCGGAGCTGGGGACCGAACCCAGGGCCTTGCGCTTCCTAGGCAAGCGCTCTACCACTGAGCTAAATCCCCAGCCCCGACTTTAACTTCTTACCTGTTATCTGTAGTTACAGTTTGCTGAGCCAGCACCGTTTATTTGGAGATATTCCTGTATGCAACTGGCCACTGGGTGTGTGCATGATTTATCTTACATTTTACATTAGTAAACTCAGAAGATAATTAATTGTGGACATAGCTGCTGTCTCATCAGTCTTGAGGCATACTTTCTCTTCAGAGTTTAACACCTCTAGAAGTAGACTAGGTGTTAATAGTGTGCTTCTCGGTGTTTTGATGCCACATGATGGTGACATTTAAAAGGACTGTTTATGAAATAGCAGTCGTTCAAGACCTAGTGCTCTTTCCTAACAGTAGACTTCAGCTCCTGGTCTATAACTGCTCTAACTTGTTTCCGTCTTTTGACTGTCCAGTTGTCCTTTATCTACATCACAGGTTAAGAACAGCAAACATACCATGCCCAGAACCAATCAGGCTAAGAAGTCATGTTCTCCTCATGAGCTTCATTGGCAAGGATGACATGTAAGTATGTGGAACGTCGAAGGATTCATGCTGAAACTATCTTAAGTCCTGTGAGCCGTGTACTAGGAATTCTTTCCCGTCTTCCCTTTCGTGATTCCCTGATGTGTTAGTGCATGACTGCTGTGATTCACCAGTGTGAAGTTTCACGGTGCTTCAGAATAACAACTGTAGCTGCGCTTTTGAGGGATGTCTGTTAAGTCTGGGAAAGCACCTGTAACTTGTCAGCATTTTGGAATGGCGTTCATCATTCCCTGTCGGTTCACATGAGTTATAGAAGAGAGGTGTGTGCACTGTGGTACAAGGCAAGAAAACTTGATCATGATGAGTTTGTCTTCATTCCCTTTTCACTCCAGGCCTGCACCACTTTTGAAAAATGTCCAGTTGTCAGAATCCAAGGCACGGGAGCTGTACCTGCAGGTCATTCAGTACATGAGGAAAATGTATCAGGATGCCAGACTTGTCCATGCAGATCTCAGTGAATTCAACATGCTGTGAGTGGGTTTGTTTCCTGGAAACGTCCCATAGTTATCTTGTACTTCAGTACAAGAAAATCCTAATCCACAAAGTCATACTATACTGTATTGTGTCTGCTTCCCTGGTAAGAGTTAAGAAATGGTCACTGCCTTCAATGACCTTACAGAATAGACCACTGTGAGGACTGAGAGTGTAGCTTGATTGATAGAGCAGTTGTCTACACTCTGTGTGTGTGATGCTATGGACTCCGTCCCATGCACAAGGTGTCAGGAAGGGAAGCATTTTTAGTTGATCTAATAAATAGGCTTTGAAATTTTCTGTTTTTCAGCTTTTAGTCAGGATCCTTTTTCACCTGCTGTAGTCATTTATGAATTACTTAAGATGGATTTTTTTTAATAGGTATTGTGGTACATGACTACATAATTATATGACTATAATCTCAACACTTAGGAAGCAGCAGTAAGAAGAGTTTGAAGCTAGCCTGTGCTATAGAGAATCTATCCAAAATAAAGAACAATAGATTTTTGTTGTTTTGATTTCTTTTGAGACAGGGTCTTTGTTCGTAGCTTGGTTTTACTGGAACTCACTTTGTAGATCAGGCTGGCCTTGAACTCACCAAGATCCACCTGCCTCTGTTTCCCAAATGCTGAGATTAAAGGAATGTGCCACTCTACGTAGCTAAAAATGTGTAGCCCATACTGGCCTGATCCTCCCCCCAACCTCTGCATCCTTCAGCAAATCCTGCCGGCATGTACTGACCGTCATAGCTGACTTCAGAATAGATGTTTTAAAAACCGAGAGCATGGTAGTAATGGAGAACTTCTGTACTTATTGCCCACAAGGTACCATGGTGGAGATGTATATATCATTGATGTTTCTCAGTCTGTGGAGCATGACCACCCACATGCATTGGAGTTCTTGAGAAAAGACTGTGCCAATGTCAATGGTGAGTAGAAAGTGGAATTTCCTGACCACATCTATGCTTGCATGTAAGCGATAAGGCAGCGTTTCTCAACCTGTGAGTCCCAACCCCTGAAGAGGTCACATCAGATATCCTGCATATCAGCTATTTACATGACGATTCATAACAGTAGCAAAATTACAATTATGGAGTAGCCATGAAAATGTTATGATTGGGGGTCACCACAGCATGAGGAACTGTAGTAAAGGGTCGCAGCATTAGGAAGGTGGAGAAGCACTGGGGTAAGGTCTTGTCACGTGAAGTGGGAATGGAATGCGGCATAGGAATGCTACATTTGTCTCTCGTGTGGAAAGTCACGTGCAAGGCCATGCATTGGATCCCTAGTGCTGACACACAAGGTTTGTTACTGAATTGCTCAGTACAGTGCCACCTAAGACATTGGCAGAAGATGGTACGTTGTTGTTCTCTATTCCTTAGTTGGAGTAGGCACTAGTCCCTTTATAGAGCTGTCATTAATGGTTCCTTCTGACAGATTTCTTTTTCAAGCATGCTGTTGCTGTGATGACTGTGAAGGAGCTCTTCGAGTTCGTCACGGATCCCTCCATCACCCTTGAGAACATAGATGCTTATTTGGAAAAGGTAAGGTGGACTGAGGAGAGGAGTAAGGATAACTTGCCTTTGTGTGGCGTGTCCGAGGGGTTCAGTCATTAGTGTTGCCCAATGTCATATTCATCTCAATAACTTCTTAGCACTTATTTCACAGTGAGATTGAAAACAGTGAAGTCAGTAGAGCCAGGTGGTTTGACTTCACTCAACTGGCAAGATTATAGAGAAATCGTGACAACTGCCAACTTCCATGTTTAGTGAGAAAACTGTTATGTGTGTGGTAAAACATGCATGATCTTAAGTACTAAGCAGGTTATACATTTAAATTATTGTGTAAACCACTGATTTCTATCTTCAGAATTTTTTTAATCATTAAATATTGAACCTGTGTTTACCAACCCCTACCAGCTCCTGGAAACCACCATTCTGCACTCTGCCTGCTCTTGGTACTGCTTGCTAATAAGTAAAATCATGAATTTTTTAATATGTACATAATGTGTGTTTGTGTGACTATATGCTGCGTGCGTGTGGATGCCCAAGGAGGCCAGACATTACTGGATCCCTGGAGCTGGAGTTACAGATGCTTGGGAACCACCCGAAGTGAGTGCTGGGAACCAAACTGAGGAATAAAAACATCCCACAGGCAGAAGAAAACACCCCAGCTCAAGGCTGGTGAAACTGAACAGCTAGGGTTCCCTGCAAGACAGACGCCTGCGTACTGCTTCTGTGGTTGTTGTCTGAGTGTATCCTTTGGTCCCCAAACAGAAGTCCATTTGTGTCTTTGTTAGTCTTGTCACTTCTGAGTCGGGATTCTCATATGTCCTCTTTCCCAGGAGTGCCTTTCCCCCTTGGTTCTTGTTCATCTTGCTGTGTCTGGCAAATGTTAAAACTCAGGTCAGACAGTTGTCTCAAGGAGATTCAGGAGGAACAGTGGTTTCAGGGGCATTGTTTTCTCTCTAATTTTTTTTGAGACAGTGTTTTTTATACACCGGCGTCCTCAGACTCTATCTATGGCCAAGGATGGACTTGAACTTGCGATTCTCCTGCCTGTTTCTCCTGCGCTCTGAGATGATGACTGTGCCCCACAGCAGTTTGTGGGTTAAAGCAAGGGCTCAGCGAGTGCTGTGCCAACACTCTTTGCTCCTGAGCACACCTCCAGCCCGTTTGTTCGTTTCATTTGTCTCTCTGGGGGTTTTTGTCTCCTTCAGATAGTCTTACTTTGTAGCCCCATCTCACCTGACCTTATGCTCCTCGTGCTGCTGCCTCAGAAATGCCAGGGTCATGGTGTACCACCGTGTTTGGTAGATTATGAACTCTTGATTATGTACTAGGCAACTACATCTTGTCTTAATTAGGGTTTTTATTGCTGTGAAGAAAAATCTTGACCACAGCAACACTTAAAAAGGAAAACATTTGAGGTTGGCTTACAGTTCAGAGGTTTAGTCCATTATCTTCATGGCAGGAAACATGTAGTCTCACAGGCAGACATGGTGCTGGGGATGCAGCTGAGAGGTCTGCATTGGATCAGTGGGCAGCAGGAAGAGAGAGTGAGCCACTGGGCCTACCTTGAGCTTCAGAAACCTAAAAACAACACCTTCAGTGACAGGCTTTCTTAAACAAAGCCTCTCCTACTCCAACAAGGCCTCATGTCCTAATCCTTTCAAATAATGCTACTCCTTTGAGTCTGTGGTAGCCATTTTCATTCAAACCACCATACATGTATTGACTATCAAAGTATTTTTATCTCTAAACCATTAGTATACTTTAAAAAAACCAGAAAATAAATGTTCTTTCCTCTCTATTTCTGAAAGATATTTTTACTTTACTGTGTGTACCTATTGGTATGTGCACGTGCATGCATGTGTGTGTGTGTGTGTGTGTGTGTGTGTGTGTGTGTGTGTGTGTGTGTGTGTGTGTGGATGCTTGTATCGCCAGAGGCATTGGATCTCCCTGGAGCTGGTGTAGCAGGCAGTTCTGAGCTCTCCAATGTGTGGGTACTAGGAATTGAACTCTGTTCCTCTGGAAGAACAGTCTATGCCCTTAACTATTGAGCCACCTCGCTGGCCCTCCCTGTATTTTAAAGTCAAGAACCCTGTAAAGTCAAGGAGCCTCTGTCTCCTTCCAGTTACTGTTACTCAAGCGACTTTGTGGGTGATTTGAGTCTCAGTTTTCTTCTGAGAAAGATTTCTGCTAGTAGTTTAAAATTAAGTTTAAAAAGTTCATTCTTCTTGTCTTGGCCATGAGTTGGGTGTGAGTGATGCTGGTGCTGGGGTTGTGGGATTTGTAGATCCCGGGCAGTGCTCCACCACGGAGACTTTGAAGAAGGCAGCAAAGGTGACTTGAGACTAGAAGGGTTTATTTTAGTTTTTAAAATGGCTGGCAGGTCTTTGATAGAAAGCCAGCTTACACCATAGAAGATGTGAGGCCTGTAAAGATGAGAAAAAATAACTAATTACATAGTAGAAAATGTGTCTTCTAGGGTAAATGTAAAGGAAATTTTTTTTCTTTCAAAGGCTATGGAAATAGCATCTCAGAGGACCATGGAAGAAAAGACTAGCCAAGATCATGTGGATGAAGAGGTGGGGTTATTATGTATTCACAGCCTTGGGGAACATTTGTGGGTTTGCTTGGAACTCTGGGGTGTTCTGTTGTGTGTTTTGAGACAGAGTCTTCATATAAACCAGGCCGTCTTAGGACTTGATATGTGGTACAGGTTGGCCTCAAACAAGCACTCACTCTGCTTCGGCTGCCTGACGGTTAGAATTATGAATGTGTGCCATCATTTCCAACTGATTCTCCTGTTATAGGATTTATCATGGTTTTGTTTTTGTTGGTAAAGCATGAGCTTGGTTTTTATTCAATTATATTGCTGTACTCAGCAACCTTTTAGCCTGTTGTTCCGGTAGAGTTTTAAAAGAGCTAGTGGGGTGTGAGTCAAGAAGGAAAAGCCTATTCATTTGCAGGTGTGAATTTTTAAATGACCTATGTGCTGATTGTGTAAATATAACAGACTTTAAATACTTGGTTAAAAATTAAAATCAAACTAGTCTAAAGAAGTCAAGAAATCTTCATTAAGGTCCACAATCAGCTTATTATTATTATTGTTATATCTATTATTATTTTAATTGTAGCTTATTCTTAGAAGTTTGTGGAAGCTGAGTTGAGATATTTCTACACAGAGAGAATACTGGGTATTCAGTTTCTCACAGCCAGGCTGTCCTTGCTAACTGTTACTCCATCCTGTCCTTCCTCAGATGCATTTTGAAATGTGCATGTATGGGAGGAGTGTTACTCTAAGGGTCATTGGGAATACACTCTCTTTCTTCCCTAGGTCAGTTGTAAAATCTCATTGTTGCTTACCAAATTGCCTTTGGCTTACCACATGGCAGGCACGACACCAGTGTGTATACAGGTTGAGTGAGAGTCGGCGTTGGCAGTGACAGTACGTTCCTGCGTGATTGACACAGCTAAGGGTACTGAGGGGATGGGAAGAGTACAGGAATAATGGTTTAATTTTGCTTTCCTCTATTAGGTGTTCAAACAAGCATATATTCCCAGAACCTTAAATGAAGTAAAGAATTATGAGAGAGATGTGGACATAATGATGAGGTTAAAGGAAGAGGACATGGCTTTGAACACTCAGCAGGACAATGTGAGTGGCTTGGTGCCAGTGAGTGTCAGCTCCCTTTGTGTGGACATGCTTCCATACCTGTTGGCCATAAAGGGAATGCTCCTTGGATGTAAGAGAGGGGTGCTGTATCTGTAGTGTCTGGAGAACTATAGTTAGTAAAAAGGTGAGGTCTAGGATTAAAAATGGTTGTAGTAGATTGATGAAGCTATGCTTCATTTTCACACATATTTGAAGGAATGTTTACAATATCTTTATCATTTTTAATTAGGGGGGTGGTATGTCACATGAGGGAATGCCAATGTCCTTAAAAGCCAGAGGTGTTAGGGTCACTTGGAGCTGGAGTTAAGAGGGATTTGTAAGCTTCCCTGCATGGGTGCTGGGAACCAAACTGGGTCCTCTTCATGAGCAGAATAAGTTCTTAGCCACAGTGCATCTCTCCAATTCCCTTGGAGGGAAATTATTGTTAATGGACCAGAAAGTAATATTTTAGGCTTTGCAGCCATGTAGCAAAATTTAGTTGTTTATATAAGTTTTTATATAAAGAGCAAAGCAGTGTTTTCCAGATTTTCATGCATGAAACAAAAGTATGAAAAATATATTACCATGTGTGTTAGACATGTGTCAGCTAGAGCATGCATGCCATGGTGCCTGTAGGAAGGCCAGAGGCCAGCTTTGTGGGATCACGTGTCTCCAACTGTATGTGTCTTCTGCAGATCATAGTCAGGTTTTATGACAAGTTCCTTCATCTGTTGAGCTAGCTCTCTGGCCTAAAAGCACTTTTTAAAAAAATATTATTTATAGATTTGCTGTGTGATTGTATGTATACATTTGTGTGTCCTCAGGCCAGAAAAGGGTGTTGGGGCCCTTGGAGGCGTCTAAGCCACTGAATGTAGGAGCTGGGATCCCCACTCTGATCCTCATGCCTGAGCAGCATGCACTTTTAGTCACTAAGCCATCTTGCCAACCCTTGGAAGCACTGTTAGTAATAACTACAACTTTTGCCATGTAGCTCTGTTGGTGAGAACAGAATAGGACTGTTTGTGGAGTGAGTACCATTTCACTGAATGAAGTCCAAGTTAGTGTTCACTGTCATCTGGGGGTTGCAGAGCTTACCTGAAAACTCTCGGGTTTGATGGTTGAGCCTGTGGAGACGCCTGGGATACCAGAATAATGCAGGCTCCTCTCTGTGTTACTGTGGTAGACTGTGAGTGCATTCTGAGTCATAGGATTACTGTTTAGTCCATGCTTAATGGTACAGTATATACATGTTCTTGTCTTTTATATATATTATGCTTATATTTGTTTTCCTTTTGTTTTCAAGATTCTATACCAGACTGTCACAGGACTGAAAAAAGATTTGTCAGGAGTCCAGAAGGTATGGACAGCACATGTTGTTAGTGCTTTATAACGGAGTTTATTCCGTAAATCCTGCATTTATTTGTGTGTGTGCTCACAAGTGTGTCACAGCGCATGTGTGGTGATCAAAAGATATCTTTGGGGAGTTGACTCTCTCCACCTCATGGGTCTTTGGGATCCAAATTAGATTGTCAGGCTACCCGATGAGCCATCTTGCCAGCCCGTGGAAACTCTTTTTGAAGTTTATAAGAGTTTGAAGATATAAAAGTTACAGTAAAGTGGTATTAGAATTAAATTTGGACACGTACTTATTCTGTCTCTGAATTCTTCTGTTAGAAGTGAGATATTTGTCATTAATCCTGGTTGTCTTTGATGCTGGAGTAATTAATGATAGCCATAAACCTTTTTAGTAGTTTTTAAAATCAGTCTTGAAACATGTCAGGGCTGGCTCAGCCATCCAGAGCTCTTGCTGCTTTTCCAGAGGACCTGAGTTCTGTTCCCAGGACCCATTCACTTACCTGTAAGACAAGGAAATGGAAAAAGAAGGGAAAAAGTTAAATAACTTAATTTCAGAGAAAATGAAACTTCCTCTTGATTGACTGTTCATTTTGGTTAGATTAGCTTATTGCTAGTAATGTAGTACACAGGCAAACAGTTGTGAAGTCACCCAGATAGATATTACTACTATGACTACCACCTATGTATTTCTCATTCTTTACAAATCCCAGCTCAATTATCTGTCTTGCTTAAAGTGGCAGAGTCGTGTTGTTAATTTAGGCCAGCCATATAACCCCGGCAATGAGACATGCATGCCAGGATAGCTGTGAGTGTAACCCAGCTGTATAACCCCGGTAATGAGATGTGCATGCCACGGTAGCTGTGAGTGTAACCCAGCACATTTGTAAAAGGCAGCATCAAAAGGTCCAACACCCCTGCTAATCCCTTTGTGTATATTCTTGAGTCCTACCAGAGTGAATGATGTTACCCATCTTTCTCCCTAATGCTGATTCTGTTTTGATGTTTCAGTGCATAACCTGAAAGAGTATCTGACATACTGATGTAAAATGCTGGCATTAATTTGTTGACCAACAGATAAGTACTTGGCTTCAGGTAACATTGTTCTATAATAATTTCAAGGTCCCTGCGCTCCTAGAAAGTGAAGTTAAGGAAGAGACTTGTTTTGATTCAGACGATGCTGGGAGCTCTGAGTGCTCTGACACAGACCCTGAAGAGCAGGGAGATCAAGCCGGATGCCAAAACCATACTGCTGACCCTGACGTTGATAAAAAGGTCAGCCAGGATCTTACTCCTCTTAGTGCGGTGGCCCTCAAACATCAATGGTGCCTCTACTTGTAGCTTCCATAACTAAACGCAAACTTTACTTTCGGAGTAAATTAGAGACTTAGCTGCTATTAGAAGCTTCTTTAATGTCACAGAGGACACATTATGTCCATCTACCAGAAGCAAATATTCATTTCTTTCTAACAGTTATTTCTCTTAAAACATGGAACTTGTAAACATCAAATAACATATACAAGGGTATTGAAATTGTGTAATATATGCAATTTCAACAAAGTTCAAGGGACAGAGTGTAGCTCAGTAGTGGATGGGCTGGAATGGGAGTTGGGTAGGGGTCGGGGAAGAAAGATTACCTGTATATAATGACAGGTACCATGGTCCCCGGCATTTGGAACCTGAGGCGAGCAGAGATCATTTGAGCCTCAGGAGTTTAAGAATAGTCTGGACTAGGGGCTGGGGATTTAGCTCAGTGGTAGAGCGCTTACCTAGGAAGCGCAAGGCCCTGGGTTCGGTCCCCAGCTCCGAAAAAAAAGAACAAAAAAAAAAAAAAAAAAAAGAATAGTCTGGACTACAAAGTGAGACCCTTTTGAGAGAGGGGAGAAGGCAGGGAAGGATGTGAAGGGAGGGAGATGGGAAAGACATGAGGTACAGGGAGCCTCAAAGCAGAGTTGTACTTGCCAACCTTTCATTGTTATTTTTATGCTACATATACTTTTATCTGCTTAACATTAATTTTAATTTAGTTCTAATAATAGTTTGAATACATTGAGTAATGAAATTTTGTTGGGGGTGGGTTATTTGCTTTTTACAGGAAAGAAAAAAGATGGTCAAGGAAGCCCAGAGAGAGAAGAGAAAAAATAAAATCCCTAAACACGTGAAAAAAAGAAAGGAAAAAACAGCCAAGGCCAAAAAGGGCAAATAGAGTGGAGCCAGCTCTCAGCTACTTGGAACCCGGAAGTAGAAGTAGTTGGAGGGGCTTCTTCACCATCTCACTGTCAGGAGGCTGGGGTGTGGTCATGTGGTTGCTTCAAAAGGCCCAAGCCTGGGGTTGGGGATTTAGCTCAGTGGTAGAGCGCTTGCCTAGGAAGCGCAAGGCCCTGGGTTCGGTCTCCAGCTCTGAAAAAAAGAACCAAAAAAAAAAGAGGCCCAAGCCTATCATGTCGGAATTCTGTCCTGGTTCTGATTTAACAGATTTATTAAGGTCTTATTTTAATGAAGAACTTTGTATATTTTATTTTTATATTTTTATCTTGCAAACGTTTTTCAGAAGTATCAGAACACGGATGCTTAAGATGAACCCTCACAGCCTTTGTAAAGGTGAGCACAAAGGCACTTGGACAAACTTGGGAACTTGCATTGTCTTTGTCTGTGCCAAAGACACATCTGAACTCACCCTGGAGGTCACTCTAAGAGAAGCCATCTGGCCATTGCGTGCCGTTCCAGCAGCCCTGTGTGGTGTGTTCTGGACTTGCCGTCACCTGATCCTGCTTCGTCGTCATCATGCCTTCCCAGCTAGACCTCCCAGCTCAGATGCATTTCACACACAGCCACTCGGCATGGCCCTTCGTCCATCAGATGCTTGATTAGGTGTTTTAGGTACTGGGAACGGCAATGAATAAACAGATTTCTTCCTTTGGGTAGTCTGCGTTCTTGTAAGAAAGTGAAACATTAAAAAAGTAAGTAATTCTTCCGAGAGGTTATACATTATGTAGAGAGAAATAATGCTGAATAGAGAAGACCTAGGGAGGCACAAGTTTGCAACTTAGAACATTGGAGGTGAGTCACACTGAGCTCCCTGCCACTGTGGTAGTGGAGTGGAAGGAATCTGGGTTCCAGCCACACTGGACTACGTAAGCAGATGAGGATACAAACAACAAAGCCAAGGTGCATCGGGAAGGAAGAATACCCCAGTCAAAGCACGGGGCCATGGGGAGGCCCTGCAGCAAAAGGCTGTCTGTCCGCAATGGTCAGAAATGGGGCGGAGCATCAGAATCAGGCGGAGGTCTGACTGCACAGCTCATGGGGCTTTTAGCGGAGGATGGCAGGGTCAGATTTGTACTTTGAAAGCATCACTCTGGCTTCCAGAGCCTTGAAGCAACGGTGGAAGGTGGTTTGGCTGGGCTTGTCAGCCCAGTGAAGGATGCTGGTGGCTCAGCCTAGGACGCTGGGGGATGTGGAGTTAGCATAAGACCGCAGATGAGTTAGAACGAAGTAGTGAAAGGTGGCTTCGGGTTTATGACCCAAGAAGCCATAGCTCACTGCAGTTACTGTGAGGAGACACGTGGGTAGAGTAGACTTACTGGTCGGAGAGAGAAAATTCCAGGACACACAATGAGAAAAATTACCAGGTGTTAAAAACCTTTTCCTGTTTTCTGTTACAAATGGCCGTGTCGATCCTTGCACCAGACACTTACACAGCAGCCAGGGCTTCCGCTTAGACTCAGCTTCCAGCTGCTTGATTGACGGTGGCTTATGGTGAATGCTACCTGAGCTCTGACGTAAGTTGGATGTAAGTCTTTCTGCTTTCAAGTTCAAAAGGAGTTCTTAAAGACCCAGTTCACATAATACTGAGAGCAAATTTATCCTCTCTGCACGTTTGAGTATCTTCCAGGTCTTGCTCACTTAGACAGCTTTATGTGTGTTTATTATTTTACCTTTTAAAAGTACCTTCTCTTGTCTTAGCATCCAGGTTAAACCACGTGAGCTCAAGGCTAGGTCACAGCAGAATTGTTCCTGCTGGTGCTGGCCTCGTTGACCTGAGTTGGTGTCATTTGAAATACCTTGTTATGGTTTAGATCCTAAACGTCTCTCCAAGGCAGTATGCTAAAGACTTGCTCCTAGCTCCGTAGTGGCATTGCTGAGTAAGGGTAGAGCTGTGGGTGGGGCCTGGAGGCTTAGGTCACTGGGGTGTGTTCTTGCTGGAATATTGGATTCCAGTGCTTTCCTCCTCTTCCTGGCCACAGTAGCACAGCTGGCTTTCCTCACCACCTGCTTAATGTACTGTCTCGATGTGACAGGCTTCCCAAGCCAAAACGAACGCTCCTTCCTCTCATCTACTCTCAACTCAGGCACATTGCCCTACAGGCACTCACTGCCACTGGTAAACTGCTTCTACCCGGTCTTTACCACAGCCACAAGAAGTGAACACATGCCCCGTGCATTAAAAAACTCAGACTCTGGGGCTGGGGATTTAGCTCAGTGGTAGAGCGCTTACCTAGGAAGCGCAAGGCCCTGGGTTCGGTCCCCAGCTCCGAAAAAAAGAACCAAAAAAAAAAAAAAAAAAAAAAAAAAAACCTCAGACTCCACGTATGGACAAAACTAGAGAGTTTTTATGTTCAAAATGTTGATCACATTTTTGGTTTTATCTTCTTAAAACACTGTTGTCCAGTCGTGGTGACACTATAACCCCAACTCTGGGGAGGCAGAGGCAGGTGGGTCTCTGTTCCAGACCAGACTGGTCTACACAGTAAGTTCTGGCCAGCCAGGGCTACGTAGTGAGACCTTATCGCTAAATAAATAAGTCACCAGCTCAGAGAGGCCTGTCTTCCCCACTTGATTTGGTATTGTCCTCTGTCGCTGAGCACCTGCAAGCTTTATCATTCTTCCCCTGTGTTATCTTTCCATCGCTCTACCAGTGACAGAGTAACAGCAGATTGACTTGACTTCTGTATACTGTGTGTTAACTCCGTCCTCAGTTCAGAGTGTAAGCTCCAAAAGGCAGGCCTTTGTGATGTTTTGTATCCCAGCACCTGACTCGTGCTGGGATTTAGTCCGCTCCTGGTAAATGTTTAAGTGATGTTCCGTTTGCTAAGCAAAGGAGAGGACGTCATGTATGTAAGGATGGAAATAAGGAATAGATGTGGGTCAGTTTGCATCCAGGCTCGTGATAAGGTTACCTGACTACCATATAAAGTGTTCAATAGAAAATGTGAGTTCACTGATGAGTTTTTCATCCCAGTACATACGTGGATGGAAGTGGGTCAGCCCTGTCCATTGGCTTATGCTTTAGCTTGTAACATTGTTAAGGCGTCCTGAGGGCGGGATGCCAAATCTAGGTGTAAGCTCCTTCACTTGTTTTGATACGCTGCTGTGACACTGGGAAGTCACTTTCTTTTGAGGAATAGGTCATGTGTAAATGGTGGGATTTGAACCAAATGGTTACCAAAATGTTGTCTAAAATTAAGTCACTTGCAGGGTTTTCTTTTTTTTTCATTGTAGCCCAGGCTAGTTTTGAACTCCCTTCAAATGTTTCCCAAGAGTGTCATCACAACCTGTTTTACCTAAGATAGTAGGTAGGTCCTGGGATATGGACCAATAAATGAGGCAGACTAAAGTTTCGTGTCATAATAGCCAACTTTATACTCTGAGGGTTAGGAGAAGTGATGTAAGTGAAGTGTACAGTCTCAAGACCAAGCTCTGAGTGAGTGTGTGTGTGTGTGTGTGTGTGTGTGTGTGTGTGTCTAGCAAGCTGCATGAGGCAAAAACATGTTTTTCCACAGAGGCATATAAACAAGTAACACTAGCCAGCTGTGATGAATTCTGAGGTAAACTAGCGCTCTTATTGATACACCTGGGAGGAGCACAAAAGCACACTCCAAGGACAATTCCGTGCTTTTGAAGAAAATGAAGTCACAAGACTTGTTTTCTTGGAGATTTCTCAAAAGTACTCAAAATCTGCTATGATCCAACGATATTCACCCTGTTTCCGTGCTGGGGATTAAACACAGGGCTATCTGCAGGCCGTGCCAACACTGGATGAACTGAGACCATCCCTGGTCCAAAATGGTTATTTTTAAAAAAGTATCGGACCAATTTGATCTTTTTTTCTTGAGACAACAGTCTCACTGGGTCTTCCTTGTTGGTCTCCAACTCACAAAGAACCAGGTAGGTATTTTTAAAGACGTTTTAAACACCAAAGGGGCGGGTTGGACTCACTCCTTTGATTATTAGAACTAAAGTAATTGGCTGTAAAGTGCAGGTCATCCCATATGCCAGTTGCTGTTAGATGAATCAGCTTTTACTCTGCTGGTTTGTGGGAATGCTGTCAGTTGTCCTTGCAGTCATTTTGTTCCACTAGAGGGCGACACATTCTTGAGTTCTGATGATGAGCCTGATTGGCAGCAAATGCTGTGCAGGTGGGAGAGCTACAGAGGGTGCCGAGGTAGTTGAGTTCATTTCCTTGGCTTTACTTTACTCTCCCCTAGAGACCAACCTGATGATAGCACATTTAGTGCTTGCTTTCTAAAGCCCTCCCTACTTAGAACCCCCAACAGACTAGCACCTCAATCTATGCTTTGCAAAAGTCGTAACAGTTAAATAAGCCAGGTGTGGTAGGGTAGACCTCAATCTCAGCACTTTGGTGGCCAGCTAAAGTCAGACCTTGTCTCAAAACCACAACAGAAGAGGTTTCTCGCTTGGGAATAACGCACTTTTAGTATGATGTTTACAGACACAGATCCTGAACAGCCCCAGCTTCACGGTGTGGTGTGGTGTTTGTTCACTTGCTGATCCTTCGGACTTCTGGGACTCCCTTTCCTTTCCCACCTATCAAAGGGAGAGTGGGTGGAGAACTGCTTCGAGGTGTTCAGAGGCTGGAACTCACGGGGCAGACATGCTGTGTAGAAAACCACATTGAAGTAACAGGAACTTGTTAATGTTGAGTACACGTCAAATGGTATTTCCCATATGCCGGGCTGGGTATATCTCCATTAGCACTAGATTCCATATGTAGGGGCTGGCTGAAAGGCTCCATGGGTAACAGAGCCTGCTGAGCAAACCTGACAGCCTAGTTTAATCCCTGAATCCCACAGTGGAGGGAAAGAGCTGCTCCTCAAAGTTGCCCTCTGACCTCTACACATGCCTGCTCCCACACATAATATACACATAGTAATAGTTTTTAAGTAAATTCTTCATGTGGGCATTTTGTATGTACACAACCAAGAAGAAATAGCCTTTTCTTCAAAAACTCTGTATAAACCAATTATCTGTTCTTTTCATTTTTTCTTTTTTAAAAATTATTTTATTTATTATATATAAGTACACTGTCGCTGTCTTCAGACACACCAGAAGAGGGCATCAGATGTCATTACAGATGGTTGTGAGCCACCATGTGGTTGCTGGGATTTGAACTCAGGACTTTTGGAAGAGCAGTCTGATCTTAACCACTGAGCCATCTCTCCAGTCCCCTCAGTTTTTTTTTTTTTTAAATTATTCACTTTACATCCCAATAGCTGCCCCTTCTTTCAGCTTCCTCCCTCACACAGTCCCTTCCCCCCAGCCCCTTCTCTCCTCCTCTGAGAGGGTGGAGGTCCCCCTAGCTATTCCCCCCAACCCTGACATCAAATCCCTGCAGACTAGGCACATCCTCCCACTGAGCCAGACAAGGCAGCCCAGTTAGGGGACCGGGATCCACAGACAGGTCACAGCTTTAGGGACAGACTCCTACTCCAGTTGTTGGGGAACACGCATGAAGACCAAGCTACACCAAGGTCAATTCCCACACCCACATGGTGGCTTACAACCAGTTCCGGAGGATCCAGTGCCCTCTTTTGGCCTTTACAGGTGTCGTGTGCGTGTGGTGCACCAACATACTTTCAGGCATTCATACACATAAAATAAAAATCTCAGTTATTAGGAAAAAGAACATGGCTCCAAGCTTCCTGCCACTCTTCCTCCAGATACGCTGTTTCTTTTAAATGTCTTGTTTTACAAACAAAAAATCCAAAAGAAATTTTCATTCCATTCGCTAAATAAATTCCTATTAAATTTTTTTTTACGTTTTTCGATTATGAGAATAATTCCTCAGAAAGTTACACATTTAACATATGATGGGCACATTGGGGCTATCAAAACTATTTGCCTGTGAAATTGGAGAATAATGCCATCTATTACATGACACTATTAACTGAGATATATTACAGGTAATTAATTTAGCCCAGTAGATGTTTACAAAAGGAAGTAAAGAGGGCAGGGGAGATGGCTTAGTGAATAAACTGATGACCACTAAGGCATGAAGACAGGAACGTAGGTTCACCAGAACCTACATAAATGTCAGGTGGCATGGTGTAATTCCAGGCATGGAAGGTAGAAACCATTGACTAGTTTTCTGTGAAGTTAACAAGCTAGAGTCATTTGAGAAGAGGGAAATGCCCTCATTGAGAAAAAAAAAATTCTCCCGCTAGACTGTTTGTGGACCAGTCTGTAGTACATTTTCTTGATTGATGTTGGGGGACACAACTCATTGTGAGTGGTGCCACCTAGGAACTGGTGGTCCTGGGTTCTATAACAAAGCAGGCCGAGCAAGCCATGAGGAGCAAGCCAGGAAGTATTCTTCTATGGCTTCTGCTTCAGTTCCTGCCTTGAATCAGGCCTTGACTTTCTGCATAATGGGCTTTTAAGCTGTAAGAGGTTATTGGCGAAGCACCCTCCCTCCCCGAGTGACAGCAGAAACTCCCAACATTCTGGAGTACTGTCAGATAATCACCAGGGGCAGCAGGCGTGGAGTAGCGCTGGCCTAGCCTACACAAGCTGTGTGTGCCTTGTATGGCAAAGTCAGAGAAGTGGACCTGCCTAGGTCTTTGAAGCCCAGAGGGTTGAGTGGATCCCAGATGATTGAGTTTTTTACATTATTAGACTTTTTTGCTTTGGTCTGACAATAACTATACCCTGGCTTTGTTTTTGAAATAAATATCTAACTTGTGTTTTAAGTGTACAAGGATCCATAGTTGAGAAACTGTAGATGGGTTAGAGAGGCTTTGAATTGAGACTTTGAATATTTTAAAGAGATTTGAGCTCTTAAAGTACTTAGTTTTTAAAGACTGGGACTTTTTTTTTTTTTTTTTTTTTTTTTTTTGCAGAGCTGGGGACCGAACCCAGGGCCTTGCGCTTGCTAGGCAAGCGCTCTACCACTGAGCTAAATCCCCAACCCAGGACTGGGACTTTTAAAAGTTGGAATGTTTTATATCGTGATATTGATATTAACATGAGGTCTTGGGAATGCAAAGAAAAGGTAAGGTTATGGCTTAGTGAGTGACAGGTTTGTCAAGGTGACAAAGGGTCAGTTGTGTTAGCTGGTTTTCATCAACTCGACACAAAACTAAATATATCCAGGAAGGAGAAACGTTAAAAGAGAAAGTACCTCCCATAAGATTGGCCTGTAGCAAACCTGTGGGTTTTGTTTTTTTTTAAATTAGTGATTGATATGGAAGGGCCTAGGCCGTTGTGGGTGGTATCACCCTGGCCAGGGGTATTTGAGATTTACAAGAAAGTAAGCTGAGAAAGCCGTGGGGAACAAGCCAGTAAGTAGCACCCCCCACCCCCAGGCTGTGCTTTAAGTTCCTGCTCTGATTTTCTTCAAAGACGGAGGGTGCCACGGAAGTGTCCACATTGAAATGCTTTTCTCCTCAAGGTGCGTTTGATGATGACGTTTTATCACAGCAATAGAAACTCCATACCAAAGACAGGCAGGGATTCCCCGGAGCAGGCTGGGCAGCTAGCCTAAGTTACCAGTAAGCTCTGGCTTCAGTTGAGAGACCCGACCTCCATCAATACAGCAGAGACATCCCTTCTGAACCTCCTCACTCATACCTGAACATATGAACAGCATATGCTCATGCACTTCCCTCACAATAACATATGGATTCTTGTAGCCATTCTTTGGATACTTAGTGGGTTCTATTTTCTTCCACCCTTCTCTATCCTTTTCCCACTCTTTCAAACCCTAATACTAGATAGGAGAGAAAAACGGGGGTAGAGGGGAAGGGGGGGATATTATCTTTAGACTACTTTCAGCTGATTAGGGGTGTCAAGTTCCTTAGGCCAAATTAGATCGTTCCATTCAGGACGATTACACAATTATAGAAACTATCTGCAGCTGGCAAAATCATGCCCGGGTCAGAGCATGAGGCAGATCATAGTCAGGTGCTGTGGACGCTCTGAAGCAGCCCATATCCCATACCTGGGACTAAAATGAAACCATTCCTATAATACTTCTGTGTCTTTCAAGCAAACTGAACTTCTCACTGCAGTTTACTATCCTCATCTATTACTAACAGGCACGGTGCCACCTAGAATGAAGGCTGACAGAGTCTTCTTAGACTCGAAAACTGGTGACCATTTCAGAGTAGCATAGTTAAAACGATGCAGCAAGACGTCTAAGATATACAGGACACTCATTATTTTCAGTCATTAGTGTTGGTGCAGATTGTAGGAAGTCATGCTTATAATTGAAAAGTCAGGGTTTCTTTTCTCTGTATCTGTGTGTGGGAGAGTGTGAATGCGTTTAATTGGGTGGGCAGGTGAGTGGAGACGAGGTCAGTGTTGATTCACCTCTCTCTTTCTCTTATCTATCTATCTATCTATCTATCTATCTATCTATCTATCTATCTATCTATCTATCCATCCATCCATCCATCCATCCATCCATCCATCCATCCATCCATCTATCTATCTATCTATCTATCTATCTATCTATCTATCTATCTAATTTGGAGACATGGTGGTCTCTCATTGAACCCTAAGATTATTGATTCTGTTAGGGTGGCTGGACAGTGTGCTCTGGGGATTCAGCTGTCATCCACCTGCCTCAGCCTGGCCCTGGAGTTACAGGTCAGCAGCTGCACCTGTCTTTGTATTTCTGGGGACCTGAAGTTAGTTCCTTATGTACTTTGCTAACGGAGGCAACTCCATAACTTTTTTTCTCTTTCGAAGAGATGGTGTCTCACTATGTTGCTCAAGTTAGTCCTGAACTCTTGGCCTCTAATAATCCTCAGATTTCTAAGTAGGTATAACTATTTGTGTGCCACAGCCTTTTCCAGCCAGAGTAGCAGGTCTGACTTAAGAAAACTCAACTTCTGCCAGTTCCCATGGTACATACTTTTAATCCCAGGCCTTAGGAGGCAGAGGCTGGGTCTCTGTGGGTTTGAGGACAGCATGGTCTACCTAGAGAGTTGTAGGACAACCAGGGCTACCTAGAGAGATCTTGTCTCAATACCCCCTTCCCAGGAAAAAAGAAAACCCAATTCCTAGCCCACGGTCTATTCTATTATCTTTTACAGCATATAATCTGTCTTTAAAACTTTCTAAGTGGTTTGTATTAGATCAGTGTACTTAGATCTGTCAATAAAGAGGAAAGGACATAACTGTAACGGAAACCTACTAAACTGCCGGGTTGCTGGTCTCTTGAGCAAGGAGCATCCTTTGTCATGTCCCACCCGTCATCGCTCTCTCTGTAATGACACTGGCCTGGTGGTGGTGAAGCTCCGTCAGGAAGTGAAAGAGCAGGATGGACTCAGGCAGGCACAGCCTTCTGACCTCGCCCTTCATCGGGAGTGAGGACCATATGAAGGTCAAAGGGATGCCAGAGAAAGTTCAAGGCTTGACACTTGGGAAACACTGCTGATGCTGATGTCTCTAAGGAAGCCTAGGAATCTGACACAATTTCCCCCTGCAGTGTCATTTTTAGAATTAAGAGTGAGCTGGAGACATGAAGGTGACATCTGAGAGGAGGGAACCTCATGAAAGAAATGCCTCCTTGAGATCAGGATCTGGGTGAGCCCGTAAGGCATTTTCTTAATTAGTGATTGATGGAGGAGGGTCTTTCCCATTCTGGGTGGTATCATTCCTGGGCTGATGGCCCTGGGTTCTCTAGGAAATCAGGCTGAGCAAACTGTGGGAAATGAACCAGTAAGCAGCACCCTCCATGGCCTCTGCATCAGCTCCTGCCTCCAGGTTCTGGCCCTGCTCGAGGTCCTGTCCTGACTTCCTTTTATGATGAACAACGATGGGGAAGTGTAATCCAAATAAGCCCTTTCCTCCCTAACTTGCCTTTTGGACAGGACATTTCATCGCAGCCATAGAGCCCCCAAGACAGCATTCATGTATAAAATTCCCAACTGAATTGACCTTTAAATCCTTAGCACGGCCATTGGAAAAGAATGAAAATGACCTTCTCTTCTACCATGCTGCTGCTGGAAATGTTGCTCTCCAGAGCAGAGGAGCTTTCTTTACTGGTTTCCAGTTGGGGGTTGAATGCAGGACCTCATGCATGCTCACCCACTGTGTATCTCCACCATTGAGTTTTGAGACAAGTCTTGCTGTATACCCCAGGCCAGTCTTCTCATTCTGCCTCAGCCCTCCTGGTGCTGGGATTACAGGCGAGCATCACCACACCCAGCCAGGACTTCTGTTTCAATTAAGTGGCTCATTCTTGTTGAGCAAATCTTGACATGATAATGGGACCTGGAATGCTGGAAGGGGTGTGGTAGGAAGTGAAGAGAAGCAGAAAGAAGAGGGTGGAGATACCCAAAAACCGAAGCTACTGACTCCACAGTTTTCCTTGGGAACAGGCCAGACCGGGCTTCACACAGCAGGAAGAGCTGGGTCCCTCCTTGCCAGGCTTCTCAAGGTAGAGTCATTCCCCAGTTGGGGCTTGAGGCTGACTCACGATGCTTGGGGGGCCTTGTGGGCTAGGAACAGAGACCTGTGGCCCACATGTAGCAGTGGCCTTCTAACTCCTGTTCCTGCAGAGAGTGGGTTGTGGGGCAGAGTCAAGCACAGGACTCTGGGTTTGGGGTCCCCAAGTTCCTTTAGCTTAAGCTGGTTGCTACCAGGACAAGGAAAGGTCTTGATCAGGGACCTTGTTGTCTGGGGTAGTTTGTTTGTTTGTTTGTTTGTTTTGCTTTTGTCTGCTGGCCTGTGGAGATATACACAGCTGGAATGAAGGAGAAAATCAGGCCCTTGGCCCTCTGTGGAAAGCCCAGCTCTGCTTAGGGGCCCCACTTCCCGTGACTAGGGGCCCCACTTCCTGTGACTAGGGGTCCCACTTCCTGTGACTAGGGGCCTTTTCCCTATGGTTGCTTTGCTGCCTGCCTGCTTCTCTTCCCTTCTTTCCTTCCGTTCTTCCTTTTTCTAGACAGGGTTTCTCTGTAGATCCTGGAATTCACTCTGTAGGCCAGGCTTGTCTCAAACTCACAGAGATCCGCTTGCCTCTGCCTCCTGAGTGCTAGGATTACAGTGTGTGCCACTGCAGCCTGTTACTGCTGCCTTTCTATTTTATGAACATCTGTGGTCATTCTTCAGTTCCCACCTGGGGACTGATTCAGGATTCTATAGACATTTAAATGCTTATATTCCTTCAATAAAATTGTACAGTATTTGCACAGAACCTTCACTTATCTACCTGTGAACTTTAATCTCTACATCATTTATAACATCTAATACCATGAAAGTGCGTTGTGAATACTGTGAGGCCGCTTATTTAGGGAATAGCTATAAGAAAAAAGTCTATACGTTTGGCGTAGGCCTAACAATAGCACCCACATGAGACATAGGGTGCACAGCGGGGTAAGAGTGAGGGCTGCGGGGTTGGGGATTTAGCTCAGTGGTAGAGCGCTTGCCTAGCAAGCGCAAGGCCCTGGGCTCTGTCCCCAGCTCCGGGAAAAAAAAGAAAAAAAAAAAAAGAGTGAGGGCTGGAGAGAGAGATGTGGAAGAGGTGGGTGGCCACGGGAGAGTACGCCATGTGCCAATACATTTGTGTGGATTCAGCTTAGTATTTACAGGGCAGCAAATTAAAATGTTGCTGTTTAGAACTTTCTAGAATTCTTTTTTTTTTTTTCTGATTCACTTCATTTCAACCATGTGACCTCTGGGGATTTGAACTCTGGTTGTCCACTTTGGTGGCAAGGGCTGTACTCGCTGAGCCATCTCACTGGCCCCTTTCTGAATATTTTTGATCCATGACTGGTTAGATCTACAGATACAAAGCGTGTGGGTTCAGAAAGCCAACTGTGAGCTTTATGTTTGTAGCCTTGGGCTTCTGTCCAGGGAAGAGTGCGCCTATCCTAAGGAATAAGTGGTCCTGGCTGGATTTAGCCTCTGAGCATCTCTAAATGCCTTTGGCCTTGAGGATTTGGCCGAATGGAATGAAGTGAGTGCTCCTGCCTCTGAATGCTGGACAGGACACAGAGATTGACTCCTGGGGAGGCGTCATTCTACAGTGAGAGGACAAAATATCCAAAGGTGTCCCAAAGGGAACCATCAGTTTTCTGGCTGCTACAAGGCAGTCCAGGGACAGGATTTCAGAAATCTAAAAAAAAATGGGGTGGCAAGATGGCTCACCATGGAGCCTGGAGAGATGGCTCAGCAGTTAAGCGAGAGCACTTGTGTGTGCAGAAGACCTGGGTTCAATTGCCTGTACTCACATGGTGGGTCACCACTATCTGTAAGCCCAGTTCGAGGGAATCCAACAGGCACACACATAGTACATATATATGCATGGAGGCAAAACATTCAAACCCATAAAGTAAAAAAAACATCTTAAGAAAGAATAAGATGGCTCAGCAGGTAAAGGCACTGTCCCCAAGCCTGGGGCTGTGACTTTGAGCCCCAGAACCCACATGGTGGAAGGACAAGTTATCTTCCTACTACCACTTGAATGCTCCAGCTCCACAAACAAAATGTAGCTTTAAACATCTGAATGCTGGCTGGAGAGATGGCTCAGTGGTTAAGAGCACCGACTGCTCTTCCAGGGGTCCTGAGTTCAAATCACATGGTGACTCACAACCATCTGTAGTGAGATCTGATGCCCTCTTCCAGTGTGTCTGAAGACAGCTATAGTGTACTCATAATAAACAAATGAACAAACAAGTAAACTAATAAAGGACAACTCTCTCTGGGGCAGGGCAAGTGCATAAGACACCTGAGCCGATTGTATATGGGGGCTTGAAATTCCAGCAGCTTCTCTACTCCATCCATAAAGGAGGCTCTGTCTTACCTCAGTGGGCAGTCTCTGACACAGTCACTTCCTTAGGAGCATACTCCTCCTCTAGGGAGAGCTTTGTGCCAACCTCTGTTGGTATCTGACCTAGCCCAGGAGGTCTTGCTCACAATACAGCGTTTCGAAGTGGGAAAGAACTGCTCAGCCTCAAACGCTGCGGTGGAGATCAGGTGTGGGTAAGTGTGGGCCTGCAATCACATGACAAAGTGGTGGAGGCCAGCCTGGTCATGTGAACAAGTTGGCCAGCATCCATTACATCCCTGCGGCCTGGAGGAAATCAAACTGTCTATGTTTATCAAAGTCAGGAAAGAATCCACAACCTCACACCTCTGGTGGCCTGAGAGCGTGGCTGGGTAAGGATCTGGGGTGATTGGGTTTGGTGATCTGGTCCCATGAGCTGCGTTCCCTCTTATTATATCACCTCTACAGAGTCAAAATAAACAGTGCCCCCTCTTTCAACTTTAGCAGGAGCCCCCAACAGTTCAGAGCCTGACCCAATGATTCATGATCCCTTGTTCAAACAACTAACTCCTAACGGTCCTGACCCTTTATCTCTAAGGCCAGGCTCTGGGCACTGTAAGATTTATTACCTCAAGATGTGGACTGTCCTCCTGAACTCTGTTCAGATAGGACCCTGCTCAAGGGTGGCTGGTTTCTCTTAGCTTTCAGAAAAGGAGCCTCTCTCCCTCAGGGGCCAAATTTCTCTTTTTCCCCCACCTCAGAATTTGTTTGCTGTGTTTGCCCTCTGCGTCCACAGAATCTATTTATCGAAATTTTTATCTAAACTCTGGCCCTGTAAGTTTGTCAACCATCCATTTGAGTTGTTTCTGACAGACAAGCTCCTCGATTCGTGAAGGGAAGATGACCTATCCAGGCCACAGCCTGATTAGTTCCAGCACAGGCAACTGAAATAGCCTGTCACTTGTGCCTTAGATGTAGTACAACATCATGTCTGCTGGTTTGTCAGGGTCTTCCTCTGTGACAGGGAGCTCCAGGATGAGTGGAACAAGACAGCAGTGGCTGTTACAACCCCACCTCAGTTCTGAGGACAAGAGCACCCTGTCCTTCTCCTAGAGGGTTCTGTGCTGCCCCAGGGCCAGTTGTGGGTTAACCTATGCAGCAGAAAGAGCCTTAGCCTCCTTGAGCTCATTGAGCTCGTGTGCACATGAGTGTGCGTACACACACACACACACACACACACACACACAATCTATCTATCTATCTATCTATCTATCTATCTATCTATCTATCTATCTATCTATCTATCTACCTACCTACTTGAGGCACAGTTTCACAATGTAGCCCTGGTTATCCTGGAGCTCTATGTAAATAAGGCTGGCCTTGAACTCGTAGAGATCTGGCTGCTTCTGCCTCCTGAGTATTGGGATCTTTGTTTTTTAAGTGGTAAAAATGAACGACATTATGAAATGCCACCTGTTACTTCCTTGATGTTTTTTCTTGGGCTTGATGGATGAACCTTTCATGAGGTTCCCCCCTTCAGTATTGAGGAGTGCAGAGGCTACAAATCTCCTGTGTTCTTGGGACCCCTCTCCCCAAGCATCCTTCAAGAGCCTCATACCAGCTGGTGTTATAGGTGTGGTTGTGAGCCACGTTGTGAACCTGTGCCCTTTGTAAGAAGAGCAAGTCCTCCTGATCACTGAGTCATCTCTCCAGGACACCGACTCCCTCCCGTCCCCACCCCTTCCCACCCCTCGACATAACTTTGGTGCTAAATAGACTTATTACCTTAGAGACCTCTTTTTCCACCCACCCCCCCACCAAAAGGAAAATAGCTTAAAGATAGCCCCCAAGACCAGCAAATAGCTAACAAGAACCAGCCAGGTTGGCCTGGTGATACAGACTCATGACCCTGAGTTATTCAGAAGACTGAAGTGGATGGATCACAATTTCAAAGTCTACAAGGTCTGTATAGGAAGCCTGAGGTCAAGCATGAGTAACTTTGGAGACTGTCTCAAATGTAAAAACAGACACATGGCTAGGATGTAGGTCCGTGTAGCTCTGTGGCCGATTGCCTGCCTGACATGTGCAAAGGCTGGGGTGGGGAGACAAGTAAGGATGGGAGTGGGGAGGATATAAGGAAGGGAGGAGCAGCCTGGCATAGTAGTCACTCCCAGGAGGACTGAGAGTTTGAGGCTGGCCTGGAGTTATACATAGCTAAGTTCCCTCCTTAATGGTAGCTTTATATTCCATTAATTCCTTCTCAAGATATCCTAAATATTAATTATCTTAATATTATCTCATGCCTATCAGTTGTATACTTTAAGGAGCTATACTAATATGCATTAACCCCTGTACTTAATGTCATGTGGAGAATAAGACATGCATACACACCCACATGGACGCACATACACACACACACACACACACACACACACACACACACACACACAAATCTGACCTGCTCCATTGTGTGGTACAGTGTATGCATAGATGTGTGTAGAGGGGAGAACCATGCCTTTTCCCACTCCTAGAGCAGCAGGCCTTTTCAACTGTAGAGTCATGGAGTTCTTTCGTTCCCTTGCCTGTCTTTCAGGAGTATTTGTCTTAATTAAAAAGTTCCACTTGGCATATCTTCATTCTACTTAGTAAGTTGTTTTTCTACAGGACATTTTCTTCAAGTGTACTGTGTCCTTTGACCATTGTCACCACACCCCCGTCTCTTCTGCCTTCCCTCCTCTTTCCCATTCTACAACTCTCTGCTTTCCTCGGTCTCCCTTTTTGTTATTTAGCCTGAAGCTCGGAGACTGGGAGATCCTCCTGCCTCAGCCTTCTTAGTGTTGAGCTTACAGGTGCACACATCACCAGACCCAGCTTTCTTTTACTTAAGGATCCATCACTTACTGTGCATATAGGGAAAACACAGTTTTGTTTTCTCCTTGTGGTTTTGGTTTTTTGAGACTGGGTCTCATGTAGCCCAAGCTGGCCTCAAACTCTTTGTGTAGCAGAGGCTAACCTTAAACTCCTGATTCTCCTTGCCTCTATCTCTCATGTGCTGGGATTACAGGTGTGTTTTTGTGCTACCATACCTTGTTTCTGATATTTATAAATATATTTTCCTATTAATATCATTTTAATATTTTTAAATGTGTTTAATTTTTTGTTTGAGGATATCATAAATGTACATAATACATTTTGATCAAATCCATCCCCCTTTCTTCCCCTCCAATTTCTTTAAGATCCCACCCACAGCTTTCTCCTCCCAACTTCAAGTGCTCTTTTTTTTTTTTTCCGGAGCTGGGGACCGAACCCAGGGCCTTGTGCTTCCTAGGCAAGCGCTCTACCACTGAGCTAAATCCCCAACCCTCAAGTGCTCTTTTTATTTTTATTTTTTTTTAATTTTCAACACCAAAATAAAAGAATAAATTTATAGCTACTAGTAAGGTAATGAGCTATGAAATTAATTCTTTCTAGTATTGCTTTGAAAATATACCTCTAGGCTATTAAAAGAAATTCCAACACCATCCCAAGGCATTGTTTAATGTGGAATCTTCAGTCATCATCTACAGTCGGCTTAATGGTCACTCCTCTTCTTATCTGACCCCAACCAATTAAACGCCAGTGTTTTTCAACTCTTCTGCTAAGGGCAATTTTTTCTCCTACTTCTGTAAGTGCTCTTTTTAAACAAACAAACAAACAAACAAACAAACCCCAAAACTAAGTGAATCACTGAGTGCTGCCTGTATTAGGTATCTGCTGGAGCATGGGCAGCCAGTCTGTCAGGCCTAATCCTTTAATTTTTTTTTTTTAAAGATTTAAAAGATCTTTTCTCCAGACATACCAGAAGAGAGCATCAGATTCCATTACAGATGATTGTGAGCCACCATGTGGTTGCTGGGATTTGAACTCAGGACCTCTGGAAGAGCAGTCAGTGCTCCTAACCACTGAGCCATCTCTCCAGTCCCAGGCCTAATCCTTAAAGAAAACTCTCTCTCCCTATTCCAATAGCCATCAGTTGCTAGTAACCCTCAGCTAGGGGCAGGGCTCCATGATCCCTTCCCCATCCATACAGGGATTTTGCTTGGTCAAATTTAAAAAAAAATTTAATTTTACTTACTTTTGGTTTTCCAAGACAGTTTCTCTGTCTAGCCTGGCTGTCCTGGAACTCACTCTTTGGTCCAGGCTAGCCGTAAACTCAGAGATCCACCTGCCTCTGCTGGGAGTAAGATATGAGCCGCCATGCCTGGTTCTGGTTGGATGTTGTACAGTCACAGACTATGGGAGTTCACATGTACTCGGGCTCCATCACAGCCAGCAGATATGGTCTCATTGCAAGTATTCACTACCTCTGTCCCTGACAACCGTCCTCCTCAAGGGTCTCTGGGCTCTTGGGGAAGGGGATGCTATACAGATGCCTACTCCGCCCAGATCCCAGCCCCATCAGAGTAGTTTCTTTTCGCAGAAGGTGGCAGTCAGTACAGAGGCCCACACTGGTCAGTGTGCAGGGAATTAAAATGCTTCCGAAATATGCAGTTGTTACTCTTATGCTTTTCCTCATAACTATCTGGAGCTTAAGGTATTGAAACAGATACAATTTTGGGGGGTTTGGTTGTTTCATTGGTTGGTTTGGTTTTTTGAGGCAGGGTCCCTCTGTGTAGCACTGGCTGTCTTGGAACTCACTCTGTAGACCAGGTTGGCCTTAAATTCATAAAGATCCACCTGCCTCTGCCTTTTGAGTGCCAGGATTAAAGGTGCATATCATCACCACCAGGCCTTTTCTTTCTTTCTTCCTTCCTTCCTCTTCCTCCCTCTCTTCCTCTTCTCCCCTTTCTCCTCTTCCTCTTCCTCCTCCTTCTTTTTGGTAGTGGTGGTATTGGGTACTAAACTTAGGACTTCATGTGTGTTAGATAAGCATTGTACTACACCAAGCTCTATTTCCCATTCTAAAAAAATAAATAAAAAATTTTATTTATTTAAAATTTTTATGTGTTAGTGCTCTGCCTGAATGTATCTGTGTGTGCTGTGGGCATGATTGGTGTCCTCAGAGGTCAGAGTGGATATCATATCCCCTAGAACTGGAGTTACAGATGATGGTGAACCACCATGTAGGTGCTAGGAATTGAACCCAGTTCCTTGGCAAGCAACACGTGCTCTGTACTGTTAAGCCATCTCTCCAGCTCCTAAAAAACACATTTAAATGAACTCTTAAAAATTTTAAAACCTGCTATCTTGACTCACTTGTTTGAGGCCCTGGTAGTTCGTTCCTCTTTCTTATGCTAGAGTAGATTCTAGAAGTGATTTTCTTTCTTTTTTCTTTTTTTTTAAAGATTTATTTGTTTATTTTATGTGAGTACACTGTCACTCTCTTCAGACACACCAGAAGAGGTGTTGAATCCCATTACAGATGGTTGTGAGCACCATGTGGTTGCTGGGAATTGAACTCAGGACCCCTGGAAGAGCAGTCAGTGTTCTTAACTGCTGAGCCATCTCTCCAGCCCTAGAAGTTATTTTCTTGCTGCAGCATCCGATTTGCTTCAAGTTGCTTCGCTTCCTTCCTTTCAGTAACTGGCATTAGAAACCTTGTCAAAGGTGGGCTAAGCAATGTGGGCCCGCTCCAAATTCAGAACGGGGATGAAGCCCCAAATTAGGACCTTTGAGAACATGATCAGGAGTGTGGGCCAAGGACCCCCACTGAAGGTAACAGGAATTAATTGCCCCTACTCCCAGTAGAATTTTCCTTCCAAGTCCCTAAGTCTAAGTCTTTGATTTCTCCTAGCCTGGCTGGTATGTGTGTCGGTCCCCACCACACAGAGTCCTGCTTGATGAAAGTGAAAGGTGAAACTTTACCATCTCATTCTGCTGATCGAGCATCCAGCCAGTTGCCTTCTCTGTCATGAGCATCTTCTCACCTCCCTCTCTGCCTGGGGACACCCCAGCCTAAGGATCCCTTGTCCCACCCTCCCCTCACTATGGGCTTCTGTGGCCTTGGGGTAGGGCTGATCCCAGAGTTAACCTCTTCTCCAGAAATTTGTTATCTATCCTCTTTAGGTAGCAAGTCACTCTCGCCTTGGTTTCAGGGGTGCCTACTGTCCCCATTCCTGAGTCCTTAAGGACTCTGAAGTATAAGCCTGTGTAAGCCAGCTTCCTCCAGTTGTGATAGCATTCACCTGAGCCCTGCACTACAGCGCTGTCTGCCTAGATCTAGCATTTGGAGGCTTTCCCCCTCATGTTTTACCCCTTGTCCTTGTAGGAGTCAATTTTGCTTTTGGTATTCCTGCAGGAAAATCAGACATGCTTGTCGCTCTTATCTTTACGCAGAACGACATCAGGACTGTTCAGATACAGACGTTGCAGAAATGACTAGAAATATTTGATTGTGTTTCAGAGTGCTCTTAGAAGAAAGGAAGTTTCAAAATATAATTAGATAACTGTCTAATTCTTTTTATCTCTGCCCAGAAGGCAGGTGGGATAGTTTTCTGCCCTTGTAGCTTTTTCTGACTTGTCCCTTCTCTCTCACACACACTGATGAGGCTTCAGGGATTGAACAGATTGACACTTATAACAGCGAGAAGCAAGAGTCACTAGAGGACAGGGCCCCTTGATTGGGAAAAGGACCAGAAGAATTCTTTGATTGGCCTCGTTTCCAGTACATAGGGATGGGGGTGGGGTTGGGTGTAGGCTGGTGGCATAGCATGTGCTTAGCGTGCACAAAGCCCCAGGTTCAAACCCCAGCACCAGTTGTCAGCAGATGATGATACCAAAAACCAAAGGAGGCTGCAACTCCTGGTCTGCTGTCTAACGGAATCATCATACACAGCATCCCTTGTTTGACCCCTACCCCTTCCCTGAGGACTCCATTGTTTTGAGAGTCCTAGGAAGAATAACCCAGGAATAACGGAGTACGGGCTTATATTTCAGGCAGAATAAAAAAAGTTCCTGGGCTTTCAGGATTTTTAAAACTTTCAGAAACTATAATTATTTCTAACAAATTACTGTCTCAAAAAATTCTGTCGAAATGATGACTTATCTCAAGTTTATTGGTGTCATCTACTTAATATATGTATTTATTGTCATAATATTTATGTCTCAGCCCTATGGGAAAAGCTGATGTCTCTTAGGAGGTTAACCTGTGCCTTAGCTAAAAAGAGAGAACTCTTTTTAAAGACACAGGATGTGGGCGCATAGCTCTGTGGAATTGTGTGCACAGCATGTGAGAGGCATTAATCCCAACCACATTCCTAAAGAGAAAGAGAAGAAAAGGTGGTTTAGACAAAGTTTCCAAGCTACAGAGGAAGAAGCCCAAAGAGGAGGGAATTGGTTTTCCCTCTAAGACAACACATAAGTCATCAGCAAGACAGAGATCATCCAGACATCAGGTTAGTGTCTGCAGAAAAAGGATGTTACCGTGAAGGAAGGAAGCCCTTCTGTCTGAGGAGGGTGTGTGCCAAGGCCGAGGTCCTATGAAGAAATCTGAAGGTGAGTGAGGCTTCAGGTAAGTGATTTTGAAAATAGTGGGACTGACCAGGACTAGCAGCATTAGTCTCCCCAGACATACTGATTTAGTGGTTGGGATTTCCAACTGTCTGCTTTCAAAGCAGTTCCCAAGTGTATGGACTGGGTTTAGAAACCATTATTCCAGGCCAGTGCAGGTCTAGGATCTCAGGAGGGATCTCAGGAGTGAGACAGTGCAGTCAGACTAATGCAGTATCAGCCATGTAGCCGGAATGTGAAGCTGGAAGGGAAGGCGGAATGAAACCAGGAGACTGTTTAGAGGCTGACCCGGGAGTCTGTGGTGAGCCTGTTTCTTTCCCTCCACCCCTCAAAGTGGCCATAAAAAGGAAGACAAATTACTTGGAAGAGGCTTTTATCTTTAGCTTGAAATCAGGGTAAACAGGCTCAATCTATCTCAGATAAGCAGGATTTGGGTTTAGAGAAAGCATGCACTTTGGACGAGTGTGTAAATGGGTATGGATAGTTGAAGGTTTAGGCCTCCCTGAATGAGGAGAAGTCACCTGACAAATAAGTGACCGGCCCAGCGAGGTGGGGATGGAGATGGGAAGAGGGCCATGTTGCTTACCTTAAAGCAAGAACAACAGACATGGCGGTAGACCAAGGCCATGGAGTCAGAATGGTGCAAGAGCTATTTTCTGGTACGCCTGAAGCTCTGGGTTCAGTTCCCAGCAACACAAAAATAAGACAAAGCAAACAAGGAGTGTTTGGTTTATGATTGGACAAGGGATTGAGGCACATATTTGACATAACAGAGCAAACCTGGCCTCCAGGTTCTCCCAGCATCCCTCAGTCCCTACCTGGCATACTCTGCTCGAAACCTAGAACTTTCCAGCTCAGGAGTTGGGCTGCCTTTCCCCCAGAGGCTCCTCCCTATATAATCCAGACATTTTGCGCTCTCTCTCTCTCTCCCTCTCCTCCCTCCCTTCATTCCTCTCCCTCTCTCTCCCCCCACCTCTGCACTCTTTCTCCTCTTCCTCACCCCTCCCCAAGGCCAGTGAACTCCTCACCGCAGAGCAGCTTCCCATTTGAGTTGGATCATTTCACCGGTGATGGTGGAGAAATAACATACCAAGGAGAAAGGAAGAAAGACAGATGGACAGACAAGAAGCAAACAAGAAAAGAAAAGAAAAACACCAACACAAAACAAATCCTTTCCCAGGCTCATATCTGTAATCCCAGTTCTTAGAAGTGGGAGGCAGGAGGATGGAGTTTCGGAGGCCAGCCTGGGCTACACAGAACAATAAAGCCAGCAAGTGGGAGGGGGTGCAAAAAGGGAACGCCCACTGCCCCTCAGACAGTAAGTACACCTTAAACAAGCAGAGCGTGTGGTCAAGCAGGCCGAGCAGCCTTCTCCACTGAGCGCTGCCTCCCATCCTGCCCTGCGTCTTGAGAGCCGACAGTTCTAAGTCCCGGAAAAAAGTGGGGAGGGAGTCAAACTGTGGATCTCCTTTAATTATTTGTAATCTCCTCGAGGATTTCATTGGTGCTCACCAGCACCCTCCCATCCCCAAGAGACAAAGGCGTGAGGGTGCTCCGGGCTTGGGTGTGGCTCCAGCAGGTATAATTGCTGAGTGAGGAGCTTTAGTGTCCCTGAGAGCCAGTTGGAGGAGCCGGGCCACCTTACCCTTCAGGCGGACGCCAGCTCAGTTCTGCGTTATGCATTTCTTCTGATTTTTGTAGTACACGCCCAGTACGCAAAGATTGTTCTAGATGCTGCAAAAAAGGACGAACACATTTAATAAAGAGAAAAAGAGGGGGAGGGACTTCCCCTCATTCTGTGCTCTCTATTGCCTGTAGTTTTTGTTTGTTTTCATTGTAAGGAGACACCACATATGTATTAAAGGCGATCAGAGGCCCCTCTTACCAGGTAAGCTATATTCCGTATTCATATGCACTCTCCCTCCCCGAGCCAGCAAGATTCAGCCATTTTCCTGTGAAGAGCTCAGTCTCCTTTTGGAGGCCATGAATTAAGCTGACCAGCATTTCTGAGAAGTGGGAAACTTGGAGGGCTCTTTTATGAACAGGTCACAAGGCTCCATGACTATCTTCATTCACGATTATTCACTCAGCAGATATTTTTATTGACTGCCTACTCTGTACAAACCAGTGCTTATGAAACTCTGCCCTGCCCACAGGAACAGCGCATCCAGCTCTGGGGCAAGCCGAAGCATGCGTGCTCCACTGAAAGCATGCGCTTGCAAGCACAAGGCCCTTATTTGCTAAATGAAACGCAGAAGAGCCCATGTTCCCCAGGCCTGCTCACCCGGGTCTGTGTGACGTGCGAAGGCTCTGAGCTGCGGAGCGATAACGACATAGGCTAGATCATAGTCTGTCTCCCCAGGAAGCTGGGTCTCTCAGCAATACAGTTGGAACTAGTAGTCTCCTTTGGCCACCCCCTAACAGTGGCCCACCTTGCCCCCTGCAGTCCACTCTGCTTCCTGCTCTATTCACTGTGAGCCACTACCATGAGCTGTGTCACTGTGAAGTTCCGGCTCTTGGCACCTGAAGGGGACTTTGTAAATCTCTGTTGATTAAGGAACCGAGGAGCACTCTGGACAAAGAGTAGCGAGTATGGACCCAGAATGCGCCTGGGGTGTTCAGAGGAGTGTAGATAACTTGTCAGACTGGAATCTGGCATACGGAG
This sequence comes from Rattus norvegicus, assembly GCF_021556685.1. Lineage (NCBI taxonomy): Eukaryota > Metazoa > Chordata > Mammalia > Rodentia > Muridae > Rattus > Rattus norvegicus. Next base: position 26,659,703 of record NC_141550.1, on the reverse strand, counting down.
GATCCTGGGATGTGTGGGAGGACCTTGGAATGTGTGGGAGGACCCTGGGAAGGCAAACACGGTCTAACCGTGGCACATCCTATATCCTTAAAAGTAGCACCAGGAGACAAGGAATGCAGATGGGGACTGCAGAGGCAGGAAAGCAGGAAGGTATTAGTACGGATCTGGGTCAGGGTACAGGGTGGGTTAGATAAAGCAAGGTGAGGAGAGGGGACGCCTCAGTGAGAACCAGTGTCACCCTACCAGAGTGGAAATGCAAAAGATGCATTTAGAAAAGACAGTGTCGCTTGCCTAGGAAGCGCAAGGCCCTGGGTTCGGTCCCCAGCTCCGAAAAAAAGAACCAAAAAAAAAAAAAAAAAAAAAAAAAGAAAAGACAGTGTCTTTGTTCTTCCACTAAAGACATTCTGATAAGATAGAAGGAGGATGTGTATAATTTAAAAACCCAAGGAAGGTGGCTGTTGTAGATCGCAGCATAATCTCAGCCCTTGAGAAGCTGCTCACCCGGGTCTGTGTGACGTGCAAAGGCTCTGAGCTGCGGAGCGATAACGACATAGGCTAGATCATAGTCTGTCTCCCCAGGAAGCTGGGTCTCTCAGCAATACAGTTGGAACTAGTAGTCTCCTTTGGTCACCCCCTAACAGTGGCCCACCTTGCCCCCTGCAGTCCACTCTGCTTCCTGCTCTATTCACTGTGAGCCACTACCATGAGCTGTGTCACTGTGAAGTTCTGGCTCTTGGCACCTGAAGGGGATCCCTGGAGGATCTAAGCATGTCTGAGGCCAGCCTGGGCTACAGTGGGAGACTTTATCTCAAAACCAAATCAAACAACAAACAAACAACCCCCTCCCCAAAGAAAACTTCCAGCCGAAGGTCAATTAAAAAAATCTGAATGTGATGGCCATGATAGTGAAAACCTTTAGTCCCAGCTCTCAGGAGGCAGAGACAGGTAGATTTCTGAGTTTGAGGCCAGACCTATCTATGTAATGAGCTCCAGACTAGCCAGGACTGTATCATAAGATCCTCTAAAATAATTAAATAAAAAAGACATCTAAGTTTCATTTGGCTGCGGCTGAATAGCTTCAGTTTCTGAGAAGAATCGGCCTGTGCCTCTGACCTTAAGCCCGCTCTGCAGTGTGGCTGGGAGTCTCTCTGGACGTACATGCAGGGGACAGGAGAAGAGTGGACGCTCTCACTGGGGGGCTGAGAATTCACTTTGGTTTATAAGATCTCCAGGAGGATACATGAGTGGTATGCATGTGTGCACATGTGTATTTACCTGTGCATATGTATGTGCATGTATGCTTGTGTACACTTTGTATGCCCACGTGTAAGTTCATGTGTACATGCATTTACATCTGTACATATATATATATGTATATGTCCATAAGTGCATGTGTGCATGTGTGTTTATGCATGCATTTTTGTACACGTGTGTGCCAATGGCTTCTCCAGATCCCTTGCTTCTCCAAGTCTCATCTGGAGCTAAACACTGTCCAGCTCCCCGCTGATCCTAACCTCTATTAGGACAGTGTCTTTGAGCTCAGTAAGCCTGGATTTGGAAAGTATCAGCCCCAGTCGGGGCAGCAGTGGAGGCACAGACCAGTCTCAACAAACCTCTTGCCTTGCAGGCAAAGAGCTAATGGCAAAAATGACGACTCAAGTAAAGCCTGGGTGGGGTGTGCCAGCTTTTTAATTTTTTCCATAATGAATTAACTCAGGAGTGATGATTACATATCTTGGCAAATGGGAAAAATGAGAAGCAAGCGAGCACAGGAGGGAGAGCAGGGGAGGCCAGGGGTATTTCAGAGGAAACCCTTGCGTGTACTGCAGACAGGGTGGCAAGAGGGCTGGGTTAACTCTGCCATGGTGCAGTGCTGAGCCTTTGCGAGGCCCTGGGTTCCATCCTGGGCTCCACAGCAGTGAGTAAATAAACAAAGGGCAGAAGGAATGGCAGAGAGAGGAGGGAGGCTCCAGGGAGGACATGCTGGAAGTGCACGGAAAGGAAAGAATTGAGTTAAGTGAAGTTTTGACCTTGTGTGGTCAAAAGACAGGAATGGATTCAGTGTCTTTAAATATGGTGATATCTGTGACAGACAGCAAACCATTGCCCTGAGTATCAAGACATCTTGGAATGCCCATGAGTTAAAGCTCCCCACCTCTTCTGCTGTCACCCCTCCTTTCCCTCTCCGACTGGTACTGTTGTTTGAGGCAGGCTATCCTACGAATTCAGGCTAGCGTGGGCTCATTTGCCTGAAGTAGACAATAGCCTCCTTCCTGCCTCTCAGGTGCACGGGTTACAGCCCGTGTCATACACTCAGCCTGGAAATTCTGTGTTTCTGAAACAAGGTTTCCAATAGTCAAAATGTAGAAACAACCCCAAAGATCTACTCTCCTCTGTGGATAAATATCATTTACTGCACGGTTCCATTTTTAGGAAGTGTCCACAATGGGTCAATGCATTGACTCAGAAGGTAGATTAGAATGGCTGTCAGGTATGTGAGGGACAGGGAGATGGGTGGGGTGTTTCCCCTCAGGATGATGGACTGAAGTAAAAGGCTGTTGTTGGGATAATGATAGAGAAATGGTAAAAGCCACTGAATTGTAACTTTAGGGTGAGTTTTACGTGTAATTGTGCATTCACACATTTTTTTTAAATGCGTTTCTGTGACTACAGAGCTCAGTTAGAACTTGTTTTGTTTCTATTTATTTTTCCTTCCTGCAAAGACGATAGCAATCACATGCATCAAATCCTCTCACTTTCCTTCTCTCGATACCCCATCTCCAAGAGGAAGGGATAGTACCCGTTTTCCATGTATACTCACAACATTTGCAGATTTTTGTGCATACAAATGTCCCTGTATGAATGTTCCACACCGCCCTTAAAGGAGGAGTGACTTACTCTTGGTTCTGTGCTTTGCTGATCTCCCTCCAGGACGTACATTACATCCTATGATGTACACTACAACCGCATCAACCTTCAAAGGACTTGATAAACAATGGTGGTCTACACACACACACACACACACACACACACACACACACACACACACACAGAGAGTCAGAAAAACAGAGTAAAGATTCACAACTGCCAGCTCCCTTGGAGTAAACAAAGAGCTAAGTGGGAGGTCTGGGCCTGACACCAAATGTTTGGGTTTTTCTGAGAGAGCTGTTTCTTCCTGGGGTCTGGAGCCAGATCTAGGACCCCTGTTAATACAGGAGGTAGTTACTAAGATGCTCTGGTCTTTTCTTTGGACCTCATAGAGGAAGATCCCTGCATATAGGTAATATTAATGAAATTTGTACAGTTTTATTAATTAGTAATTGGGTTCCTAGATCTACCTAAATGTCCGTATGAGGAGGACAGAAGGGACCTTGCTTTCTTTTGAAAATGGAACCAGCCCTCGAGATATATGACCCAGGCAGCCTTCCTTGGTTTGGGACCTCAGCTAGGGATAAACATTCCCAGCATCGTGACTCTAGGGCCATGGGACTCAGAAGCTAGAAGCTGGGCAGCCATCTTAGCAAGCTTGGTAATTTAAAAATAATGATTTTTAATACCACAAAAACCAGATGAACTGGGAGTGTCGCTCAGTCGGTTAAGTATTTACCCAGCAAATGCACAACCCAGGAGCCAGTTTCCAGCACCTCATGGAACCAGGAATGGTGATCCCAGTCCTTGAGAGGTAGAGATGGGAGAATTAGAAGTTCAAGGGCATCCTTTGCTAGGTATAAAAGGGAGTTTGAGGCCAGCCTGTGAGATGCTGTCACTAACAACATAAAAAGACCATAAAGGAAAGAGTATAATAGTAAATGTGTTGAAACCAAGAAGAATCTCCTCTCTGTCCTTGTCAGAGTATTAGGCTCCTGTGTGTGAAGCCTTGGGTTCCATCCCAGCACAGAAAAAGAAATAGGTACAAACATGTGGGGGACTCAAACAGGTGCCCATGTTTCATACAGAGAACCATCCACAGCAGTCAAGAGGCAGTGTCGGTCAGTGATTGGGCAAGCACCAAGTGCTGTGCACATAGATGGTTAAAATATCATTGAAACTTAAGGGGTGGGCTGGGGAGAAGGAAGAACGGAGAGTTACTGCTCAGTGTTTCAGATTTACAAGATGAAAAGGACTTGAATGGATGGAGGGTGACTACACTGGATGCCACCCAACTATGTGTTTAGAACTGGTTAAAATGGTCTGGTTTATGCTATGTTTATTTTTCCACATTAAACATAATTTATTATTTAAACATGGATTTATTTATTTTATATTTATTTATGTATTTAAGTGTTTTACCTGTTTATATGTCTATGTACGATGTACACGGAGGCTGAAGATGGGGCTGGGTCCCTTGGAAGTGGAGTTACAGAGGGTCATGAGCCACCACGTGGGTGTTGGGATTGAACCTGGCTCTTCAGCAAGAGCCACAAGTGTTCTTAACCTCTGAGCCATCTCTCCAGCTCCCTTACCACACACACACACACACACACACACACACACACACACACACACACACACACACACACTTTAAGGCAGGAAGGAAGTTCGGTTGCATGCAGACCTTTGGGGACATCTTGCTAAGGGGAATGTCAGCACAGAGGACCAGCACTGGATGGTCGCAGTCGTTCCCTAGAGAAGCTGGACTCAGAGACAGAGAGCAAAATGTTCCAGGGACTGGGAGAGAGAGAAGGAAGCCAAGTGCTCAATGGGGGTAAAGTTTCAGGTTTTCAGACTGTCAAGATGGCTCAGTGGGTGAAGATGCTTGATTGTTGCTTGGCGACAGAAGCCTCATAACCTGTGGTCCCAGTCCTTAAAACCTAAATGAAGGCAGGAGGAGAGAGCTGACTCTATAAAGTTGTCTGCTGACTATTACATGCATACTGTGATACACACACACACACACACACACACACACACACACACACACACCAACACATGCACACAAATCATAAAAGCAAATTTTAAAAAATGTTAAGAGAACAATCATAGTCTCTTAAAATTAGCTTTAGCTCTTTTCAAGATGAAAAAGTTCTGTGGATAGAGGACAGTGTAACTATACCTAATGCTTTTGAACTACACATAAAAATGGTAAAAAAAAAAAAACCAAACAAACCAAACTTATGTATATAAAACAATAAAGACCTTACTGCTGGGTACAGTGACACCTACAGAAGGCTGAGGCAGAAGAATAAAGTGTTTGGGGCCCAGCCAGGGTGTTGCATGACAAGACCTTATCCAAAAGAATAAGTAATAAAAAAACAAATAAGAATGAGTAAACAAGAGCTAAAGAGGAGAGAAGATACTTGTTAAATTCCTACCTCTCCATCCATTTACCTTGCATGGAAGCAGCAGGTTGGTGATCTGAAAGTAGGACCAACGGTTTTATCGTTGATAGCTCATTGCCTCAGTTTCCCACAGGGCAGCCAAGCGAGACTCAGCTGTGTCCTGCAGAGCCAGGCACTGGACCTCAGGCTCTGGACCAGACCTCTGCCCTATTTGGAGATGCAGGGAGAGACCTTTGTCCTTTGCACAGACACACTCCAGAAGAGAGAGGAAGAACTTATCATCCTCTGGAATGCAGACGAAGGGCTCTTGAGTCATCAGCCTTGGAGGATAAAGTGGGAACAGCATGGGGGAAAACAGTCCTTATCTTTAGAGCTTGTCCACATCTGTCTCTTGGAAAAGTCCAGAAGGCGGAAGAGCAAGCTGCAGGGCGGATGGATTTCCAGCAGTTTGCAGCCAGCAACAACAACAACAACAGCAACAACAGCAACAACAACAAAAGAACAAAAAGAATTAACACAAGGTGATTTAACTAAGACAGCTTGGAAAGTGGGGGAAGTGAAATAAATAACTAATTTGTAGGAGATGATGCTCAAGTATTTGAAGATATTGCTAGGCATTGTAATCATTAGAACACATACCGAAACGTTTCCCAATATTAAAAAGCAAAACAAACTTAATGAGGGGATGGGTTGTCAGGTTTTAGGATGACAATATGACCTAACATCAAGAAATATCAAAAGCAGACAGATCTAAGCCAGCTGCGGTGGTACAGGGCATACAATCCCAGCACTCTGGAGGCTGAGGAAGGGAATGGAGAGGCAACAGATGAGACTTTGCCTGGGGCCAGAGTGACCTTAGTGTCTTAGTCAGGGTTTCTATTCCTGCACAAACATCACGACCAAGAAGCAAGTTGGGGAGGAAAGGGTTTATTCAGCTCACACTTCCACATTGCTGTTCATCACCAAAGGAAGTCAGGACTGGAACTCAAGCAGGTCAGGAAGCGGGAGCTGATGCAGAGGCCATGGAGGGATGTTACTTACTGGCTTGCTTCTCCTGGCTTGCTCAGCTTGCTCTCTTATAGAACCCAGGACCACCAGCCCAGGGACAGCATCACCCACAATGGGCTGGGTCCTCCCACCTTGATCACTAATTGAGAAAATGTCTTACAGCTTGATCTCATGGAGGCATTTCCTCAAGGGAGGCTCCTTTTCTGTGATAACTCCAGCTTGTGTCAAGATGACACACAAAACCAACCAGTACACTTAGGGAAATGGGCAGCAAGGTCACATGACAACCAAAAGGAGCAGTGACTTCTTTAGAAAAGGCAGAGCTACTGACAAAGCCCATGGTGATAGATTCACAACTGTAACTACCTTTATTACTTCCTGAGGAAGGTAAGCCAGAGCCCCTGTGCACAACACAGTGACTACTGTGGTAAGCAAGATATATTTATTGTATCATATAGACTTGATGAGAGTGAATGTAAATGCTCTCACCACATACATGCTGTTTATATTGACAGTGTAAATCTGGAAACATATTTAAGAGAAAGCAAAAAAGGGGCGGGGTGGGGAAGGCAGAAAGGGAAGGAGAGGCAGGGAGGGAAGGAAGTAAGAGAGGGAGGGGGGGTGGGAGGGGCAGTATCTTAGGGTTCCGATTTCTGTGATAAACTCCATGACCAAGAGCAGCTTTGGGGAGGAAAGGGTTAACTTCACCTTATAGTTCCAGTCACTCTCTGAGGGAAGTCAGGTCAGGAACCTGGAGATAGGAGCTGGAGATAGAGGCCCTGGAGGAGTTCTGCTTCCTGGTTTGTTCACCTTGCTTCCTTATAGCACCAGGACCACCTGCCCAGAGGTGACAGCGCCTACAGTGGGCAGGGCTTCCACGTATCAATCATTAACCAGGAAAATGCACCATCGGTTTGCTCGTAGGCTAACTTTGAAGGGACATTTTTCTTAGTCGAGGTTCCCCTCTTCCAAAATGACTCTAGCTGGAGTCAAGTTGACATAAAGCTTAAGTACACAGAGGGCTACTATCCTCCCATTCCTCACCAGGTGACCCAAAAGGAAAGGTCACAATTTAGTGACAATTTGGACAGTTGGGGACCGTCCCTGCACTAGTGGAAGAGACAGTGGTGTATACAATAAAGACAAGCCTCTTTATGTCCCAACAACCCCACTCCTAGGTTTAAAAATATCCCAGAGCCTAGCTTTGGTGGCAAACACCTTTAATCCCAGCACTCAGGAGGCAGAGGCAGGTGAGCCTCTGAGTTACAGGCCAGCTGAGGCTACACAGAGAAACCCTGACTTAAAAAACAAAACCCAGGGGTTGGGGATTTAGCTCAGTGGTAGAGCGCTTGCCTAGGAAGCACAAGGCCCTGGGTTCGGTCCCCAGCTCCGAAAAAAAGAACCAAAAAAAAAAAAAAAAAAAACAAAAAACAAAAACAAAAAAAACCCAGAACAATGAAAGCAAAATCTTAAGGAGTTGTAAACACACACACACACCCACACCACTGACAAGTGTGTTCCCAAGAGCCATTGTTGGTGAGGGTGAACAATTTAAACTTTTTATTTACTTTCTGAAGATTTATCTTATTATTTATTTATGTGTAGGTATGTATCTGTCTGACTGCAAGAGCCAGCGGAGGTCAGAAAAGGGCGTCGAGTTCCCCAGAACCAGAGTGACCAGGTCGAGAGCTGCCACACGGGTGCTGGAAATCGAATTCATTCAGGTCCTCAGCAAGAGCAGCCAGTGCTCTTAACTTTAGAGCCATCTCTCCAGCCCCTAATTTTAACATTTTAAATACTCATGCACAGGACTATGGGTAAGCGAATAAATAATTTTTGTTCATACAACGGAATAATTGAGAGAGTGTGAAATAAACATTTCGGCAGGGATGCGTCTCACACAAGGCGGTAACTGACAAACACTGAGTTTGCAAGTGGCTTCATACTCAAGGCTCCTTGTATAAAAATACACAAAACAGCGAGGGCGCTGTAGTTATGTCATACATGAACATGTGAGGGAAGAAATAGTCAGCTCAGAGAGAAACTCTAGAAAGAGGAGGAAGAACGGAGGGTATAGAGCGCATCGACTGTGCCATTCATGTTCAAGTTTGTTGCTTTTAAATGCCATGGATGCTTGCACAGACAGTAGAATCGTCACAGTAGCAACCAAGGTCCAGAGTTCCTGTTTGCTCACCTTCCAGTCAGCCCCTCTCTGTCTCTGCTTGTCCCACAGCTCAACAGGACGGATACACTGCGGTGCTGCCTGGGCCTCTCAGCCCGAAGACTCACTAAGGCAGGTGCTGGTGGGCAGGAAGAGAATGCGGTTGCAAACTTCATCTTCATTCAGGAAAGTTCAAAACTGGCATCTGACCAGACCACATGCAGGACTTTGTGATCTCAGATGAAGGGGTGTGTGTGTGTGTGTGTGTGTGTGTGTGTGTGCACGCACGCACACACATATGTGCGCATGTATACACACGTGTACAGTCCTGCCTGAAACTCACTATGTAATCCAGGGTGGTCTTGAACTCATGATCCTCCTGCCTCTTTCAAGCGCTAAGATTTCAGCTATGCACCACTATGCCTGGCCAGATAGAATTCTGCAACATGGGAACTATGCAGACCTTAAAAGACCCTTTTATTATTCAGAAATTGTGCCCCAAACACTCACCAGCTCTTAGCTTCTAGGGCGATAGATTAGGACATTTTACTGACATGACCTAAATAGCCTGATAGTCCAGAGGAAGGCCCAGAGTTAGTTATCAGGGTTGCCATGACAACCACAGGGCAGAGGATTAACACAGTGGAGTTGAAAAGTTGTTGCCTGACATTGTTAACTGAATGTTGCAAACTTTCACTTAGGTTTCTGGACTATACACACCAAACACATTGGATGACTAAGGGAAAAACAATAATTTTATTTATTTATTTTAACCTGGAAATAACCTCATTAATTTTGTTCTTTTTTTCTTTTCAGCCTTTGCATCGGACTATCGCTTAGCAAGCAATTACTCCATGCTGACATTTAAAGCTTACCTGTGGCTTACCCTTGCTTGTATAAGCTTTAAAACAACCATGACTTTCTTACCTCCCTATAGCACTGTCGGATCCTAACATCAACGTGGTTTGCAAACCAGACTCCAAAGAGTCAGAATAACTAAGCACCCAGAAAGCTGGAGGCAAGAGAATGATGGGCCAGTCCTAGTCGTCATTTTTCTAGAATGTTATTATCTGCAAGAGCTTGCCTAGTATTGTTCCTTGCTGCTAAGAATGTGTTCCACTAGCCAGCTGGCCACAGCCCCTGAATGTTTCTCAGAGATCTAGAATCTTCCGCCCTACTCAGCTGTTTTGGACACTCTCCTGCTTATCATGATCCTCCAGTGATTTTCACGTACATGGTTCACCTATGTAATTACTTGAGGCAGAATCTTACTGTGTAGCCCAGGCTAACCTCAAACTCATTATAGAGCCCAGGCTGGGCTCAAGGTCCTTTTCCTTCTGCCTCTATGACAGCTTCTTACACATTCACACTTGAGAACTGCGGAGTCTTACAACCCAAGGGCCACACTGTCTTCCAAACAGATGTTGGCATAGCAAGAGATAAAGCTTAAGGAAGAGCAGTTGCTCCAGAGACTTTATGCAAGGAAATTTCTGAAAGCCACCTTCAGGTAATAATACCAGAAGCACCCGCCATGTTAAGGTAGTAATACCAGAAGGGCTAGGCACTGTGGAAGCAGGAAGTTGCTATTTGCAGATTATATTTGATACAAAGTAGTTAATTCTGTCTTTCCTCGTGTATTGAAAACATGAAGAGGATCCTGGAAAACAACAGGGAGACGGACAGGGATGAAAAGGTTAACTAAATAACATTGGAACTGATGTTACACACACACACACACACACACACACACACACACACACACACACACACACGAGAGAGAGAGAGAGAGAGAGAGAGAGAGAGAGAGAGAGAGAGAGAGAGAGAGAGGCACAGAGTCATAAAAGACCTAAGTTATCATTGGAGCACCCCTTCATAGCATGACCCCACTGGATTCCAGCTTCCTCAGCTTGGAAATTGCCCCTGCACTTGAGGGTTGTACCCTGGGCTCTGGGGTCCTCAGATGGCAGACACAGCATGAGCTTGTGTGTCACTAGGGCCAGATGGTCTCTTGTTTTGCAGCTTCTTGCAGTTTGGCATAATGTGGTCACTTTTTCCTTACCTCCTGGCTTCTGGGGAGGAGAGGAGAGGCTGGCTCAGGGGCAGGGCTGAGGAGATGAAGCAAACCTGAGACCTGGTAACTCAGAGGAAGCCTCATGGTGGCTGGCAGATCCTTTCCTCACCAGGGCCTGCCTGCTCACTCCTGGCTGTTGCTGTGATGGTGAGAGGGGGCACATATTCAAGTCCTATAGCATTCTTGAGGAAGGACTGACTACTAAATGATGTCATTAAGTAGTAGGGTGGCTCATGTGACAGAGCAATGGAGGGGAGTGCAGAGCTGACTCTCAAAGTGATTTCTAGACACAAGCTTAAAAATACACACCTGGGTGACTTGTACAGACTCCCACAGTTATGGAGTTATATGTGGGCAGCTCCAGAGAATAGCAGGTCACGGTGTGCCTGCCTTACAGATGTGCAACACAGATAAGCCAGAGCCCCCAAATGGAGTGTGTGGGGGGGATTTTTACACTGCCTTTACATTGTTTCAGACGTCTGTGGCCTTTTGAGGTGTCCAGTACATTTGTGTTGTCTGTAGCCACTGTACTGTGTAAGAGCTCAGCATGCCTTCTTTTTTTTTTCTTTTTTTTGGAGCTGGGGACCGAACCCAGGGCCTTGCGCTTGCTAGGCAAGCGCTCTACCACTGGGCCAAATCCCCAACCCCTCAGCATGCCTTCTTTATACTATGTAACTATAACTTAATAGCCATGATCAACAGTGATGGTTTAATATCACATATTCTCCTTCACAGGCAGACTCTGGATTTGAGTATATACACAATACCAAAGCAGAAGTGAACCACAAGGGAGAGGAAGTCGTCTAAAGTGGAGAGGGCTCGGGGACTAGAAAGACAAAACCAGTGAGTGTTTTCCATATGGGGACTTAAATCTAAGAGTTTATTTAAACATGGAAGAAGAAGGTGGACCACGTTGAAGGAGGAAGGGAATCAGAGAGAGGAGAAAGGAGGGATGGGGGGTTGAGGGCAGATCCGATGCATGGGTTAAAAATGTCCTAATGAAATCCAGTACTTTGTATGGCCACTAAAATGTAATGAATACAAAACAATCAGAGGCTCAGTAAAGTGCTTGTTGCACAAACACGAGGACCCGAGGTCAGACCTCCATGCCTGTAACCTTAGTGGGAGGTGTGGGTGTGTAGGGCAGACACAGGCAGCCCTGGGGTTTCTGGCCAAGCATCTAGCTGAAATGGTGGACTCCATCCTCAGTAAGAGGCCCTATCCCAAAAACTAACCAGGAGGGCGATGCAGGAAGATACATTTATCTCTAGCCTACAGAGGTGCACACAAGCATTTGTATACACCTGGACATTTACATTCTCTACGCATACATGTGCACATACGTGTATACACAAAGGCACCCAGTGTTTTTTTACTACTAGCTTATGTCCTCAAGGTTCACTCCTACCTGCACTTGAGTGAGAAATTTCTAACTATGTAAGGTCAAATCACTCTACATCCCGTTACACTCATGTGCCACACCCCTTTTGTCCACCCCTCTGTCTGTGGATAATTGGCAGGCTTTGAAGGTTGGCTACTATGACTGTGTATGTTATCACAGACACAGGGATACTGATACTGTCAGCTGCCTGCTTTCAAGCTTTAAGGTTTAGGCAGATGCAGGGGACGTGTTTTTCAAGGTTAAAGACTAGCTTGGAGATATAGCTTACTGACACAATAGTGTGCTTTTCTGTATTGTGTGTGAGGCCCTAGATTCAAGCCCAAGTACCTTATAAAGAAAGAAAGAAGGACATGACAGAGACCTCGGAGGGGGGAGGATCCCAGGATTCAATGGGGGTGAGGTGACCTTAGCTGAGACTCACAGCAGTGAAAATATGGAGCCTGGAGAGGCGACACCTTGTAGCCAAGCATGAACCCATTGGAGCGATAGGGACACCAACCTACCCACAAAACTTTGAACCCCAAAATTTATCCTACCTACAAGAAATTCAGGGATGGGGATATAGAACAGAGACTGAAGGAATGACCAACCAATAACCAGCCAACTTGAACCATTCCTTGGGCGAGCACCAATTCTTGGTATTATTAATGATATTCTGTTATGTTTGCCAACAGGAGCCTAGCATAACCATCCTCTGAGAGGCTCCATTTAGCAGAAGACTGAAGCAGATGCAGAGACACACAGCTAAACAGTGGAGGGAGCTTGGAGACTGTTATGAAAGGGTTGAGGGAAGGATTGAGGGGCCCAGAGGGATAGAAACTCCACAGGAAGACCAAGAGTCAACTAACCTGGACTCCAGGAGGCTCTCGGAGACTGAACCACCAACCAAAGAGCCCCACCCCCACTGCACATATGTAGCAGAGGGGCAGCTTGGTCTTCATGTGGGTCCCTCAACAACTGCAGGGGTGGCTGTCCCTAAAGCTGTTGCCTGCCTGCCTGTCTGTCTGTCTATCTGGAATATACTCCCCTAACTGGACTTCCTTGTCTGGCTTCAGTAGGAGAAGATGCACCTACCCTTGCAAAGGCTTGATATGCCGGGGTTGAGGGTAGCCAGGGGGAGCCTCTACCCTCTCAGGGGAGAAGGGAATATATGAGGAGGGATCAGGAGGGGGCAGAAATTGGGATGTAAAGTGAATAACAACTAACTAACTAACTAACTAACTAACTAACTAACTAACTAAGAAAAGAGAGGGCCAGAGGAGAAAAGGACCCAGTGATTCTGACTAGCAGAGGGCTCTGAACCCGGATCTCGTTCATGTTCATTGTGGTTTCTCCTGCCTGTTAGGACATCCCCAGAGTGGGAGCAAGGGTACTGGTTACTATGGGCATGTCCTGAAACTAAAATATGAAGAGATATATGCTGTTAGACATCTCACAGCTTTTGAAATTCTTGAGTTTTAAAGAGGCAGACAGAACAAAGCTAGATTAATACACAAAGTATCAAGTGCAGGGAGGAATGTTCCATTTTAACCAATTCTTCCTTGTTTTTGTTATGTTCCACAGGATGGAAATTACTGCAATTACTGTGCTTCCAACGATCAAGGCTTCCCTTTCAGTCTGTTTGAGGCTGCTACATCAGAATGCTGAAGACTGGGCCACTAGTTGTTTATTCAGATCCAAGTTGTAGAGGACTAGAGGACTAGAAAGGTCCACGATCACAATGGTTTTTCCATGGCAACAGGAATAGACAGCTGAGAGAAGAGAGAGAGATAAGTTTGAGTCAGAGGCACACAGTTCTAAATCAAAGGCACCCACTGTTAGCATTCCTTCTAGGCTCTGCCCAGCAGTTATGAGGCAATAGCCAGGTAGGCCTGGCTTACTATAAAAGGGGCTGTTTGGCCCCGCCTCACTCCCCTTCTCTCTTACTCTCCCTGACTCCCTAACCCTTTTTTCCCCCTTTCCCCTTCTCCTCCCTCTCTCCATGAGGTCCTGAATGACCTCTTTCTCTCTCTCTTCTCTCCTCCTCCTCCTCCTCTTCCTCCTCCTTCCCCTTCTCTCTCCCCAACCCCCTCCCCCATCTCTGCCTTTACTCCCTTCCCTGGCCACAAATAAACTCTATTCTATATTATACCCTTCTTACAGCTGGTACCTCAGGGGGAAAGGATTCCTCAGCATGGGCTTACTGAGGCACTCCTACCTCACCATACTTGGCCCTACCAAACAAATCCTGGCTCCGGCTCTCCCTTCCTTTTTTATAAAACACAACACACACTCCTCCAAAGGACAGAGAGGTCCCAATTAACATAGCGTGTGTGTGTGTGTGTGTGTGTGTGTGTGTGTGTGTGTGTGTGTGTGTGTGGTTTTTGAGACAGGGTTTCTCTCTATGTAGCCCTAGCTATCCTAGAACTTGCTCTGTAGATCAGGCTGGCCTGGGACCCAGAGCTCCACCTGTCGCTGTCTCCTGTGTGCTGGAATTAAAGGCGTGCACCATCAGTGCCTAGCAGGAATTACGTTTTAACATGAGCTCTGGAGGGCACACGCACACAAGAACAAAGTCAAACAGAAGTGAAGGCAGGGTCTGGGGAGATAGCTCAATGGTTAAGAGCTCACCAGGCAAGAGTGAATACCTGATTGAATTCAGATCTGCAGAGACACATGGAGTTGGATGTAGTAGTGTGTTTGACCTGTAACTCAGTGCTCCCAGAAGCCTGAGAATGGGCTATCTCAGGGTAAGAGACTTGTTTCAAACACGGTAGAAGGCAGAAGCAGACAACCAAAGTTGTTCCCCGACCTCTGCAGATATGTCATGGCATGTGGCTGTGCAAATACGGTAAAGGCAAACACGGCAAATAGATTCTATGTGTCAGGAGGGGCAAAGCCGAGCATAAGGCACCGTTGGAACATCAAGTGTGATGAGGTTATTGGAGCAAGTTTACTCAAAATGAAACTGCCATGGCCTCATCCCAGCTACACCTAGATTAAGAGTGGGAAAACCAAACATACCTCCTCGCAGGATGCACAGTAGTGCCCTGAGGTAAAGAACATACTTAACTGTTCAAAACCCTGGGCTCTGTACTGAGCACCAAAAAAGCTAACCAAACAGGATGGGAAAGTGGTCTTGGCTTATTTTCTGTATAGCTTTGAGGTGGGGGGAAGGGTAGTAGATTATACATTAAGACTAAAGGAAAAGGCCACAGATGTTAGCAGCAACTATCTTTTGGGGAAGGATTGGAGATTTTCTTCTTTGTAACTGTCATTATTTTTTAAAATTTTCTTTAAATGTTTTTTTTTTGTTTTTAAGTGTGTATGTGTTTGTGTTTGTGTTTGTGTTTGTGTTTGTGTGTGTGTGTGTGTGTGTGTGTGTGTGTGTGTGTTGGGGGGTATGTACACTTTAGTGTGTAAAAGTCCAAGAATCTCCAAAGAATACAATCCTACACTCAAATAGTATGCAAAAGCAAAGAGCATTTATTCTACAGAAAGCCAGCACATAGGGGTCTACCATTAATCAAAATGGAGACCCCCCAGATAAAGACTCGAAGACCTTTTTACAGGGAACTTGGGGGAATTTTAGTTAGTGTTAGGTAATCTAAAACTTCATTGGTGGGCGCCGGGGATGTTATGTGGCTTGGTTTCTGATTGACTTCTATGTTAGTTTCACCATATTTGATGAGGCCTTGAAGAAAATCCAGGAACTGACTCAGCTCCAAGCTTATGTCTGTTTGACGGAGACATCAGTGACTTAACAACCCATTGTCAGTAGTTCCCTCTGAGGGTCCCAATCTGCTTCCTTGGGAAATCGAAACTTTTCTATTGCCAAGGTTTTTATTTCTTAGGGGAACCTCTCAAGTGCAGCTAGCTGCCTAAGGAGGCCAGAAGACCATGGCTGGCCTGGAGCTGGAGTTGTAAGCAGCTGTGAGGCAGCTGTGGATGCTGGGAATAGAATTTAGACAGTCTGCAAGAGCAAAGCATGGCCTTAACCCCGAACCACCTCTCCAGCATTGTTTTCTTACTGTACTTTTACTCGCTTAAATATATTGAAAATATCAAAAAGGGGGGGGGGCAGGGTGCAGGTGTTTTCTTCCCCTCCAAAATGGTAGACCTAAGAGTGCTGGTGATAGATACTCGCAAATAGACTATAGACCTAGGTATCACTTGCTACAAACCAGGCTTTGCAGGACTCTGTTTCCATCGCTCCCCATCGTGGAGCTGAGTTTTAACAGCTCAGAGAGGGGTGATATGATTGTGGAAGTGACTGGCCCACGGTTGCACAGTTTCTTGTTTTATTTTGTTTATGAGTCTTTGAGACAGGGTCTCTCACTCTGTAGCTCTGGCTGACCCGGAACTCACCATTGTAGACCAAGCTGACCCTAATTCACAGAGGTCTTCCTGCTTCCACCCCCTGAGTACCAGGATTGAAGGTGTTCACTATAATGCCCGCTGAATTGACAAACTTGAAAATTGCAAGCAGATCATAGGGTATGGGAGCCAATGAATTTTGAGCTGTAATCTCTTAACTGCGGTTTCTTTGTGGACGTCAAGAATATGATTTAATGCCACTGGCACATTCTAATATAAATTTGTTATTGACCAAAATAGATATTTTACAGTTTAATTTGTTTGGCAGGAGGAAAGGTACTCTTATAAGAAGACCCCCCCCAACCCCATGCTCACACACACACACACACACACATGTATGTACCCAAACATGCAGGCACACGCTCACATACACAGGATCTTTCAATGGATGGAGCCAACATCTGCGTATGCTGTGTGACAATTATTAAATTCAATGTTAGTAAGTGTTTGTAAGGGGATTACTTGAAATGCACGTTTGGGTATGTCCTTGTTTTAGAATATAGTTTCCTTCCATTGGCCTCTTGGGAAATATTTGCTTTTCTTTGCAGCAAGTTCTTAAACAGAAGGAATGTCAGTCCTTACAGGAACTGGTGCAGCCAGCTGAATTAGCCACCACTGGCTTGGAAGAGACGCTTACGGCTCTCCACACCTATTCCTGAACAACAAGAAAGAAAACCATCCCAACAGCTGGAAGCCATCCAGAAGGCAGGTACAGACCCTACTCCTCCTGGCCTGCCCACTCCCTGAGGTATACCACCATCCTGGAAAGTGTGGTTGCAGCTGGCATTCTTCGCAGGCAGGCTTGGTCCTGATAGGTGACGTTGAGGCTGCTGGGACGGGCGTGTACTTGGGCTCTAGGTGTATGAAGCACCATACCACAATGCTGAACTAGGAGTTTAGAGACACTCAGTTCTCAGTCACAGAAGCCTGTTGGTGAGAAGCTCATTTTCCTTGTCACACCTTCAAAACAAACAAAACGACTGATCACAGCTACACCCAGGATATAGTTCATGGCACAGCACTCAAATTCTCTAGATTCTGTTGAATGAAACAAAACCGGAGCCCAGAACCCACTTATGGGTGGGCATGGTAATCAATGCCTGTAATTCCAAGTACTTGAGTAGCTGAGCCAGGAGGATTGCCCTGGGCTTGAAGATAGCTAGAGCAATCCTGACATTTCATCTCACAAAACGAAACAAAACAAAACAAAACAAAAGCGCCCAAACCTGGAACCCATCTGGGGTTGGTCAGCTACTCTGGGGCCCCTTTCATCCACTGTCTTTCTCTTTGCTGCTTATCCCAGTGACAGAAGGGCTTTCTTCAAAGGAACTCAGAGCCCGAAAAACCTGGTAGCACAGAGAACATGTTTTGGCTAAGGTATCCAAGCTAGCAGACAAGTCTAGGCAAGGCATTTGGCCCAAATTTAGCCGCAGACACCGAGTGTCTGAGCAAAGGTGTTTAGTAAGGATTTCCTGGGAGACAGTTTGGGCATCAGTGCTGGTCAGACACTCAAGTTCTCCTTCTGCTTGGTGGGTTCTGCTCCTCTGTTCTGTGTGACTGCGCCTGTGCAGTACATGACTCTAGATTCCTTCAGCCTTACAGCAGGTCTTAAAATCAGGCTACAGAGACGAGTTTGGCTTGTCTTCCTTGTTGTTGTTGTTGTTTTTTTTTTTTTTGCTATAACTTTTAAGGTCATCTTAATAAATTCTATTTTTAAAAAAAAAAAAAAAAAGACTGTTAAGACTTCTAAAAGCACTGAGTGTGAGGTCAGCCTGGTCTACAGAGCAAGTTCTAAGACAGCCAGGGCTACCCAGGGAAATTTTGTCTTGAAAACCAAACCAAACCAACCAAACAAAGATTTCTAAAGGCTCTGGAGAGACTCTGTGAGAGTCCACATCCCCAGCTCGAGTGTGAAAAGCTAGGCATGGCTGTGCACTCCCGTAACACCAACACTGGGGCACGGAGACGATGGATCCCGAGAGCACACCGGACAAAACAATGAACGTCAGTTTTACCGAGAAACCCCGTCTCAAGAAAGATGTGATGTTATACAGGAGGATACCTAACGTCCTGCCCCAGCCTCTTTGCATGTTTGCATGAGCACGTGCACCTGTATGTTCAGGTGCATGCATCCCATGCACAGGCACACATATGCATCACAAACAGAAAAAAGACTCTGGGTAAAATGGTGTCCTGGTTAGTCACCTGGGCAACCTCAGATGAGAACAGTGCCTCGATCAGATTGGCCTGTAGGGATGTCTTGGGGGAGCTTTCTTGAATAATGATTGATGTAGGAGTCAGCCCACTGTAGATGGTAGCAGCCCTCAGCCCCCATACCAGCCCTGGACACGTAGTCCTGAATTGTAGGGAGAAAGCAAGCTGGGCAAACCATGGGGGAGCAATCCAGTAAAGCAGCTGTGCTGGGTAGTTTTACATCAAGTTGACACAAACTGAAGTCATCTGAGGGGAGGGAACCTCAATTAAGAGAATACCTCCAGGGCTGAGAGGTAGCCCTGTGGTTAAGAACACAGGTTTTGTTGCAAATGACCGGGGCACGCACGCACACACACACACACACACACACACACACACACACACACACACACATTGAGGATCATCATCTCCTCAAACACCAGCATGTGTGGTGCACAGACACACATGAAGAAAAATACTCATACACATAAAATGAGAGGGGTTGGGGAGAGAGAGCATCTCTGCAAGATTGGGCTGCAGGCAAGCCTGTAGGGCATTTTCTTAATAAGTGATTAATGGAGGAGGGTCCAGTCCACTGTGAGTAGTGCCAACCCTAGGCTTGTAGTCTTTGAGCTGAGCAAGCCATGAAGAATAAGCCAGCAAGCAGCACTCTTCTATGGCCTCTGCATCAGCTCCTGCCTCCAGGTTCCTGCCGGGTTTTGAGTTTCTGTCCTGATTTCCTTTGATAATGCACAATGATATGGAAGCATTGGTGGAATAAACCCTTTCCTCCCAAAGTTGCTTTGGTCGTGAACTACAGAACACTGAGGCTGCTGGTGAAGCTGAAGGCTTCCACTACCCCCTCCTCAGCATCAGCAAGAGACACCAAAGAGGACATTTAAAATGACGCTGATCCACCCAGCATAGGTGTGCCAGAAACTCGATTCAGATTTAATGGATGCTAGCCAGAGTGAATCATGTAGTGGAGAATTCCAAGTGTGACTTGTAAGTGTGTGGTGGTTTGAACAAGATGGATCCCATAGGCTCA
This sequence comes from Rattus norvegicus, assembly GCF_021556685.1. Lineage (NCBI taxonomy): Eukaryota > Metazoa > Chordata > Mammalia > Rodentia > Muridae > Rattus > Rattus norvegicus. The sequence goes on along the minus strand of NC_141550.1, from coordinate 26,640,185 downwards.
TGCATTTGGTCTCCAGTGTTCTCTGTTCAGGGAAGGTTCTGGAACCTTTAAGAGATGCAGCATTGCTGGAGGAAGCATGGCATGGAACAGATTCTGAAGATTATAACCTCATCCCCCTTCTTGTGTTCTCTCCGATTCCTTTGTAAGGATGAAAATGTGACCAACCAGCGGTAAGCAAAACAAACAAACAAACAAAACCTTTTACACACCCCAAATCAAACCAAAAAGATCCCTTCTTCTCAAGTTGCTTTTGTTCATGGTATTTTATCATAGCAAAAACAAGCAATCAAACAAACCAAACCAAAAACCAAAACAAAACCAAAACAAAACAAAACCAAAAGAAAACCAACCACCCAAAAATATAGCATGCTCAAAAACAAAAAACAAACAAACAAATACAAACAAACAAACCCAGTGAAGACCATAGGCTCCTGGATGAATTCCAAGTTAACTCACAACAACCCAGCTGAATGAAATAAGGAACTGATAGGCCCTAGAAGGAAACGTTTAAAAGACTTATTTTATTTTTATTGTTTAGAGATGTGTTTATGCTCGTGGGTGCTCTGTCTGCATGTGCATGTGTCTGGAAAAGTGGCCATTGCTTTTAACCACTGACCCATCCCTCCAGCCCCAAGATTTTTACGTGTGTGTGTGTGTGTGTGTGTGTGTGTGTGTGTGTGTTCGAGCGTGCGCGCATAATATGCACATGGGTGTAGTTGCCTTTGGAGGCCAAAAGAGGGCGTCAGATCCCTTGGAGCTGGAGTTATAGGTGATTGTAAGCTGCCTGACATGGGCGCTGTGACCTGCACCAGGGTCCTTTTAACTCAGAGCCATAATTCCAGGCTCCTGGGAACAGTTTTTGTTTTTTGTTTTTAATCACCATAATGCAAGACCCTTCCTCCTTTATCTCTAGCTGAGTAGTCAGGAGTACTTATATACAGTCATGTATACATTTGCCTAGGAAAGATACATCTTATCTTTCCCTCTGTCTACTTGCCTTTGTAGCTTTTCAACAAGTAGCGAACATAGGTCTGTGTCTATGTTTACATCCTGTTTATTCTAAAGCTCATCAGTAGCATGACCTTGTCCCATCTGCAGGACATTAGTAGAGCTTGGCTGTTAGTAAATTTACTTTAAATTCTATACTAGACCAACATGCTAACACTGGGTGACATCCTCACATCCTGGGATTGTTTTTTAATTAAAGAAAACTATTTTTTCTTTTTTCCTTCTTCAGTGCCGGAGATTGGACCTAGGGTCTCAAAAATGCTAAGCGTGTGCTCTATCCCTGGGCTTCACTCCCAGCCCTAAACTCACTTTTAGATTGTGTGTTGTTAATATATTGAAAAAAATTTCTTTGTATATTAGCTTTAAGTCCTAAGACTATGCCGATCTGGTTTGCTAATTCTAGGGATATTAAATGCATGCCTTAGGGTTGCCCTTCTACAGGATCATGTTGTCTATGGGTGCGGTTTTTCTTCTTTTCTTCTAAGTCTTTATTCTTTTTATTTATTTTCCTTGAGTTATTTCTGAGACGAGGGCTTCTAGTGATGTGTTGAGTGGAAACATGAGAACGGAGATGCTCGGCTTAGCCACTCTGAGATAGAAAGCATTAAGGGTTTCAGCATTTTGTTCACATTTGTGTGATTTCATTTACTTCCACATTAACGGTGTTTTAGATTTGTTTATTTTATGTATATCGTGTTTGCCCACCACATGCATGTCTTGTAGCTGAAAAGATTTGGAGAGGGTGTCAAATCCCCTGGAACTAGAATTATATAGTTATTATAGTTATAGTTACAGTTATAGTTATAGTTATAGTTATAAATACCACAATGTGGGTACTGGAAACTGAACTGAGTCTTCTGCAAAGCAACAAGCACTCTTAAGTGCCAAGCCAGCTCTCTATCTTGTATACATTTTAAAATACTGATTTTCACTGCCTTTACCAGACAGATCTTACACTTGCAGAGAAGAATCACAGTTCCTTCTGGCCTTAGCCTCCCAAGTAGCTAGGACTACAGAGTGGTATCTGTCACCAAACCAGCTTTATTTGTTTGCTTGTTTGTTTATGTATTTATTTATTTGAGGCTGGGCTTCATTTATCTCAGGCTAACTTTGAACTCTCTATGTGGCCCGAGGCTGACTTTTAACTTCTAATCCTCCCCCTTCTACCTCCCAGGTGCAGAACTTCTAGGCATGAACTGCCATGCCTGGCATGGATATCATAGTTCTTAACGTCTTTTAACTTCGCCTGGAAATGGACTACTTTCACTAGGTTTTGTTTGGCAGTGATGTGCTATACCAATGATTTACTTTTCTGCCAGAATCAAAATCACTATCCCTTCTAATTTCATGGTGCGCATGTGTGTGTGTGTGTGTGTGTGTGTGTGTGTGTGTGTGTGTGTGCCTGCGTGTGTGTGTGTGCGCGTGCGCCACTGAGGTTTATCAGAGTTGATTGCACGAACACAAGTCAGGGGTCACTTACTGAAGCATGGACAAACAAGAATGGCAAGACCACTGAAGGAAACAACTTCCCCTGCCCCAACAACCGTTCAGTGCCTCAGAAGAGTAAGTCCTTATGAGCGCATTCCCCACCTGCCCTAGGAGGTTGGTGGTTGCCAGCAAGTGACCACAGATGCTCTGAGTTCCGGCCTGCAACTGTAGGATGATGTCATTATACAGCAAGGCGGGTCCAGGATAGGGCGTAGCCTATCATTGGATGAGAAGGAAGGGTAGGCGGGGAAAAGTCTAGGAAGGAAGGAGGAGGAGGAGGGGGAAAGAGAAAAATAAAGATAGAGATAACAGAGCAGGATGATCCAGCTCCATGTGGGCTAGGTCAGTTTTATCTTGTCTAGGTGGGCGGTTAATATCCTTATTAATTGGCAGTGAATTTATTGTGTGGATGTATTGTGGATTGGGAATTTAGCATGTAAATCTGATTGTTGGGTTACAATTTGTTGAGTCTAGATTTTACCCGGTGGGTGGCTGGAATCAGAGAGTTCCTGGCTGACCAGGGCTGGCCAGGGGGACTAGCAATGGGAGTGGAGAGACCGCTGGGGCTAGACGATAGCTAGGCTAATGGCGTGGTGCCGCACTGAAGCCGGCCGCTGCTGAGATAAATTAAGGTTAGTTCTATATGGCCCTACGCCTGGATCCGAGAGTACTAGGGGCCCAGCGAAGAGCGGTGACGTGCAGGAACCGGTTGAGCCCTTGTTTAATCTTACCACAACATACAGTGATCATGCCATGTAGAGAGAACACCATTTCATGACACTTTTCCCTGTCCTCTGTCTCTAACATGTTCTGACATGTTCTCTGAGCTTTGGAGGGGGTGATGTAAATCTCGGGTTTAGGGCTGAGCACCCAATAGTCACTTATTGTCCACACTTTGACCTGCTAAGAGTATCTGTATTAACCGTCACAGTGGTAAGAAAGAGAAGCTTCTCTGACCAAGGCTGAGAACAACACTAACCCATGTGTATTAAACATAAATACTTACAAGGCAGCTTGACACCATGTTTTGTTAGTTAAACAATAGTTCCCCCGGAGGACCAATGACCTTCTAGGTACGAGCTTTACCAAGTGTTCCATACCAAACATGAATTCTCTCTTGTGAAACAGACCTCACATCTAAGCAGAAGGGGAAGGGAGTTGGCCAACCCTATCACGGTAGTGCCGCCATTGCACTAGTGGGTACATCCTGCCTGGCAGGCTGGTATTGTAGTTTACAGGGTTTGTAACTGGTGGGACTAGGGATGGCTTTCCTCCCCCCAGCAGCTTGTATAGCATCTTTCAGCATTTGGAAAGGTAGCCAACCAGGAGGAAGTGTCCACATCAGTTCCATTACAATTGCTCTTTGTTACTGAAGGTACTGTGTGTTGAAGTCTACAACCATGAAGTCTCCCTCTAGTCTTAGGGTTTCTATTACTGTGAAGGGACATCCTGACTATGGCAGCCCTTATAAAGGACAACATTTAATTGGGGCTGGCTTACAGTACAGAGGTTCAGTCCACTATCATCATGGCAGGAAACGTGGCCAGCAGGCAGGCAGACATGGTGCTGGAGAAGGAGCTGAGGGTTCTACATCTTGATCTGAAGGCAACTCTGACTTGAGCTTCTGAGACCTCAACCACACCCCCCATCTACTACAACAAGGCCACACCTCCTAATAGTGCCGCTCCCTGAGTCTATGGGGGGTGTGTTTTGTTTCAAACCACCACACCTCTAGTTACACTGGGTAACCAAGAGCAATGGCAACAGCGTGTGTGGTTTTGGTCGTATCTGGGGCTTCCTTGACCAGGGAGTTATCACACACCTGACAGTGTGGTTTCCATCTAATGACCTATGGCCTCTGGGGCAGCATTACCCACCCTTACTCTATCCAAGCTCCTTCTAATTACTTCTGCAAAAAGCTAGAGTACAGAATAGGATTCTTCACCCAGCACACACCCTAGTTCTGCTCATTCACTCTTCTTCTCTTTGTCCCCTCCGTCCTCACACTCCCACCCCGACTGGAACATTTACACGCCCACCACGCTGCCCACTTCCTCTCAGTGGATTTTAGGTTTGGCAGGGCCACACCTGGGAGCTTTTCCGTCTTTTGCCAATGGATGGCGTCTTCTTCCAGATGAATGAAATCAGAGTCCCTGGCATGAGGCCTGAGTACTGGTGGAAAGGGTGACAGTTCAGTTGAGCCCAAATTGCTGTCATAGAATTATGAACAAGTACAGCAGTGTTGAAGTTTTGGGGTGATTTGTTATACAGCAATAGATAACCAATATCTAAGAATGAGAACCACTCTGCTAACTCTCCTTCCCTCCCTTTTCCTCCTCTCCCTTCCTCTTCTCCCCTCCTCCCCTCTCCTTTCTCTCATCTCCTCCAGACCCCTCCTCCTCCCCTCTGCTCTCCTCTCCCCTCTCTACTTCCCTTGCCTCCCCTCTCCCCCTCCTCTACTTTTCTCCCCTTTCCTTTCCTCTGCTCCTCTCTCATATCCTCCAGTCCCCTTCCCTCCCCCTTCTCTCTTTTCTCCATTTCCTCCCCTTCCTTTCTTTCCCTTTCTCTCCCTCCCCTCTTTCCTTCCCTTCCACTCTCCCTGTCCCGTATTGTTGCTCAATCACAAGGCTGCTTCACATGTCTATGCTGAACCCAGTCTAGAAGGAAACTAAAAGACCACAGTTTCTCTGACACGCACTCCTGCTATGATACTACTTCATCACAGGCTCAAAGCCTCAAGACCAACCAGTCAGAGGCTGAAACATCCAAAATGCTGTGCCACAGTATTCCTTTACCTCGTATAAATTGATTAGACGTTTGCTATGGTAACAGAAAAGCCGATGCATGGGTTAGCAATGCTGATCTGGCAGGAATGCTGTGAGGATTCAATGAGAACTTACTGAAAGTAGGCATCGTTACTGAACTTGGGGGACAGAACCTACACCCCAAGTCATGTCTGTCTTCCCGTCTTCAGTAAGTGAATCCAAAGAGGAAAGCAGAAAGAACAGGTTTATTCAATGTGGCTACATTTTGTAGAAACACAAAGAGATCATATAAATTCACCCCAGATGCCTGTTCAGGATTCTGAAGTGAGACTGCAGTTTAAATAGAAGGCCAAGGATGTGCACACTTAAGCAGTCCAGGTAAAGATGTGGTCCTGCCCACCACTGGCCTGCCATTGCTAAGGTACACTCACAAGTTGTTAGAACTCTGTGGAATTGCTTTCTGGGAGACAAGTTCCCCTTTGGCTGGTACAGTCTCCTTCTCCCAGCATGAGATTTCTGAGGGAAATCCCATTTCTTTGGGCTTCATTATTACAATAGTCTAATAGACAGATTAAAAGGCATGTGTGTCTCTTTAGAAGAGCTTCACTTGGGCTGGAGAGATGGCTCAGTGATTAAGAGCACTGACAGCTCTTCCAGAAGTCCTGAGTTCAAATCCCAGCAACCACATGGTGGCTCGGCTCACAACCATCTGTAATGAGATCTGATGCCCACTTCTGGTGTGTCTGAAGACAGCTATAGTGAACTTATAATCAATCAATCAATCAACCAACCAACCAACCAATCAATCTTTGGAATAGCTTCACTTATTCAAGCCCATTAGAGCACCACAGAGCTAGGTTTCTTTCCTCAAGTCACATACCAAGAAGAATGTTATTTGTTGAATAACTGAATGAAAACATTCTCTCTCTCTCTTTCTCTCTCTCTCTCTCTCTCTCTCTCTCTCTCTCTCTCTCTCACACACACACACACACACACACACACACACACACACTCTTTCTGTCTCTCAACAGGGTCTCACTATATAGTCCTGTCCTGGAGTTCAGCAAGTAGACTAGGGTAGCTTCAAACGCACACAAATCCTGCCTCCCAAACACTGGGATCAAAGGTTTACCCACAGCACTCCAGGGTTTCACTGTCTAACTTGAGGTAGTCTGTTTGCCCTCAGACTCATAGTCCTCCTACACCAACCTTCCAGTGCTGGAATTACAGGCAAGTACCACCATGCTCTGCTGTCATGACTTAAAGCAAAAGGCTATTTCGGGGTGGGGGGAGAAATGGGGCATAAGAGGCAGAGTCCACAAGTGGCCCACCATTAATTCCATGAGGTGGTTTTATGTGGAATTATCAGTCAAGGCTTGAGTAGCAGAACATGAGAGACTGTTGAAGAGAAGTTAGGTCCAAGGGTAATGGAGGCAGCCAGACAGGGAAGCTGTGGCCATCCTCAGAGGAGGAGAAACTCTCTTTTGTAGGAGTTAAACTATGACCTCAGTAATTCTATCAGGAGCTTACAATGCAGCTCAGCTCAGTGGTAGAGCCTTGCCTACAACCACTAGTGCTCTGATTTCTATTCAGCACCACACACACACACACACACACACACACACACACACACACACACACACACACACAATCTTAGTTACTTTTCTATTGCTGTAAAGAGAAACCATGACCAAGACTTATAAAAGAAAACAAAGAGAACTACTGGGATTCATGATTCCAGAGGGTAAGAACTTATGACCATCATAGCAGGGAGCACGGCAGCAGGCAGGCAGGCATGGCGCTGGACAGGTAACTGAGAGCTTACATCTGATCCATAAGCAGGAGGCAAAGAGAGAGCTAACCGGAACAGCATAGAAATTCGAAACCCCCAAGCTCACCCCTAGTGACACACTTCCTCATCCAATAAGGACACACCTCCTAGTCCTTACCTACCAATTGGAACTCAAACCTTCAAACAGATAAACCTGAGGGGCCATTCTCATTCAAATCACCACGCACACACGCACACACGCACGCACGCACGCACGCACATGTGCACAAATGCCCACAGTCAATTCTCCAGCGTTTTCTTCCTCTTCACATTCTTCCTGATACACATTTGCTCAGTCCGCATACCTTCTCAGCTATGCTCCTGACTTTGTCCCCTACCTCCTCATTCTGGGATCTGGATGTCTGAAGACCCATGACAGGACCCAGGTACCACTCATCAGGGAGCAAGCACCACAGAATCCACTGCTAATTGCCATATATGTTAAATGCCCCATTTGACTGTAACAAATGGGCCATTTTTGGAAAACTGGAAATGAGAGGTGTCAAAGGGACTATTTTCATGCCAGTGGCTTTCTGGTTGAGTTTTAAAAGACTCTTGGTTCTGTGGCTTCTGAGATCGCTCACTTTCCCTCCATCAGATTTACAAGTCAATAACCCGGCTTAGGGTGTATATTTCAAGGCGAAGGGGAACTAACTGCGCCGTGGCTTGCACTGCCTTTTGCATGTGAGGATGAAATGTAGAAGTCCTAGAATGCATGGCATCTCCAGGTCCTACATTCCTGATCCCATTTGACACCCCTCTCCCACCACATCTCTATTTACCTAGAAGTGTTCATCACCGAGCTCCACACACAACCAAATCCTTTCTTATAGCTTAGCACGCTCCTGGAGTGGTTGCCCTGATTTTGTAGCCAAAAAGTCACTCACTCACCACTGGCAAAATGAGAATTATTGATCCCTCACCTGAAAGAAACCCTGTTCACTGCTCTGTGCTCCCTCAGGACCTTTCCTCCTCCTGGGGAGCCTCCCTATCCCCCCCCCCATCTCCTACCCTTACTCACTTCTGTGTTACTAGCAATCTGTCTGTATCCTTTGCTTACCGTGAGTGCCAGAGGTTGACACTGAGAAGTTTCCTCTACGTGTATGTATTTATTAGTTTTTAATATGGGGTGTGTGTGTGTGTGTGTGTGTGTGTGTGTGTGTGTGTCCGCGTGTGCGTGTTGTGTGTGACCATGAGTGCTGAGGTAAGCATATGGAGGCCAGAGGACAATTTTCCAGAGTCAGCTCTTTCCTTCTACCCTGGTGAGGCAAGAGTCTCTTGTTTCTGCTGCTAGCTGACCTATGAACTTCGGGGGGGAGGGGGTGTTTCTCTCCTGTCACTGCCTCCCACCTTAGGTTAAGAGTGTTTTTGTCTTTGTTGTTGTTGTTTTAAACAAAGTAAAAAAGAAAAAAAAAAAACACAAGACAATATCTTAATGTGTGTTCTGAGTTGAACTCAGGCTGGCGGCTGGCAGGCAAATGCTTTTTCCTGCCAAGGTACCTCACTGGCTCTCCACCTTATTTTTTGAGACAAGATCTCACACTGACTTGCCGTTTTGGTTGGTTGGGCTCACTAGCAAGGCCCTAGGATCTGCCTGTCTCCTCCTGGGTCACCGGCATGTGCCACCATGCCTGGCTTTTATGTGGCTGTTGAAACTCCTAACCTAGGTTCCTGTGTTGTACAGCAAGCTCTTTATCCATGGAGCCACCTCCCCAGCCCTCTCCTTACTGTTTGCATCTGTATCACTGACACCACAATCGTCCTTTGCACATGCTGGAATAATGACCATAGTTTTGGCAATTTTACATAAGAAGAAAAAAATTAATGAGGGGAATTTCTGAGCTTGTTACAAGCCAACAGGCTAGCCATCTCCCTGTAGGATTGTCCTCCTCTTTAGTAATTGGTTAGGCTGAAAATTACACTCCCAGAAAAATGAGGCACTCCCATTTTGGGGAGACACTCCCAGAAAAGCTAGTAAATTTTCTCAAAGTCTTTGTTTATCTATATGATGGCACGGTGCCACAAAATAAATAATTATACACGTGAAATATATAATTTGCTTTGTAATGAAAGATGGGATGCTAACTGGATCTACCTCTCCTCAGGCACTGTCTCCTAGGAATGAGCATTTGGGACCAGCTGTGTGGGGTAGCTTCAGAACAGATCTTAGGACAAAGGAAAACAGCTCTCTCATCAAACCTACCCAAAGTTGCCATACAGAAGTGCCATTGAAGGCCCTCTCGTAACTTTTAGGCAAAGGAAGTATTAGTCACATCGTGTCGCATCACGCTCTTTTATCTATGCTCTTGGGGAAGCTCATCTCATTTGGGAGTTTTAAACATTTGAGGACATGTGGGGTTGTCAGGTACCTTACTCATCCGCTTAATAGTGGACATCCACGGAAATCCCTTTCTGATCCAGTGGAAGGTTTAAATCAGTCAAGAAAAAGCTGCAGGGATGTTTGAAGAAGGTAGACATTAGTAAGAAGCCCATGCTTACTAAAGCTCAAACTCCCCCACCCCGCCTCCCAAGTGCTAGGATTACAGGTGTGCACTCTCCACACTGCTTGCCTATTCCACAAATTGTGCTGTGTATCCTCGTGTTGAGCGATTGGAGTCTTATATAGAACGCCCCGGATAATCATCCTCCCGTTCTGTGGAGCCCCCTTTATTTCCATGGGAATGCCCTTGGCGGTATACAAGTTCCTTGGCGGTATACAACTTTTACATCCTGACGTCCATTTATTTTTGCCTCTGTGCTCATGCTTTGACGTCACATCTGAGACTCCCCTGACACATCCAAGGTCACAACTGACTCTTGTGTTTTCCTCTGGGTTTTAGTATTTTACTTTACGGGGTTTTAATATTTTAGTGCTTTTTTTTTAGGTCACCAATCCATCAGTGTTACATTTTACACATGGTAAAAGAGGTCCATTTGTGTGGAACCCTGCTTTCTGGGCAATGTTGAAAAGATTGTCCTTTACCTTGTTGAAAGTGCTTGACCAGAGAAGCACAGTGTTATTTCTAGACTTGTTAGTCTACTGGTCTATGTGTCTATATGAATGCCAGTCCCACACAGTTTTGGATTTTTTAAAGATATTTTTCAAGTTTATTAATGTGTACATGCATGTATCCGTGTAGGGTTGTGTGCTGATGAGGAAAGTACCCATGGAGGCCAGAAGATTGTGTCAGATCACAATGGAGTTAGTGGAGCTGGAGTCAGTGGCAGGGGTGAGCACTCCATGTGGGTGCTGGGAATAGAACCGGGGCCCTCTGGAAGAGCAGCCAGTGCTCGTAACCTCTGAGGTGTCTCTCCAGCACAGTTTCAACTAGCAAGTTTAGTTCTGCAGCACATTTTGACGAAGGAATGTGTGAGTCCTTCAGTTTTTTTCTTTCTCACTGTACTGATATCACTTTGGGAATCTTTGCAATTCCAAGTGAATCTGAGAGTTCTTTAAGCTTTTACAGAACAAAGAAAGAAATACCCAAACAACCACAGCTGGCTCCTTCGGCCCCGGGATCACCATTTCATCATCATGTGTGAGGACACTGCTCTACCAGCAGCTCCTGCCCAGGGCATTCCTTTTGGAATCCCGAGCATGGGGCTAAAGCTTTCTCAAGCTATATTAGGAGTACAAGTAGGTAAGCTGGGACTTGAGGGTCAATTCGTCCTTTAAAAATTTTTAAACAACATTTACTCTATGTGTGTACACATCCGCACGTGTGTGTGTGTGTGTGTGTGTGTGTGTGTGTGTGTGTGTGTGTGTGTGTGTGTGATGTGTTTGGAGGTCAGGTGACAGCTTTCTTTTTTTTTTTTTTTCCCGTTTCTTTTTTTTCCCCGGAGCTGGGGACCGAACCCAGGGCCTTGCGCTTGCTAGGCAAGCGCTCTACCCCTGAGCTAAATCCCCAGCCCCATGGGTGACAACTTTCAAGAGTAGGCTCTTGTCTTCCACTGTGGGGGTTCTAGGAATTGAACTCCGGTCATCAGGGTTGGCAGCAAAGTGCCTTTACCCAGTGAGCCATCTTGCTGGCCCCTCAGGGCCATTTCAGCGATTTGAAATGTGCGTGCTTATATTATTTATAAAATGCGCGTGCTTATATTATTTATCTGCCCTCTTTGTTAACTAATCCAATTCCCCACTTTAAGAGGAAAATAATCCTAATGGACCTTTGGAGGTGTTGGCTACTTCATCCTGAGTTCACCAAGTGCCTAGGATGGTCTGAATCAGGCAGCGCAACGGATGTATAATCTCAAAGAGTTTAGGGATGTATGGGGTGGGGGGTTGTATGGTGGATATCTGCATGGAGGGTGCCGTATGACTAAATATAATTTCTTCATTTACACAATATAAGAGGTCCAGGGGAGGAGTGAGGTAGCACTGCCCTGTGAGAACAGCAACGATCAAGGGGTGCCCAGAGAAACAGTATATAATCCACAGCCACATTTCCTGAGGTAGGTGATAGGAAGAGACAGTCTAGTGCTTCAAAGGGTTCGATGAAGAGGGATGAAGCAAAATCCGAGACTCAGTGGGAATGAGCGGAACACCTCCGTGAGCATTCCAGAATCTCAGTTCAGCCAACCCAGTCCTGCTGGAGACAAGAGGCCCCAGCTGCAGAGCCAGGGTGGAGCCCGGTGTGGAGAACCATGAATCAAAAGGAGTTGTCTGGAATTGTGGGTGCTATGGATTTATAGACTCATCTCACAGGGTCTGAGCCACAGCCTTTCCAGTTTCCAGAGGACCTATTGTTCCCGGGGGAAGGTGGAATGTGGCCCTCAGCACACACCAGCAGGTGCAGGAGCTGGGAACAAGCGTCAGGCACACCCGAGTCTCCAGCTTTTGTTCTGTAGCCACCACCCTAGCTGAGGCCCTCGTCACTGCACCCTAGAATGATTGAAATAGCCTCTTGTCTGACCTCCCTGCCCTCGGGCTCACCTCTGCCCTAAACCACAGGGCAATCCTTGGTAGCCTAATGTACCCACAATGATGTCAACACCGTGTTGTCCATTACTCAAAAGTGCTGCCTAGCTTGGACCCAGGACTTCTCTCTCTAGAGCAATTTCAGGGGTTTCCACGGTTCCCCCAACCCTTACATGCTTATAGTGCTGGGCTTGAACCTGAGGCCTTGTGTTCAAGTTTGCCAGGAAAATGCTCACCATTGAGCTCTGAGTTTGCCCATTCTAAACACCCCACCAACTCCCCACTGCACTCTCAAACGAAACAATTCTGCTTGTTTTGTTTATTTGCTTTTCAATGATTTCCTGACCATCTAAAGTTTCTTGGACATAAGGCACTATTATTAGGCTGAATGGTATTGCCACCCCCAAATTCCTGATCCAGTTCTAACTGTGGTATTTCAGAATGCCACCAGATTTGGAGTAGGGTCTTTGTAAAGGTAATTAGGTTAAAGTAACACCATCATCATGGACCCTTTCTGATATGATTGGCTTTTATCAAAAGAATAGGTCACAGACACACACAGAGTGTGACCATGTAGGACCTAGGAAGGAGACATTCTACTTGAGACAAGATGAGAGGCCTCAGGAGAAATCAGCTGTTTTGGCATGCAGGAGAAGATATGCACCTGGGTTCTAGGTGCATATCTTTGTTACGGCAACCCCGGGCGTTTTACACAGACCCTCTGCCAAACTTACCGAGAAGTTTATGTGTACACATTAGTTTCTTGTAAAATTAAGATATAGTGTGCAATAAAACTTTTGATTTTAAATTTCATTTTTGTTTTTGGTTCTGGTGCATTGAACTCTGTGTGAGATATACCTCACACGTGCTCAATATACACCCTCTGCTGATAAGCCATGCCCCCAGCTTCAACAACTGAAGTTTTAGATTAAGCAGTATTCACACACATCTTTCATGTTAGAATATATGCTATCTACTGCATTCCTCTTTTTTTAAAGTTTTATTTTATTTATATGAGTATACATTAGACACATGAGAAGAGAGCACTGGATCCCATTACAGATGGTTGTGAGCCATTATGTGGTTGCTGGGAATTGAACTCAGGACCTCTGGAAGAGCAGTCAGTGCTCTTAATCACTGGGTCATCTCTCCAGCCCTACTGCATTCCTTTTAATTTAGTTCTTTTTTTTTTTCCGGAGCTGGGGACCGAACCCAGGGCCTTGCGCTTCCTAGGCAAGCGCTCTACCACTGAGCTAAATCCTCAACCCCCTACTGCATTCCTTTTAATATGTGATTAATATTACCTGTTCTTCCATCTACTGTTCAATATGTTTGTGTGTTTGTGTGGTGTGTGTGTGTGTGTGTGTGTGTGTGTGTGTTTAAATGTGTTTGTATACGTAAGGATGCATAGGTAGGTCAGGGGTTGATGTCAATTATCTTCTTCTATTTCTTTCCATCTTAGATGCTGAAACAGGATTTCAGATTTGATCTTGTTTCTACTTTCTACATGCTGGGATCACAGGCAGGCTGCCACAACGCCTCTACATTTTTATGGGTGCTAGGTATTTGAATTCTGGCTTTCATGTCTGTAAGGCAAGTACTTTTCCCATTGAGGTAATCCCTCAAATGTTTCTCCATCTATTAAACAGAAAATGCCCCAAATGTCAATTTTATTAAATCACAGAGACTATATGATGAGTACACACCATATTTAAAGACCCATGTTACCTTCAGAACACAAAGATGGGCTAGACGACACTTCCTATGGGAAGGATGACATGTGATTTTGGTATTCCATATACTAACAATAAAAACCAAATGCCAAAGAGTGTCTTGACTTGTTCCAAGGGCAAATGCTCAGCTCCGGAAGGATCCATACCCAGGTTTATTCCCAGTGTGTTGCAGTGCCACTGACATGGGGTAAGTATGACTGTCTTCTTAGATTCCACTCCCTTAAACCATACCACAGTTAGTATCTAGCAACAAGAAAGCAAAGAATGTTGACAGAACCATGATGCTGGAGACAACTGGTCTACCCTCAGCTTTTTTTGTTCTCATTTCTTCCAAGATAGAGTCTTATTATGTAGCTCAACTGGCTTTGTGTCCCCAGTCCTCCTGCTCCAGTCTCCATCATGCCAAGATTTCAGGCTTACGCCACCATGTCTAGTTTGCCTTCACCTTATAGCTGAAGCTGAGGACCTGAGTTTTGTCTCCAAGAATGAAATCACGTAATACATGACCCTCTGTATCTCTCTCTACCCCCAACAACCCAAATCTGTCTTTTAAAAGAAGACATCTAATTAAGTACATCTCCTACACCAGTTGCTGCAAGAGCTTCCTATTTCTATGCATACATACAATCATTCAAGCCCACACATCTCACCAAAGCCTCGAGGCTCCAATGCTGATCTAGGCCTGTCAGCTTCTGTGGCTTCCTTTAGTTACTGTGGTTTTGCTATTTTGCCCTTCTCTCTGTGTTTTGTTCACCTTTCAAGACAGGTTAGCCTCAAACTTGTTAGGTAGCAGAGGATGACTTTGAACTAATTTTCCTGCCTGTGCCTCCTTAGTGCTGGCATTATAGGAATGTGCTACTATGCCTACTCTTGTGCGGTTCTGGGGATCAAGCCCAGGGACCCACAGACACAAGGCAAGCATTCTACCCACTGAGCTTTGTCCCCAGTTCTTCTTCTCTATTTGTTGATTTCTAAGTGTTTATTGAGAAATTATTTAGTATAAAGCATGCTGGCAGCTTCTAGAGGAAACAGAAGTCAGTCAGAGCCTTTAGTAAGCTCTGTAAAGCCAACCTTCTATAACCAAAGGCCACACATCTATGGATTCTGATCAATGGAATCTACCCGCAACAATATGTCTTAAAATTGTGCCAATACTAACATGTGCTTACTTTTCTTGTCATTATTTCCAGAACCTGGATTTGCATAGCATTTATATTATTACATTAGATGCTGTGAGTAATGGGGCTGAGGACTGCTAGCAACCCTGCTTTTGTGGGAGTTTTGTTGTTGTTTTGTTTGTTTGTTTTGTTTGTTTTTGTTGTTGTTTTTAGAAATAAAAGAAAAGAAGCATCAAGGGGGATATGTGTAGGTTCTTTGCAAATCCTACACCTTTTGTATAAGGGTCTTGGGCATGTGTAGATTTGGGTATCCAGGACAATAGGAAGGAAGTGGGACCAAGTCCTAGTGCTTAGAAGATTGCGAGTCTCAGACATCAGACATTGAACAACACAGCTGGACGTCAGCTGGCTTAAGGGTTATTGCTTTGTATTCATGTTCTTCCTTCTTGGAGTAAGAGAGTAGTTTACTATTTTTTTAAATCTTATAGTAGCTGTACTGGCTGGTTTTGTGTGCCAACTTGACACAAGCTGGAGTTATCACAGAAAAGAAGCCTCAGTTGTGGAAAGGCCTTCATGAGACCCAGCTGTAAGACATTTTCTCAACTAGTGATCAAGGGGGGAGGGCTCAGCCCATTGTGGGTGGTACTGTCCTTAGGCTGGTGGTCTTGGGTTCTACAAGAAAGCAAGCTGAGCAAGCCAGGGAAGCAAGGCAGTGAGTAAAATCTCTCCATGACCTCTGCTTCCTGCTCTGTGTGAGTTCTAGTCCTGTCTTCCTTTGGTGATGAACAGCAATGTGGAAGCGTAAGCTGAATAAACCTCTTCCTCCCCAACTTGTTTCTTGGTCATGATGTTTGTGTAGGAATAGGAACCCTGACTAAGAAGACAGTAGCCTACAGTTAAGTTAAAAACCCTATATTATAACAAGGTGTTGAACTTTTAAGTCATTGGCATTTCCAAAGACAGTTGGACTTTTAATGTTATACCATATTTTATAACACGGTATTAATAATATGTGATGATGGAGACAAATAAGAACGAAAAGGGAATGGCTTAAAGTGTCATGTGTCAAATGGCTCATGTGTCAAATGAACAAGGAGTGCTGGCAGTTCTTGGGTGCCAGTGTGGCACACCTGAGAAGAGGGAACCTCAGTTAAGGAATTGCCTCTACCATATTGACTTATGGGCATGTCTGTGGGCTCATTTTCTTGATTGCTAATTGATGGAGAAGGGTCTAGCCCACTCTGGGCAGCACCACTCCTAGGCAGGTGGTCCTGGACTGTATAAGGAAGTTAGCTGAACAGAAGCAGGAAGCAAGCTAGAGAGCTGCATTCCTCTGGGGTTTCTGTTGCAGGATCCTGCCTTGGCTTCCCTTGATGAAGGAATGTACCTGTGAGCTGAAATAAGCCCACTCCTCCCCAAGTTGCTTTTGGTCAGTGTTTTATCACAGCAACAAAAGCAAACTAGAACAGAGGGACTAGACTTCGTTTCTGTGTCTAGGCAGCTAGCAGCCAGAGGCAATTAAGAAGCTTTTAAAGCAAGACAAGCAATAAATAAATATAATTTATTATACTTCTGTCTCTTTCTCTCTGTGTCTCCCCACACATACATACATGTGCATGCATACATATAGGCACATAGATTGAGGATCTCTAGTTAAAAACCACAAATCTGAACTTTTTGAGTGCTGATCTGATACCATAAGCAGAAAATCCACACCCAGCCTCATGTGATGGGTACAGTCACAGGGAAGGTATATAAGATCACCTGCAGGCTATGTAAACAAGGTGTATACAGAATATGAATTAATTTAATGTTGAGATTTGGGATCTACCTCCAAGATTCCTTACTATACATGTCTTGACACCCCAAAATCAGAACTTCTTCTCTTTCCTAGCATAAGAGATAAGGATTACTCAACTCATGCACAATATTGAAGAGTGTTGAGGGTTTTATTTTCCAAGTCCTTTCCAGAAGCGAGGTAACCATGGCACAGAAACACTTTATGGCTTCCTGAGACACACAATTAGCAAGACATGAAGCTGCTGATTTTGGCCCATGCGTGATGCCCTGCCCCAGTTCCTGGACAGGGATGGCCTGAGCCACAGCCAGGGCAAAGGAGGTTGAATAAAGAGGCAGAGAGGAGAGAGGCCATCGCAGGCAGATCTGAATGCCATGTGAGGGAATGAGAGGGACCTAGAACTATTCCGAAGTTTCTAGCGTGATCACCTAAAGGTGGGTGGCATCCCTGAGGTAGAAGAAGGGAGAAGCCACAGCTAGAGCTGTCATTGCTGTGATTGAAGGCAAAAAGGGGACAGGTGTCCCTGATTAAGATAGTCATGCGGCACCTGGTTAAGGGTATTGGAAAAGCTCCGAGGGAGCCTGATAACTTAAGTGGACTTTGAATGAGGAGGAGCTAGCTCTCATTAGGGAATGCTACAATGCAGGAGATCGGGAGAGAGTAAAGCAGATGTCAGCTTCCCAGCATCATAATGAATGCCTGAGAGAACCAACGTATTAAAAGAAAAGGTTTCTTTCAACTCACAGGTTCAGGGGCTTTAGTCCTTAAGAAAGTGGCTGCGCTGGTTTCAGCCCATCATGGCAGCCATGTGTGGTAGAACAAAGCCTATTTTATACTATGAGACAAGGAACAAAGAAGAGCAGTCTGTAGGAGTTCCACAGTCTATGTCAAGGGCTGCCTCCCATGACAGAAGGTCCTTCAGCAGACCCCGTTTTTTTTTTTTTTTTTTTTAAAGCTGGCAACTAAGCCCTTAATGCATGGGCCCATGGGGAACATTCCAGACAAAACTATAGTGGGAAGCTTGCGCTTGTGAGCAGGGAACAGCAACAGGAAGTTCAGTTAGAGTACCCCTTCTGTGGACTTGAATGGCAGGAAGAGCTGCATGTTTAGGCAGACGGGAAAGCCCTGGTGAGGCTTGCTAGTGGAAGGAAACCCACCATGGCTGACCGGGATACGTTAGAACTGACAGTGGGAACAACTGTTACTTGGGTTTTGTATTAACACAGGAATGAAGTCATGGGGGCTTGGATAAGGACCTCAGGGTTGGAGAGGAACTTCAGGGAGGTGTAAAGAGACCATGAGCTGTGACCTAGATGAGAAGGTAAAAGGTGGGGAGGGAATCCAAGGTCATCTTGGGAGTTTTGAACTTGGAGTGAACACAATACATTCAATTCGGAGGAGAAGGCTTGAGATGACACTTCTGTGTCTAGACAGTGGGCATAGCCCAGAAGAATGAGAATTTGGTAAAAGTTGGGGTCATCTCGAGAGGTTACAAAATCTGTACAGGGAACAACATGGCTGAGAGCAGAGGAGAGACAGGAAGGAAGACGACAGAGGACATGGCCATGTGAAATAGCTTGGTTATGGGTGACAAGAATAGACACTACAGGCCTAAGAGGCTGTGGGAATGAATGAGGCCGCAGAGAGCTTCCAAAGTCAGGAGGAGGAATTTCAAAGGAGGCAGAATGGACTGGAACTCACTCCAAAGACTGGACGTTTGGCATGTTGCTATTTCTTTGGTATTTTGGCCAAAGGGTAGATATCAATTTTTTGCCTTTTTTTCTCTACTTCCTGTCCCTGTGATTTACCCATGGTTTTTAAAAAATTGATTTATTTATCCCACATGCATTGGTGAATTGCCTGCACGTATGTCTGTGTGAGGGTGTCGATCTCTTGGACCTGAAGTTACAGACAGTTGTGAGCTGCCATGTGGGTGCTAGGGCTGTCCCCTGGAAGAGCAGTCAATACTCTTAACTGCTGAGCCATCTCTCCAGCCAGCACATGGATTATTTTCAAAAGGGATTTTCTATGTACAAATGTGTGAAGGTACCATCATTCCATTTAGGGCATTTTGATTTTATGATGATGGGGAAAGTGTGTGTGTGTGTTCAGTAGAAGCCAGGCTTGGGATTTTGAGTAAGAATTTTTTTGGGGGAGGGGAGGGTTATGGCTTTGTGCTCTTATCTTTGGACTTTGGGGACCCTAGCTCTCCATGGCCTTGACTCTGCAATGTGTTGCCTGCTAAGCCTGGATCAGGGATAAGTCAGGTGCAGTAAATTTACTTTTGTTTTAATGATACTTTTAATCCTCCATGCTATGATGCAATCCCATCTTAAGTTGAGGGGCATCTGAACCCACAAGAACAATGGCAGCCAAAGTATAATAGAGGTTCTTCCTCTCTCATCTCACTGTGCAGATCATATTGTCTTTGAATTCACTATGTAGCCCAGGCTGGCCCTCCTGCTTCCCTATTCCAGGTAGTAGTGTATGCTACCAGGCCTGGCTCAGAGCACATAGTTAATAGCAGTGTAGCCAGGACACACTGTGAGGCTCACAGACTTCACTCCACTTCCCCACACTCTTACTTCGAAGGTGGCAAGGCCTCTGTGGGTCCTGTCTGGGATCTTCTTTTCCAGACCTTTAACAACATTGACATGAGCGGCTCCTTTGTAGGCCTCTCCCCCAGGGTGCCTGCTTTCACAGCTGACTTTTATGTCAGGACAAGATGGTGACCTGTTTGTCGAGGGCCTGAGTTTTCTCTTTCTTTGACTGTGACTGCTTATCCTAGTCAGGGCCATTAGAGATCTTGACACTCCTCCAATCAGACCAAGAGCACAGGACAGATCAAAGCGATACCATCAAACCTAGGGATATGACTCAATGGTGGAGCACTATGGTGGAGCACTGTGCCATACAGGGTAGAGTCATGGAGCATGGGGTGAGGCTGCTGGGAGAAGAGAGGAAGTGGTCTATGTTACAGTCACACATGATGTAGTGTGGAGATGGGAAGTCTGGACTAAGTGTGCTCTCTGGGAAAGAGGAAAGGGTGCTGGCAGCCACTGACACATTTTGGTCATTGTCCTCAGGCAGGTCTGGCCAGAGCAATTGGAATCCCAGCCTCCTCCCTGGAGGTGTTCGGGATTCCATTTTCTCTTTCCCCTTGCTTGGTGGCTTCTCCTAGGGCCTGATCTGGTCTCACAGGTGACGTGGACATGGGAAGCCTCAATGTCTCACCCAGGCTTGCTGCCCTCAGTGAGATGGCGTCCGCCTCTCTGCTGTTCTGAGTCCAGGCTTGTGGTCCACCTGTAGTGAGGATTTTCATGTCCCCATGCCTCCTTTCCTTGCTGGCTTATAACTGGCCACCCTTTCTCTTCCTTTTTTCCCTCCAATAAAAGTTCCAAAAAAGGACTTGAGAGATGGCTCAGAGGTTAAGAGCATTTGCAGCTTTTCCAGAGGAACAGAATTCAGTGTACACACACACACACACACACACACACACACCACCCACACATACACACAGAGTACCCTCCTACGCTCATATAGCATACCCCTCTCCCCTTACAAATAAGAAACAAAAATAATTCTTTTAAAAAGGCCCTAAACCAGAACACTGCCTTCAGCCTTTCAAGTACAAGGGGGGGGAAATCACCAGGGAAAGAAACAAACATTAACGTTGATTAGGTTTTGTTTAAACTCATGTTTACAGGAGAGCAAGTCCTGATAACTTATCTCTCCTGATGGGTTTTCAATCACTATGCTTTCTTAAGCAGTTGGCTCAAGTCTAACAGATAGCGACTAATTTCCTTGAGAGCAACCCAATCTATTGTTGATGATGTTGCAAAATCTCAGTTGAGTCCAAGAAAGCATTGTTCAATGTTGAGCCTAGACGACTGTGAGACTGGCAACGGGCAATGGCTTTTCCCTGGAACCTGTTTCTACCATGGCTGTGTGTCTGCTGTGATAACATCCTCCTGCTGTTTTTTTTTTTTGGTTCTTTTTTTCGGAGCTGGGGACCGAACCCAGGGCCTTGCGCTTCCTAGGTAAGCACTCTACCACTGAGCTAAATCCCCAGCCCCCCTGCTGTTTTTTATTAATTTAATTTATTGTTTGTTTAAACATATGATGGATGTGTGCTTTGGTGTAGGTGTGAACCGTGGGTTGCATGTGGAGGCCTGGAGACTACTTTGTGGAGTCCTTCGTCTTCTTCCACTTTTACATGGGCTCTGGGTGTTAAATCCAGGCCATAGCAAGCGCCTTTGCCCACCCTAGCATCTCACTGACCATCATGGGGTTTTTGGGGGGAGGAGAAAGGGGGATCTTTTTCTTTCAATACATACTGTTGGTGACCTTGGTGACCAGTCTACTACACTTTAGGGATTGACTCACTGACTTCAGATGCACAAGATTTGCATTTTAAATTCTGTTGCTAATGAATGCATGACCTTGGGTAAAAATATTTGCCTTCATGGGCCCCAATGTTTCTATTTATGAATGAAGAGAATGAAGGCTTTGTAGATCAACAGTGTGTAGAAGAGAGAGCTGCAACACCTGCTGATGTTTGCCAGTGTCTGAGACGTAAATCATTTCACACTGTCAAACTCAAAACCAGCAACATTCCTCAAATCCTGAAATTTTAATGATGGGCTTTGTCTGGGCAGCACTGGAATAGAAAGAACAATACACATACTTCATGCCTAAAATTGTTTTATTATTTTGAAATAGGATCTCACGTAGCCAAGGCTGGCCTTGAATTCCCTGTAGCCAAAGATGTCCTTCTGCCTCCAATCTTCTGTGCATTGGGATGTTGCCACCGTCCTTGGTTTTGGCAGTGCTGGGGATTGAACCCAGGGCTTTATTCTGGTAGGCCAGCACTCTACCAGTGGAGCTACCCACTAGGCTTAATCTTGAAATTCGACAGAATGGTATATCTTAAATCCCATTCAACCTTAAAAGACTGCAATTCTATGCTTCTGACACTGGGTCAGAATACACCCGAAACTTCATTCACAGCTCATGGGGGCATCAACATCCTGGTTCCAGATGGTAATAACCTCCCACCTTGGGTGTTGACACTGGTCTGGTGGTCTTTGAGCTAAAAAGTGGTCTGAAAGGACAATGACCTGGAGTTGGGCCATTCAGGCCTTGTGCTGCTGCAGAATGAGAGTCACCCAGCCTTCCCCGTGGGTCAGATGGGGTGTGAGTCATCCTGTGTCATTTCAGCCACTGTTTCCCAGGGTGCTGGGAAGCAAGGAGGCCAGAGAGCATGAAACAGACGGAGAGGAAAAACACGGAGGAGGAGGAGGAGAAAGGGCCCCTCCTTGGGCAGGGCCTCCCAGGCAAGCATGAGTCACCCCTCACTGTCCTGTCTGCCACACCTTCTGAATGTCAGGTGGAGAATTTGCCTAGCCCAAGCACCCTTGATCAAGTCAGAACAGGTTTCCTAAAGGTCGGGCTCATTAACATTAATGGACTCAAAATAGGCCAATCTCTTCTTAAATGTGGCTTCTTTCTGTTCTGTTTGTAGCCAGAGTAGTAGCCAGTGCAGAAGAGGAAGAAGAGCAACCAGCAAGTTCTGCCTGGATGGGGGAGGCTGGGGAGGATCACAGAGAAGAGAGATGGACTCCCATGATGCCTCCCTAACCTTCCTGGCCAGCTTGTTAAAGAGCAGGACGAACGTTCTAGAGCACGGTTATTTATGCCTTAACCATACCGCAATCAAGATCTGTCCATTGTGAGTGCATGTGTACAACACCGCTACCAAGTTACCGAAAGGTCTAGCATGGGCTAATTAGCAAACTTGAAATCCAGAGACATGCAGCTCAAGAATGTTGGGACGGATGCTATCCAAGCCGAAAAACTAAATAGAAAAGAGAGGCAAACATTCAGAGAATTGGAAGCCTAGAGTATTGTTTTGGGGGATAGAAAATGGTTTAGCTATTTGGAAAACAAAATGGCAGCCTTTCAGAAAAAGTAAATGTAGACTAATATGAGTTAGCAATTCCACTTCTGGGTATACACTGGAAGAATTGTAAGCAGGGCCTCTCTCTCTCTCTCTCTCTCTCTCTCTCTCTCTCTCTCTCTCTCTGTGTGTGTGTGTGTGTGTGTGTGTGTTGACTGGCATTTTTCTCTTAGTATAATGTCCTTGATGTTCATACATGTTGCAACCTGTGTCAGAATTCCTTCCCTTTCAATGTCAACTACTACCCAATTATGTGATTATTTTTTTAATGTGTGTGTGTGTGTGTGAGGGAGAGTGAGTGTGTGTATAGACACATGCATGGTGATTGTATTGAGGACAGGAAACAACCTCAAAAATTAGGTCTCAACAGAGTCTCTCTTCTTCTTCACTACTGTCTATACCGGCCTAGCTGGCCCTCAGGTTTCAGATGATTCTCCTTTAGCTGCCTCCCAGTGCCCATAGGAGCCCTCTGGGGTTACAAGTACATGTGCTACTGCATCCAACTTCCATGGGCTCTAGGGATCAAAGCTCTGTCCATCGGGTTTGCGTAACAAGTGCCTTACCCACTGCGCCATTACCACAGCCTAGAAGTAAGGTCTAGAAGAAACGTTTGCACACCCAGTTCCTGTAGCATTAGACATTGCAGCCCAGAGGTGAAAGTACCCCAGATGCTCACTGCTGGTGGCTGAAGACAGAAACTATGCTGTACTGCAGCATGGAGTAGTATTTGGCTTTGAAAGAAGGGAATTCTGACATAAGCTGCAACATGGGGGAGCCTTGAGGACAGACAGTATACTAAATGAAAGAAGCCAGTCACAAAACAAATACTGCATGATTCCACCTACCTGGCTTTCCTAGAACAGTCAAAATTCATAGGGACAGAAAGGGGAATGAAGGTCCCCAGAGACAAAGGAAGGTAATTACCTTCTTCTTATTATTAATGACTGCAGTGTTTTAGTTTTGTAAGCTAAAGAGAATTCTGAGGATGGATGGTAGTGTGGGCAGGGCAATACTATGAATGCATTTTAATATTGTGGAACTGTATACTTAAGATGATTAAGATGGCAAATTTTATGCTATGCATATCCTCCTATAATTTGAAAAACAATTCTACACACACACAACAATGATGGAAAACCTTGGGGACAAATGGCCTGGGTGATGAGGTTGTCCAAGAAATAGGACTTTGACCAAGTAATGTGACCAGTGTGAGTCTCTTTTGTCCTGTCAGAGATAGTCCTGAAGGCCAAGCTAAGGTTTAGTCAAGATAGTCCAGGTAAGGCTGTTGATATGTTTTGGCATACTGCACGTGGTCAGTAAGTGTTGGGTATTGCTATCATTGAAACGCATTATTATTGGACTTCATAGACCAAGGTCAGTAGAAACTGGCCATGGGCAGTCTTGTCTAACTTGGTTCAAAAGATGGCAACAATGAATTTCTTGCCATTTATATTCACATCCAGAAATGTATGTATTGTTAAGAGTATGTACATATATATCTGCGGGTAAAGACTAGCTAAGATCTCTAGTTAGCATGTTAAATGTATTTTTTTCCCCACACTAAGAAAAGAACCTGGTTCCTTGTGTGTGGTAGGTCACAGTGCTGTACACTAAACTACAGCTCTCGTCAGCTTTCTTAATTCCTCTTTTCTGCTAATATAGCAGAGTCTCCCTTTGCCTCTAGGCAGGCTGCATTTAGAAGTGGTTTATCAGCACAAAGAGATTGCCCTTCGGTTTTTTCCGAGGAACTTCTAGATTGATGTCTGAAGTGTGTGTTCCACATAAGCTATAAGGGAAAGCTCACGGGCACCAAGCCAAGTCTGTTACTTAGGCAGCAGCAGCAGCAGGGCAGATCTCTACCCCGCCCAGAATCCCCGGCTGCACACTTGTCCCCTCAGGTTCCCTCTGCTAAGTTGCTAACGCACAGCACTTTTGGGAAATTCCTGGGCAAACTCAACTTCCCCTGGCGATATTTCAAAGGTAAGGGTGGGGGAAAATGCCCTAACTTTATACAAGATTACAATATTTGAGGATGGATAGGTAAAAGTGAAAATGTTCTGCAAAAAAAGTAAATATTTACAGAACAGGGGTTCTCAGATGGGGATGGGTTGGCTCCCGTTACTGCCTGGGAGTCATGCACAGGGTTTTCTTGGTTGTCACGGGCTTGTGTCCAGTGGTTGGAGGCCAGGGATCCTGCAGAGACTCCATAATCCCTCAACTGTGCTATTCGAAATGAGATCTGTCCATCCCACAGGTCAGCCAGTTCGAGTTAAGGACTCTTGTTCCAGAATAACTAGGAAGAATGGAAATCAGTCATTTTCTCCCTGAAAAGAGGCTAAGAAAAAAGAGCTGTTAAAATGGGATGGTTAGAGGGGCGGCTTAAAGAGACTATTTAAGAAAAAAAAAATCATCTCGGACTGGTGAGATGGCTCAGCGGTTAAGAGCCCTAGGCTGCTCTTCCAGAGGTCCTGAGTTCAATTCCCAGCAACCACACGGTGGCTCACAACCATTTGTAATGAGATCTGACGCCCTCTTCTGGTGTCTGAAGACAGCTACAATGTATACATAAAATAAATAAATTCTAAAAAATCATCTCTTACTTTTATATTTATGAAAACATGTGTGTGCACATGTGACTAAGCCTACATTAGTTGATTAATTTATTATTGTTTTTGTTTGTTTGTTTGTTTGTTTTGAGATAGAGTTTTTCTCTGTAGCTCAAGCTGGCCTCAAACTCATGGTGAGCTTCCTGCCTTAGCTTCCTGAGTGCTGGCATTACATCACATCTGGTATCACAGACGGGTTTATCTTTTTTTTTTTTTTTTCCTGTAGCATCTTTCTTTTGGAAACACTTAACTCCAGCTTTGGTAAAGCCAGAGAACTTACATGCTCCAATCCCAGAACCTGGGAAGCTAAGACAAGATTACCAAGATCTGGCTACACAGTGAATTCCAGTCTGGCTTGGAACCTTGTCCAAAACAAAACAAAACAAAACAAAACTTTTTTTTTTTCAAAGAGAGAGGATTTCCTCTCTAAAACATCTAGGCTGTTCTAGGGATATCTTCGTTAGCCTGTCTGAACCTGTTTTTCTATCTTGTTCCACTTTCAGGAGGAGTTTGTCCAAACATGAAATCCTTTTAAGCTTCCCAGTGGGGTTACCCTTGGGAAACAGCTTTATGGGGAAGCACAAATTAAAGCGGGGAAAGGGTTTGGGAAAGCTTCAGCGAGTGTTGGGGGGGGGGCGGGCTTTGAGGGCATAAGAGCTTCCCTAGACCCCGGGAGCCTACACCTTACCGCTGGATGTCTACAGCCAGCCACCTCAGCTGAAGAAATGGCAGAACAGTCACAGACATGTTCCAAGTGCCCAGGGCTGTGTTCTGGATCAGGACATAAGCTCTGTGGTGGTGCTGTCTTCCTATCTAAGAAACAACAACAGAATGTGCCTTACCTAGTTGTTGGGCAGATTAAGTGAGAGAGCAGGTCCTTGAGAAATGTCAGCTCTACCAGTTGGGATGTAAAACCAGAGAAAAACCCACCGGCCTCATGGCTCACTACTGACTCAGGTGAGAGCTCCCACCAAGCACACTCTTTTGCACTGGGCTTCATGTGAGCTCAGGAGAACTTTGCCAACAGTCTATATCCATTTGCCATTCCCACCTTCAAAGCAAATGGGTTTGCAAACACAGGTGTCAAGTCCCAGCACCCAAGGGGTGGGTGTATCAGCAATCTTTCAGAATATTTTCTCTTCATACCTTCCTAATGGACCTTGTATTATCAATCAACAGTGGTGACCCAATACACAGAGTATGCAAGTTCAGTCCCACTTTGTGAGAGTCACTTTGTGAGGTGGACAGACAGAGGTTCCCAGGAACCTGTTCTTGTCAGTCACCTGTCTGGTACCAACTTTGCTGAGCTTGACGAGCCCAACCAGGCTTGCGACATCTCTCTCTGCTTGTGAAAGCACAAATGTGCTGCTGAAATTTCAGGCTGGAGTACAAACCTGCTCTCCTGCCCTACACGCCAGTAGGTGTAGAAAAAATGCCATCGACAGCCAACTCATGTGCTTGGGTTGTAAGTGCCTCTTTCAAAAGGCCACCGAGGACTTTTTTCTTATTAAAAGTAATAGTTCCTGGGTTCTGTGGCTCATGTCTGGTAATCTCAGTTACCAGGAGACGGAGGTTTGCAAGTTTAGAATTTGCCTGGGCAACTTAGCTAGACCCTGTATCAAAATGAAATGAAACCAAATGAAGTCATATAAATACAAGTGGCAGAAGCCTATTTCAGTGGAAGGATTCTCGGCTAACATGAGAGAGGCCTCTTGCTCGATCAAGCTAGCTCAAGAAATTGTTTCCTGTTCTTTGAAATGAAATTTTCTGTTGGACATATGGGTCTAATCACTCAGTGTACTACACATTAGGGGTTGGGGGATACCCAGATAGACACATGCCCCTTCATGTTTTTGATTGTTTGTTTTTTTATGCCGTGGGTTGATGTAATACACACAACTTATTTTTAAGGGAGGAAGGGTTTACTTAGCCCCACAGTCTGAGGGATACCACCTCTCATGGCAGGAAAGGGGTGGTAATGGTGATTCTGTGAGAGCTGGGGGCAGGGTGGGGCATGGGAGAGCTTGCAGCAGTTGGGTATGTCATATCTGTAGTCAAGAAAACTCCGTTCTTGTCAAATGACGTCAAACAGAGATCCTTTCCCTCTCCTGACATGCTTAAATCCACAAGGGAAAATGGACACATCTATATGAATTCCCCTTGATAGTCAATCCTCCATTGTAATCTGCACACAACGTTTAGCAAGAGCTCGTCCTGTGTTCCAGAGATCTTCTGCTGAGATCTTTGATCTTTTAAAAATACAGTTCCAGGCTGGAGAGATGGCTCGGTGGTTAAGAGGACTGACTGCTCTTGCAGAGGACCTGGGTTCAATTCCTAGCGCCCACATGGCAGCTCAAAACTGTCTATAATTCCAAGACCTGACACTGTTACACAGACACACATGCAGGCAAAACACCAAATGCACATAAAATAAAAATAAATAAATAAAAAATAAAATGTTTTTTAAAAAATACAGTTCCATGGTAGAAATAGGTTCAGATAGGTAAGATCCCTTCCAGGGGTTCTCTCTCTTTCTGACAGGTTCTTGTTGTATGGTCAAGGCTGACCTTGAACTGGTGACCTTTCTGTCTTAGTCTGCAGCATGCTGAGATTACTCTGGTGTATGAGTCAGCACGTTCATGATTGTCATAGTACCCCTGAGGATGGGGCATCCTGGGTTAGAACGACAGCTGAACAGCTCCAGAGAGCCACTTGTACTTCTATAAGCTGACATGCCTCACTGACTATCTAATCCCTCCTTGGAGCAATTTTATATCAAAAAGCTCATGATTTCTGAAGCTTGCCTTTCCGTTCTCAGCCATCTGACGGCAGTGATCAGCAGCGGGCAGTTCTTTCTTGGAGCACTTAAGAATGGTGATGAGGGCCAGTAAGATGGCTTAGCAGGTAAAGGCACTTGCTAACAGACCCGATGATGAGAGTTCAGTCCCTGCGTCTCACACAGTAGGAGGGACATAATCACACAAGCTGTCCTCTGACCTCCACATGTATGATATGGAGTGTATGTTCCACCCTCCATTGAAATAAGAAAATGGCTTCCCACAGGAGGTGACTCTGGCCCAGGACATTGTGGTAGAGGAAGCCAGTGAGCAATGATTCTCACGCACGAGCATCGCCTGTGGAGAAAGGATGACGTCTGTTGTCCAGGCTGCACTCTGGACCAGGTGATTCAGCATCTCCGAGGACATGACTTGGCTGTGTAAGTTTTAAAGCTACCTGAGCGGGGTTGGGGATTTGGCTCAGTGGCAGAGCCCTTGCCTAGGAAGCGTAGTAAGGCCCTGGGTTCGGTCCCCAGTTCTGAAAAAAGGAACCAAAAAAAAAAAAAAAAAAAAAAAAAAAGAACATTTACATTTAAAAAAAAATAAAAAAAAAATAAAAAAAAAAAAAGCTACCTGAGCAATTCCAGCATAGAACTGGGGTCAAGAATGAGGCCTTGGATCAGTGACTGTCATCAAATAGGCTGCATGGCAGAACCTTCTGGAAAAGGGCGTTAGACTGCCCCAACCTCACCCCACAATGGATGTGTGAGCACCTTTGGGAGAGCGCTCCGGGCTGGTGAGGTTTCCAAAGCTCCTCCAGGCGATCCGAAAAGCACCAAAATGGTGGAGGTCATGACCATCTATCTGCAGTCTTGGATTGAAGCTACGTCCATCTCCGTGGCCCTAGTTCGTGCCTGGCTGTGTCAGCTGGGTTATTTCCACTAGAACACGTGGAAACATGGAGCCGGTATGGCTGAGAAGCTGGAGAAGCTGAAGGTCTCAGTGAAGCTGCGGCTTTCCCATCTGGCATCACCTGTGCAATGTCCGACAAGGAGCATCCCTCTTGGGTTGAGCGTTCTGCTCACCAAACCGAAATCCTGTCCTCTTCCCACCACACTAAGTGTTTCTTAGCATTTTCTTCTTAGTATTTTTTTTTAACCAGCTTTCGCTTGTTGATCAAAAATGCAGGCCTAACAATTTGAGAGTTTCTTACAAGTGTCTAGGCTCACACAAATGCATGTAATTTTCGTACGAGTCCTGAAAATATAAAAAGGTAAGCAGCTGTAGCTTTTTGCTTAATAGTTGTCCTATTGACTTCCAGCTCACAAACTGAGAACAGTGTGTTCTTTAAAAGAGGCTTTTTGAGCTGGGGGAAAGGCTCAGTTGGTAAAGCACTTACATGGCAAGCACCAGCCCCAAGTTTTATCTCTAAAACTCATGTTAAAATGTTGGACACGATGGCCCATTTTTGTAATCTCGCTACTGGGGCAGTAGAGACAGATGCACTTCTGGGTTCACTAGCCAATGAGCCTACCCTACTCGGTGAGTTCCTGGCTAGTGAGAGGCCCTGTCTCGAACAGAAAAGGATGGATGACACCTGAGGACCAATAGCTGAGATTGCTCTCTGGCCTCAACAGACATGGGCTCACACATGGATGAATGTGGGCAGATGAAGTTTTCAAATGCCATTATCTTAAAATAATAGTATTTTTCAGCTTTTTTTTCCCTCCCTGAGGGTTGATGAGATGTCTCAGAGGGGAAGAGCCCTTGTTCTGTAAGCTTAAAGACCTGAATCCAAGCCTCTACAGCTGTAGGCTACTTGTGACTGTAACCCCAGGATTGGGGTGCAGAGAAAGGAGAATCCCAATAACCTGCTGACTGGTCAGCATAGCCAAAATGGCGTGTTTCAGCTTCAGTGAGACTGTTTCAAGGCAATAAAGGCAGAGACTCACAGGGAAAGCACTCTGTCCTTCTCTGACTAGCATATGCACACACGGGCACACACTCAAGTGCATGTGCCTCTCCTCCCACTTAGAACTTAGGATTCATGCATCTGCTCAACATGTCCAGTCTTTCACAACACACGAGTGACGGCATTAGGAAAGGCAGACCACCACAAACAATGACGCTCCTGGGGACGCTCCAAGGAGCTCAGCTCAGGAAGTGGTTTTGGAAACAATTCTACCAGAAGACAATGAAATAAATCTAAGCGTGTGAAATGTTTCTGGCAAGACAGGTACAGGACTGTGACCTAAATGGATACCTGATGTGTTTCTTGCTATAGGATGGTCTTTTAAAGTTTCTGTGTTGAATATGTATGCCTTTGACAGACCTGCATGCCACCTCAATACGTTGTCCTTAGGAAATCCTGGCTCCATCTTCCAAATCAAGCCTACCCCCTGCATTCATGAAATAGTCAACCAAACAATCCATCTGGTTCTACACGAAGCTGATACTGAGATTAACCCTGAGCCTTGGTCCTGGCTGCTAATCAGATCTGGCTTCTTGCTCTCCTGCCCTACCACAGGCTGGCCTCTCCTTGTTTGAGTAGCTCATTTTCCACGTGTGAATTTTTCATTTGTGGACTAAGCAGGAGGACTCTACCTTCTGCTTCCTCTTGCAATGTACTGTTGGTTTTGTTGTTGTTGGTTTGTTGGTTTTGCTGTTGTTGGTTTGTTTGTTTTGCTGTTGTTGTTTGCTCGCTGGCTGGTTGGCTGGCTTCTAGATGACTTTTGTTATTTCAGGAACAGGCCTGGGTGATAGATCATTAACCTCTCTTGGGGTTCTCCTTAGAGAAAGAGAGGAGATGCCTCTTTCCCTAGGTGTTTTGTCAAGATGTGGAAAGCCTAAGTGTTTATGGTGATGGTTTAGTGATACTTTTGCATGGCTGAGTTGTCTGGTGATACAAACTCTGTTTCCAAACACACACACACACACACACACACACACACACACACACACACACACACACATATATATATAATTTTTTAAAAGATTTATTTATGGGGGTTGGGGATTTAGCTCAGTGGTAGAGCGCTTGCCTAGCAAGCACAAGGCCCTGGGTTCGGTCCCCAGCTCCAAAAAAAAAAAAAAAAAAAAAAAGAAAAAAAAAGAAAAAAAGAAGAAAAAAAAAGATTTATTTATTATATATAAGTACACTGTAGCTGTCTTCAGACACACCAGAAGAGGGCATCAGATCTCATTACAGATGGTTGTGAGCCACCATGTGGTTGCCAGGATTTGAACTCAGGATCTCTGGAAGAGCAGTCAGTGCTCTTAACCACTGAGTCATCTCTCCAGCTCTTCAAACTTCTTAAATGTACTAAATTGTTTGTGTGAGTGTGTGCGCATGTGTGCATGTGTGTGTAGGCCAGAGATCAACCGTGGGTGTCACTCCTAAGGAGCCACCCACCTTGTGTAGTAAAACAGGGTCTCTAATTAGCCTGGAGCTTGTTGGGTAGACCAGCCTGTTTGTGAGCAAGCTCCAGAGATCTGCCTATCTGTGTCTCCCTAGCACTGGGATTACAAGTTTCTGCCACTCTGCCCACCTATTGCTTGTTTGTTTGTTCTTAAACTTGCGCTGGGAGGACGGAATGCAGGTTCTCATCCTTGCGCACTAAGCCCTTTACTGGCTGAGACACCTCCCCACCTGTGGAAACCCTTTCATACGCGCCTTCTTGTAGAATTCTGTAGGACTGCAAGTGGCTGTGACTGTCAGAGCCGCAGTGTACATTGTGAAATGCTAATAAGCTTGCTTTAAACACCACGTCATCACACCAACTCTGATGCATTTTTAGCTCTAACTATGAAAAACTAGGAGAGATGATTGGGGATTTTCTTTTCATAAATAGAATCACTGGTCCCATTTCCCCATTCTTTTTGTTATTTTGTCATTTTTTTTTTCGGACCCAGGGCCTTGTGCTTCCTAGGCAAGCGCTCTACCACTGAGCTAAATCCCCAACCCCACCCCACCCCACTCCCCCACCCCCCTCCCGTTTCCCCATTCTTAAAGAAAGCTGGGTGAAAGGTGAAAGGGTAGACACTGGGAAGTAGCAACTCCTGTAGTCCTGATGCATTTGTCAGTGGAGGAGGGGAATCCCTGGTGAGATGGGAAAGCAGTCTAATCTGAAGTCTGCCCAGAGAAGGATGTGTGGCCTCTGCTGTGTCCATTCACTACAGATGGACAGGAAGGTCTTCCCTTGAGGGTGAGAATATGGGTGTGGCATGGCTACAGCTGATTTGAGCATTCCCAGTGACTAATCGGGTACTGCCAGTTAGCATTCTGTTGCTGTAACAAACCGGGCTAAGTGACTTCTATGGAGGAAAGGCTGAATTCAGAGCTGTCTGTCACTCATGGTCTCTAGTCTTGTTTGAGATGCATGGCAGCACAATGCATGGTGGTGGAAGAGATCTGATCATCCCAGGGCAGCCAGGAATCAAAGGGGAAGAGGAAGGTTTGGAGGTGCCCTTCAAGGCCACAGCCCAGCAACCTCACCTTCCTTTGGGCTCCGTCTACTAAAGTCTCCGCTATCTTCCTGGTGTTGCTGCAGACAGGAGACCGCCCATAATACACTGGATTTGCAAGACACTCCCACTCCAAACTTAACAAGTGCTAAGTGAGTCCTTCGGAAACTGCTTGCTGAACAATCCCTACTAGGTGACCCATGACCTTGGTTAATGACCACTAATCTGTATTCATTGTTTACCAGCAGCTTAATAAGGCCTTTAATGACCTCCGTGAAGAAAACAATTAGGAAAGTACAGCCTAGATGACCTTGTGACCTGCAGAGAGCCCAGACGGTTATGTGTCTGATCAGTTTGGGATCTGAGTTAAAGGTCGCCAATATTTCCTGTAATTATATCAGACCAGTGCCTTGTCCCCGTGGGAAATTCCAAATGCTTGACTCAGTAGACTCTTCATTGTTAGTGAGCCATCCATCAGCTACACTCATATGCATATGTTTTGAAACTGGTTGTGTTTATGTGGAAATTTCTTTGTGGGCATTTTAAGTAAACTCTCATTGAAGTTTACCTTGATTAATAGGCACAAACAGCAAGCACATAATTGGGTAGTCTTTTATATTCATGGATGGGTCATGTCCTCAGGCCAAGAAATACAGTGTACCATCATTCCAGAAGCCACTCTTCTGTCCCTCTGTTGTCACTTCCCACCGGAAGTAATCCAACCGTGATTCTAATGAGTTCCTATTGTAACAATCAGCCACTTGAAATACACTTCCTTAGACAGAGAATATGCTTGCTAAAACTTCACCTCAGCAACGGTAATAAGCTAGTCTTTGGCTGCCTACTGTAATGCCCCAGTGTGAATAGAGTGTTATAGAGTTCAAAGCCCACATATGGTTCGTTTGTTGACTTTCAATGACTGTAACAAGGTCCCTGAGATGCTCAACCTATAAAGAGGAAAGGTTTATTTGAGGTGAGAGGTTTGGGAGTATCAGTCCCTAGTCTTGTTTTGGGGACTGTGCTATGCATCACATCAACGTGGGGAATGAATGGTCGATGTAAACCACTCACTTCATAGCTGGGAGAGAATGGGGGTAGCGAGGAAGAGGGGGAGGGGGAGGGGAAGGGGGAGAAGGAAGAGGAAAGGAAGAGGGGAGAGAGACGTTGGAGATCTTACAGTCTTGAAGGGCATCTTTTCAATGACCAGAAGACCTGTCACTAGGCCCCTTCTCTTAAAGCATCCACCACCTCCCAACAGCAAAGAGCTGAGCCTCAGGGATTGTGATCCAGACCCAACCTACAGCAGATGGAGCCAACCTTGTTATGTAACCATTTGACCCAGAGTGTGAACATCTCTTTGATGGCTGGTGAGTTTCCATGATGCGTCTGCATCAAATTGAAGCCACGCATCTCCGCAGACTTTTTAACTTTGTACACTTGTAGGATGTGGACACAGGAGACTTCCTTGTCTACACCTTACTCTTTCTGATCCTATTTGCGGGAGATAGCTTTACTTTGAGCTTCTCGTGCACACCTTCCTTAACAAGCCTGGCTCTCCCTGGCTGATGGTGCTCCCACCCCCAGCCCTACACTGCCCTAAGTGACTTACTGTTTACTCTTCAAAAAGCATCACAGTAACCAGGAGTCCCTTTTATTACTATTATTTCCGCCCCCTCCTCC
Source organism: Rattus norvegicus (assembly GCF_021556685.1). NCBI lineage: Eukaryota > Metazoa > Chordata > Mammalia > Rodentia > Muridae > Rattus > Rattus norvegicus. The sequence goes on along the minus strand of NC_141550.1, from coordinate 26,606,040 downwards.
CCCTCCCCTTTCCCTTCCTCCTCCTCTTCCTCTTCCTCTTTCTCTTCCTCTTCCTCCTCCTCCTCCTCCTCCTCCTCCTCTTTTAGACAAAGTCTCATTGTGTTAGAGAATGAGTTCCCAGTGAGGGGGTTTATGCAGAGCTGGCTGTGTGTGCCTGGAATCCATCACTGAAAGATTTTACAGATGTGACCCTCTGAGTGTAAGTAACATCTAATACCTTCTGTGTGTGGTTCTGAGGATTAAACTTGAGGCTTTCTGTGTGCTATGAAAGTGCTCTTCTACCAAGCTACATCCTCAGCCCCTAATTCCTCAAGATGGGAGCTAAGTGGGGAGATAGCTCAGCAGTCAAGAGCACTTGTTCTTGCACATGACCTGGTTTCTATTCTCAGCAGCCACATCTGTCAGTAACTCCTGTTCCAGGGGATCTGTCACCCATTGCATGCACATGGTGCATATACATGCAGGCAGGTAAAGCATTTATACACATAAAATAAAGAAATAATATGTTTTTAATGAATGAGGTAATACTACTATGCATGTTCTAGCACAAATGGAAACTTGGAATAGTTTAGAAGGAATTCAGAGCACTAGTTTTTAAATTATATTTAATTCTGCACATATGGACCTGAATTTGATTCTCATCTCCCTCTCCCTCTCTTTCTCCCTCTCCCTCTTCCTCTCCCTCTCTCTCTCTCTCACACACAGACTCATATGCACATGAATAAATATAATTTTAAAAATTAAAGAAAAGTAGAAAAAATCAAACGTGACTAAAATAGCAAGCATTTGGTTATTCAACAAGTCTGTTGTGTGCCCTTACAGTGCCCTTATAGGCTTACTCTGAAGCATCCTCTAATATTTCATTAAAAAATTTGATATGGGTGTTGTGTTTTGCCTGCATGTATGTCTGTGCATTGCAAGTGTACTTGTTGCCTGTGGAGATCAGAAGAGGGCATGGGATCCCTTGGAACTGAAGTTACAGCTGATTGTGCACTACCAAAGTGGGTGCTTGAAATCAAACCCAGTTTCTCTGGAAAAGCAGCCAGTGTTCTTAGGCCTTTTCTTCCCATCCACTGAGTCTTGATATATACATAGTTGATAATGAAGAGAGCCTTTCTGTTTCCTATTATTCATCTATCTGTCTGTCTGTCTGTCTGTCTGTCTGTCTTTCTGTCTGTCTGTCTGTCTGTCTCTATCTATCTATCATCTATCTGTCTGTCTTTCTGTCTATTATCTATCTATCTATCTATCTATCTATCTATCTATCTATCTATCTATCTACATTTGTTGTTGGTGGTGGTGTTGGTGGTGGTGTTGGTGGTTGTGTGTGTGTTCTTGTGGGTTGTGTGTCCATGCCTATGAGCCAGAAGCCAGAGGAGGAAATCTAGTGTTCAGGTAGGCAACCTGGTCAGCAAGCCCTGCTAATTTTCACGTCTCTGCCTCTAATCCCCCAGCACTGGGATTATAAGTGAACATGGCTATTCCTGGCTTAAAAGAGGGTACTGAGGTTGAGAGTTGGGGGTCCAGACTTAGAATTTTATATTTACTCTTATAATATGCAAGCGCTTTTACCCACTGAGCTATCTCCCCAGCTGCCTCCTTTGTGTTCTTACTGAAAATATTTACGCATCAGAGCTTTGTCGAAAATAGAGAATCCTTCACAAAAAAAGAATCCTGGATACATAAGTCACTTATGAGTTGAGCCTGCTCTGCAAGGTACCACTGTGTCTGCTTGGGGCTGTGGGTGAGCACTATGTGGCTCTTCACCTACAGGATGTGATTACTTCAGGGAGGAGATGCTGTATCATGAGGCTTTTGAGCACCATCCATAGACTTCATAAAGTTTTACAGCTACCATTACCATTTTTGAGAGCATGGAGATGTTCAATTATGGTTAATAAAATACAGTGTTTGGAGGTGCCATGCTTGAGATTGAATTCAGGGTACATAGTGAACACATATAGTCTCCTATTTAACTACACCCTCAGTTCTTAAGATAAAAATGTGTGTAAAGAAATAACTTCATGGGAAAATGTAAAGGTATGATACTGTCACTGGGTGAAGTTTTGTTTCTCAAGCCATGTCTTTCTAAAAAGAAAGAATTCAGCCAAGAGACACAGATAATCTAAGCAGAAACATATTTAATCAGAAATATATTTAGTTTAGTAAAGGGAAATACATGCTTTAGACAGAAATGAAAGTGGCCTGATCCACAGTAGGAGCTGGGTAGCAAGCTGCACAGTACGCTTCCTTGTGTGTAATCCCTGTCCGTTTGTTTAGCCTCTGTGTGTATGATGTGTGTGGTGTGTTATATGTATTGTGTGTTATGAGTGTATATGTGTACACATGTGTATGTGTGTGTAAGTGGTGTGTGTGTGTGTGTTTAGGTGTGTATTTGTGCCCATTTGTATGTGTGTGTAAGTGTTGTATGAGTGAATATGTGTATGTGCATATGTATATGTGTATAAATGGTTTATATATGTGTAGTGTGTGTGCATGTATGTATGTGTGCACATGTGTATGTGTGTGTAAGTGATGTATGTGGTCTGTGGTATATGTGTATAGTATGTGTATGTGGTGTGTGCTATGTATTGTGTGTGTACTGTATGTATGTGTGTGTGTTGTGTATGCTGGATGTGTGTGTGTGTGCATGTGGTGTGGCTTATGTGTGTGTAGTATGTATATGTCTGTGTATATATGTGTATACACATATGCACCATATTTGTGGAAGTCAAAGGACAACTTGAGGGAGTCTGTTTTGTTCTGCTACCTTCTGTCATGTGGGTCCCAGGGATTGAACTCATGTCATCAGGCTTGGTGACAAACACCTTTCCCCAGTGAGCCACACATCATTGGTGTACATTGTAGATTTTTTTTTTTTTTGGTTCTTTTTTTTTTTTCGGAGCTGGGGACCGAACTCAGGGCCTTGCGCTTCCTAGGTAAGTGCTCTACCACTGAGCTAAATCCCCAGCCCCCAACATTGTAGATTTTTAAGGACTTTCCATGAATATATATTTGGCTAGAGGCATATTTATAGGATTAAGGAGATCATTCTCCTCCCTCTCAAAGCATGATGAACTCAATCTCCATTTTGTAACATCATCTCCTAGGATCCTTTTAAAAGCCCACAAGAGGGAAGGTCAAAATCACAAAGTAAATACTATTATAATGGAGCTGGGGGTCTCCTGTGGGTCTCCCTTTTGATGCTACCCGTATGGGGCACCTGAGAAGGTTCCATGTGCCTTAGTTTCTGGTAAAGCAGGAAGATCCCATCTGCAGCTTCAACAATTTTAGTCACAAACAGGCATTCAGTGTCCTTGGCTCTCTAGTACCTCCTGCCTGGCCCAGTCTCAATACTAACACATAATTATTGTTTCCTTCATTGGTTGCTGTCCAAAGTATAGTTTTTGCTTAGGTGCAGATACACAATTTTTTAAGTAATAAAATGGTCTGTATAATTTAAAAGTTAAGGGGGTTATTGAGAGTGTTAGTGATCTGTTTAACTCATGTTTGAGCTAGAGTGAGTGAGGTGTTGACTTTATAAGGCCATTAGAGTATCTAGAACCGATTCCCACTCTGTCCATGATAAAAGTCTTGATTGTCTTATGGTATTTACACATGTACCCTAGGAAACAGGAAATGAGCACAGGCAGTACTAAATAACAAGTCAAGAAAACACAAGGAGAGGATACACTGTAGAGGTCTATCAAAGGCTGTGAGCACAGAAGAAAGGGAAAAGGAAAAAACAAAAGCTGAGTGAGGGAGAAGGGAGAGAAGAGAGAGAGGAAGAGAACCTGGGAGTGTTGGCTTTGCTAATTAACACTGAATGACCAGGCTGTGATAACCTGGTCCATGAACTTCATTTTATCTCAGTAAAATCAAGATAACACAATGCTACTCAAGGTGTTATTCTGAAGTCAACAGTAAAGCGTTTTACATGCTGTGTTTTGCTCCTGGAATGTAGTTCACTATGTTTATTTGTTTCCTGTGGCTGAGATGGTACCCAAGAAAACAAAGAGGACAGAAGTATTTATTTATTTGTTGGTTGGCTTGTTTATTTAGGTCTCCTGGTTTCATTCCATGGATGCTGGCTGCACTGCTCTGGGGCTGCATACAGCTAATCAAAGAGTAGTGGTGATGGGAGTGAATACTGAAGATGGATGTTGCCACCTAGGAAGCAGGGAGTGAACAGCAAGAGGGAGAGACTCAGATGGGATACATCTCTCAAAGGCATGACCTCATTGTCCCCCTTCCTCAAATCAGGCCCCTCTTTCTGCCTCCTCAAACATGAAGTCATCAATGGATTGATCTACTGAGTGAATCTAAACTCTCATGATACAGTTTACCTCTTGATGACTGGATTCACTAGCTACAGATCAAGGCTTCAGACATGGACTCTTGGAGTGTTGGGGGAGACAACAGCTTATCTAAACCTTAACATATACACAAGCTAAATGGTAACAACTCTGTTTTATTAGGCTGTGAAAATCTCCAGGATGGGAAATATGACTTGGTTAGTTTTGCTTTCTAGGAATCTAGTACAGTTCATAAAAGGGATTCCAAAGAAGTTGTTGAATGATCAGATGATGGAGTGAGTGTTTTGTTTAGAAAGAATTGGGTTTGGGAACCTGGGAGAGTCTTAGGATGAAAAGACTCAAGGCTTTGTGAAGAGCAAATTGGATGCATTACAAGAGGAAAGAACATAAGGAAAAAAGAAAAGAGGCAGGGAGGACCATGTGCATGCAAGGTAGGCTAGGATTTAGTTGTGTGATTTCCTTCCTTGAGTTTCACAGGCAAAGCTGGCAGGGAGTATCTTATCTGCTGACAGAGGGTTGACAAAGAAATTTTAGGATGGGGACATGAGAGAAAGAGAGAGAGAGAGAGAGAGAGAGAGAGAGAGAGAGAGAGAGAGAGAGAGAAATTCATGAAGGCCAGCCTGGTAAAGATGGAGAGAGTCTAGGGAGGATCATCCTGTTCTACTCAGGGAGTATTCAAGACCCTGACCAGGGTGACAGCTATCAATGTGAAGAAGGACAAAAGGCAGATGAAAGAGAGGGCAGCCAATGCTCTTCTATAGTCTTGCATTCTTAGAGTGGCCAGGACCCCTGAACACTGACTCCTGAAGCATGATAAAGTTTATGAAAATCTCTTGGTGATTTCTGAGTTGGAGATGGGACATGTTTAAATTGGAGGATTGATTGAGGAATGTGGAGCATGTGGGTGGGATGAACTGAGGAAAGCACTTTCTCACTCTAGGTTCCCTCTCCTCAGATGACTCTAGCTAGTGCGAAGTTGACAAAAACACTGACCAGTATAAAGTCAACTTTCATGATTGTTGTGACTTATTACTAAAAGGTGGCAGGCATGTGATCTGTCATAGAAAAGCACACTTAGATGAGAGAAGCAATTCAAAGGCTGGAGGACTAATTTCAGCTCAGGCATTAGGGAATACAGTTTGTCCTAGTGGGAAAGGCATGTCAATGGGACTCATTCCTGTCCCTGGTGGTGGGAGTATGAGATGGCTGGTCTCATCATGTATGAAGTCAGAAAGCAGAGAGTACAGTCAGGAACCAGAGTTGGTTATTCCCTGCCAAGGACCAGCCTTGGTTTGGAGAGGGGTTCTAAGGAAGAGGTGTTTGGGAAAAGAAGGACATGAATAGTTATCTGTGGGGTGCAAGCTGACAGTATTGTATTCTGCTCCTGCTGGCTCTTCAAACAGTTCAAGATAGCTCAGCTGTTGAAGGCCAAAGCCCAGCCTTTTATTCCCATACCAATTCTTTCCTTTACTCCAGATTACTTTTCGATTATCCTACAAATCAGCATCCCATGACTCTAATCCTTTGAGTATTAGAAAAAAAAAGCAAGCAAAATTTCAACATTGCAATTGAGTTCAGGGATCTGCCTGCCTTTGTAAGCACAGACAATAAAATACCTGGGTGAGATCTTGTCCTGAAGTTACCATTCCCACCATGCCTGGGGCCAAACTAGCTTTGTTCCAGACTGACCTCAAACTCAGGAATCCGCATGCCTCTGTAAGCACAAACAATAAACTTAGTGGGTAGGATCTGGCTCTGTGCTCACCACTCCCCAAATATCTCTATCTCTTCATTAATATCGTTCTGATAAGCTGGCTTATAGTGGAGCTGCCTTTATTCTTTTAGATCTGTAAAGTCCTTCATACGATTCAAAGTGCATCCTTATATTTTACATAGTTGAGAAATTATATATTTTTGAACTTCTGTTTTCAGAGTTCTTTCCCACAGCCTTGGGATGATTAGGAAGAGACCAGCATCATTGAAGTGAAATCTCCTGGGAAGTGTTTTCTGAAAGCACAAAGAGGCTGTGTTCCAGAGATAGCCAAGGTTGCACCTCATGCTGTGGCTGGACTTGGTAGTGTTTAAAAGTCACCCAGGGGGTATTGGTTTTGAAGGCATGAAGGGGTCACGTAGAGCAGCTGACGTTGGGCACTGTGAGAGGCCATGGAAGGCCATTGGTAAAGGTGTAGTCTCAGGTGAAATTGATGATCCAGAACTGAAGGGGTCATGCAATGGAGCTGAGGCTTGCAACCATAAAAAGAGCCTATTGGTGAAGCCTAATTGCAGTGGAAAACAGCAGTGTTTTGGAGATGCCAGTACCATGAGATGATCACCAAAACCAGCAGGGGCCTGAAGGTCATAACTTTCTACCATTTTGCTGAGACATTATATACACCCTCACCTTCCAGACTGGTGTTGTCTCTTTGTCTCTGATTATCATGGAATCATTAACCTCAGTAGAGAGGACATTCCCTATAACCTTGTCAGGGGGAATATTTCCAGAAGTAGGAGGAGGGCGTAAAAGAATATATATTTTTTTACACAAATAAACCTCACACTCAGCAACCTCCAATATGAGAGGAGGCCCACACCCTGCTAGCTCTGTTCCTGCTGTGGGAACCACGTTACACTTTCCCTTCCATGACCCTGCAGGACTGGCAATCCCAATCTTCAAGAACCAACTCTCAAGGACCCATTCCTCCAGCTAGGCTAGACCACATTTCATGTTCCCAAAAGAGCATTGACAGCTGAGGACTAAGTATTCAAACACGTGAGTCTGTGGGGAGCATTTCACAGTCATTGTGGAACAAGGAGCAGGCATGGATCAACGATGGTGTATGTCAGGAGCAAAGAGGTCTGCTTCTGCATGTATGGGTGGCGGGGGGTGGGCTGATTTGTTTTAGGGCTTAAAGGATATAGATGAAGCTTGTAGGTTTTCAGATGGAGCTGTAGACTAATTAGACAGGAAAATGGAGAGGTGCACTGTTAGAATTGATAGTCCAGGGCATGGCAAGATGATAATTGTTAGGGACAAGTCTCCTGCCTCTAAAAGTTTTAAGCCTGTCCCAAATAAACAAGACAAGCACCAAGACATTGGACCTGATCTATATGGCTGTGAAGCCAGTTGCTTCTATGTTGCGTGTAGCTTTTGCTACCCCAGCTAAGCTCCAGGAATGGGCCACACTACCATCCCTGACCCAGAGAATTGGATCCATGGATGAAAAACACAGATACAGACACATCGCTCAATTTCAACCTGCCATCTTGGCTCAACTGTTGGGCGCCTCCAATCTACCCCAGCTAGTATGCCCTTCCCAATACTCCCAGAGCAGCACTGTAAATCTGCCTTCAACTTCAGTTGCTCTGCCACCTTAGACCCAGCTCAACATCCCAAACTCCTACCTGGAGAGGCAGCCTATGGCTACTCCGCCGGAGATCTCACATGGCTGGTTGGCTTTTTTGCCTCCAAAGCATGGCAAAACTCTTTTCTTCTTTTACCTGCATCCGCTAGCTTGCCTGCTGGGAACCTGGCTATTCCTTCCAGCACATTGGCTGCTAGCATCTTTATTGATGGATCAAGAATCAATTGGGGAACAGGACTTTAGCATCACACCCACCCCTATACTTCTATTGTATTTTTCCTTATTATAGAGTTATTATCACTTAAGTGTTGTATTATATTCCTTTCAGCAATGAAGAAAACAACTTGAGAATCAAAAAAAAAAAAAAAGGGTACAGAAGGCAGAAGGCTATTCTAAATGTCTTAGTCAGGGTTTCTATTCCTGCACAAACACCATGATCAAGAAGCAAGTTGGGGAGGAAAGGGGTTTATTTAGCTTACACTTCCACATTGCTGTTCATCACCAAAGGAAGTCAGGACTGGAACACACAGGGCAGGAAGCAGGAGCTGATGCAGAGGCTATGGAGGGGTGCTGCTTACTGGTTTGCTTCCCCTGTCTTGCTCAACTTGCTTTCTTATAGAACCCAAGACTACCAGCCCAGGGATGGCACCACCCATAAGGGGTCCTCCCCCTTGATCACTAATTGAGAAAATGCCTTACAGCTGGATCTCATGGAGATCCTTTTTCTGTAATAATTCCAGCTTGTGTCAAGTTGACACACAAAACCAGCCAATACAATTGACCCCTTGTCAACTTGACACACAAACACTATTAAGCCCTTACTTTCTTATTCATCCTCAAGATCTAAATAACTTTAAGGGTTCCACCATCTTTACAGATTCTTACATATTAAAATTTCAATTCCTTCAAAATATCCAATCCCTTAAAATTCAAAGTTTCTTTGTTTTTTTGGTTTTTTTTTTATACAATTCAAAGTCTCCTAACTGTGGGCTCCACTAAAATACTTTCTTCCTTAAAGAGGGAAAATATCAGGGCACAGTCACAATCAAAAGTGAAATCAAATTCTAGCTGTCCAACGTCTGGGATCCACTCACAATCTTCTGGGCTCCTCCAAGGGCTTGGGTCACTTCTCTAGCTCTGCCCTTGTAGCACACACCTTGTCTTCTAGGCTCCAGATGCCTATACTCCATTGCTGCTGCTGGTTTTGGTGATCATCTCATAGTACTGGCATCTCCAAAACACTGCTGTTTTCCGATGCAATTAGGCTTCACCAACAGGCTCTCTTTATGGTTGCAAGCCTCAGCTCCATTGCATGACCCCTTCAGTTCTGGGCCATCAATTTCACCTGAGACTACACCTTTACCAATGGCCTTCCATGGCCTCTCACAGTGCCCAACGTCAGCTGCTCTACGTGACCCCTTCATGCCTCAAAACCAATACCCCTGGGTGACTTTTAAACACTACCAAGTCCAGCCACAGCATGAGGTACAACCTTGGCTATCTCTGGAACACAGCCTCTTTGTGCTCTCAGAAAACACTTCCCAGAAGATTTCACCTCAATGATGCTGGTCTCTTCCTAATCACTACTAATTTCTTAGTCAAGCTGACCAGCATCAATTGTCCCAGTAACGCAAAGATTTCGCTTTAGTTCTGGGATCTTGTTAATCACAGCTGATTCTTCAGCCCCAGCTAACCAAACCCACAAAATATTCACAATCAAGATAGCATCAGCCTTGATAAAAGTCTTTAATCTTCCCTCTGAAATTTCACAAGCCAGGCCTCCATCTTCTGCACTGTTCTCAACATTATCTTCCAAACTTTGACAGAACATCCCACAGAGCTCTTAACACCCAATGCTCTTCTAGCTCAAAGTTCCAAAGTCCTTCCACAGTCCTCCCCAAAATATAGTCAGGTTGTCACAGGAATACCCCACTATGCTGGTACCAATTTATCTTAGTCAGGGTTTCTATTCCTGCACAAACATCATGACCAAGAAGCAAGTTGGGGAGGAAAGGGTTTATTCAGCTTACACATTCACATTACTGTTCATCACCAAAGGAAGTCAGGACTGGAACTCACAGAGGGCAGGAAGCAGGAGCTGATGCAGAGGCCATGGAGGGATGCTACTTACTGGCTTGCTTCCCCTGGCTTGCTCAACTTGCTTTCTTATAGAACCCAAGACCACCAGCCCAGGGATGGCACCCACCACAAGGAGCCCTCCTCTTTGATCACTAATTGAGAAGATGCCTCAATTTGAAGGGTGAATTTGAATCTCATCCTTGGTGCTATCTGGTTGGCAAGCCAATCACTTCCCCCAAGCCTCTACAGCTCATAATACCTGGGTTGGTCTCCAGGATTAAGTCAAACAAAAGATGAAACAATTAGCAATTATATCAGGAACAGCATCCTCCAAGTTTGCTGTCTGTAGCTGTGATAAAATACTCTGACCCAAAGCAACTTGGTAAGAAAGGGTTTCTTTGGTTTCTCATAATCTACCATTGAGAGAAATCGGAGTAGGAATTGAGATGGGTCTGAATAAGAGACCAAAGGAAAAATGCTGCTTTATGGCTTGCTCTTACTGACTTGCTCAGTTTGCTTTCTTTTACCCAGGACTACCTGCCCAGGAGTGGCAACACCCACAGTGAGCTGGACCCTCCCTTATCAGTCACAGACTTGCCTATGAACCAGTTCTACAGAAGCATTTTCCCAATGAAGGTTTCCACTTCTTAGAGGATCATAGCTTGCTTGTGTCAGGTTGACCGAAATCTAAGCAGTGAAAAAAGCTAACCCTCCAGGTGGCTGTGACTTCTCCCTGAACGGTGGTGTGTGCTCTAGGACAGAAAGCTGTGGTTAGGTGGCAGACCTGGAAGTTGGAAGGACACCAAAAGAAGAGCAGTGGGGACTCTAAGAGTCTGAACATTGCAGAAGGTTCTGTGGAGATCTTTTATGACAACCTGGAGGCTGACTTCTAGCATGTGAGGGCAGAAGCCTTGAGGACCCAAGGAATGTGTACACACCTGCCTTATAGCACACCAGGAGGCTTATCCTTCTCCAGTAAGGAGAAAAAATGCCTCTAACATGAGACAAAGACAGCGTAGTGGTGGTGTGGCAGTGATGGTGGGCTTAGGAGGCACTATGATCTTTTTGAGGCTTTATTTGGACCAGTATCTCTCTGAGGACAGTAACAGTATTTCTCCTGCATTGGGTATTCAGCTAGAAGAGCTTGTGGGTCGAATTCTTCCTTCAAGTTTAAGATCTAAAGATGATGGGGTCTGGGAGAGTATCTCAGTGTGGAACTCACTTAACATCACCAGGCCCTGGGTTCCATCCTCAGGACCACAGGGGGGAAAAAAACCCCACAAACCAAAGAAGGGATGTTCTGATATCTGAAAGTTTTATAAAATGCCCAGAGAAACAGGTCTGAACCCCACCCCCCTCTTGTTTTTGCTTGTTTGCTTTCTTGGTTTTTTGAGACAAGGTTTCTCCGTGTAGCCTGGCTGTCCTGGAACTCACTCTGTAGACCAGGCTGGTCTTGAACTCACAGAAATCCACTTGTCTCTCAAGTGTTGGAACTAAAGGTGTGAGCCACCATTGGCCCAGCTGGCCTGTGCCGCTCAACGGCATTCTACAAGCAGTAAAGACAAGATCAAGTCTCCCTGAAATATGAGGGACAACTGTTTGCAGTTGGAATTCCACATCTGGCCGAATGATCAATTGAAATGAATGCTGGAGTAAGGAAGCTTTCAGACAAGCGAGTCCCAGAAATGGACCTTTCTGTGCGCTCAGACTCAGTTGAGAGTCTAGAAGACCTGTGGCTCCAAAACGAGGGCAAAAGTGAAGACAAGGAAAGCCCCAGGCCCCAGGAGAGAAGCCAGGGCTCACACCTGGCAGAGATCAGATAGATCACTGGAGCTAAGAGGCTTGTTTATACAGCAGCTGGCTCACTTGAGGACACGCCCCGAACGCTCTCAGCTGGTTTCTTCAAGCAATGAAACGGGGTAACTGATGCAAGAGTTTGCATTGAGAAGATAATTACTCAGTTAGAGAGAGCTTGGGTTGAGCTGATGGTAACAGACAGCTAAGCAGAGGGGGAGAGAGTTATAGCCCTAAGGGATGGGGAGGGGAGGGAGTTACAGCCAGAAGGGATGGGGAGGTTGTAATAGGGAAGGCTTATGATAAACTCATTATATAAAATCCTCTACCAGTGTTGTTTCCAATAGCCAATAGATGGGAGCAATCCAGATGCCGTCAACAGAGGAGCGGACAAAGAAGACATGGTGCATCCACACAATGGAATACTATTTAGCCTTAAGAAGGAAGGAAATTCCAATACATGTTGCAGCACGTATAAACCTTGAAGGATTATGTTCAATGAAGTATTCCAGACATGAACAAGAACTATGCGATTCTACTCATAGATGATCTCTAGGGGCATGGGATTCATAGGGTAAGGATGGTGGCGTCAGGGGTGGTGAGGAGGGAGGGGCGAGGAGTTAGTATTTAATGCAATTTAGTTTGAAATGATGATGAAGGTCAGGCGTGGATGGCGGTGGTGGCTGTACTTAATTTCACCGAGAACATTTATAAAGGAGATGTTGAGGGCCCACGTTAGAATTCCCAGACCCATGCATACTGCCATTCCATCAGAAGCTCCCAGGCCAGCATCTGTGAACAAGAGATCAGGCTTAAACAAGGCAGGAAAGTGAGGCTTTGTTTTCCACCTCTGCACATGCGCCTGGCATTTGAGCATCTGCATTCACACACATGAACATGCACACACAAACCAAATGTACACACAGTCAGACATCATACAAGTTGTGTGTACATACACATTCATTAAACGCATTTTCTGTTTTGTTTTCTACCATTCAAATAAATATGGATTCATTTTCTTAATATTTATTGGTAATAATGACTGAAATAAAAATGTCTTCTATTAATGTAAACCCCCCCCCTTTTTTTTTTGGTTCTTTTTTTCAGAGCTGGGGTCCGAACCCAGGGCCTTGTGCTTCCTAGGTAAGCGCTCTACCACTGAGCTAAATCCCCAGCCCCGTAAACCCCTTTTTAAAGTCAAGTTCCTTCATAGTTAAAAAGAAAACGTTCAAACATCTCCATTTGTATATTACATTTTCAGGGAAGTAAACGGAATATTGACTTTTTTTAAAAAACGAAGAAGAAGAGGAAGAAGGAGGAGGAGGAGGAGGAGGAGGAGGAGGAGGAGGAGGAGGAGGAGGAGAAGAAGAAGAAGAAGAAGAAGAAGAAGAAGAAGAAGAAGAAGAAGAAGAAGAAGAAGAAGAAGAGAGTTTGTTTGCTTGTTTGTTTCTTTAAAGCCATGAACATCTCCCCCACCACCACCACCACTTAGTAAAGCACAGTCAAAGGTTTGGGGGCGATGACAAATGACGTTTCTTCTGGGTTCCATGGTGGGAAAGGACGCTTTGTTCCAGTCCACTTGAAGCCAAACTGCTAAGTAGTTAAAAAAAAAAAACCAGGAGCGGTCAGGCTGGTTTAGCGAGAATGACGTGTCCCTACCGACACCCACCTTTGTAAGACAAAACTGATTCACCAGTTCGTGGATCCTGCGCGCAACGTGCTTAGCCGTTCCTGTATTTGAAGTGTGTCGGTCTCCGGACAGTTTGGCTTACATGTTTCAGAGTGAAACCCTCCGAGCGTGTAGACGGCACACAAAGTGAATGAAGCTAAGTGTGCGTCACAGAAACCATCCTTTGAGCTCTCCGCGTGATTCGCACGATTTTTCCGTGTTGAAAGGAAGGGATAGGTTCACTTAAGTTGCGAGGCGTCAGTTCAGGAAGCCAGACATGGCTCGGCTGTCTGTAGGTAGGGCTCTCTCCTACAGCGAAGGTAATTCACTCTCTGACATCTGCAGCCCTAGCTGAGAGCTCAGGGCTCTTGGGAACCTTACAAGGAAATGGCTGCATTCCTCAGGGTAGGTTTGTTTTCTTAAACACCGTCTGATAATGGTTGTAACTGCTTTACACTAAGTCATTGCTCACCATCTTCCCACTCCTTGGTTCCCATCAAGAGTGACGCCTTCTTAAAATGGAGATGAAAAATTCTAGAACAAAGGTGAATTCATCACTTCCACTGGAGGTGCTGAGATGTGTCCTTACCAAGAGCTTTAAACAACAACTAAATAAGCCCAAAACACAAAAGTAAAACAAAAAACCAGTCACTAAAATGAAAGTGGTGAGGGAAAAGAGGGGGTGGGGAGGTAGAGGGTGATTGTTGGGGGTGGGGGTGGGGTTGATGTAATTTTAGTGAGTTTCTTGCCTTCTCCCCACTGACATTTTATGCAACACACGCACTTTTATAATCAGGAAGAAAAAAACGTTCTCCAAGCTCAGTTTTATCTAAGATAACTTACTTGGTTTGCTAACCGGATTCTTGACTCTAAGTGGGGTTGGCTGCTCTCTTACAGGCTGGGAATATAGGCAGTGACTTTTTGCAGGCTGTTTCCTTCCTGAGGAAAGTACTCAGGACCCCAGGCTAGGAGCCTCAGTTGCAATGCTCCCCCAACCCCAGCTGAGCGATCACTTCCTGTGTTTTATAATTACTGCTGGTTGGTTGTTCTTATTTTGTCTCTGCTTTCAATGTCAAAATAGCTGGACTTAGGAATTTGCTCATTTTCCTCATTCTTTAGTCTCCCCGATGCTAATGTTTCTGCAGTGAGGGTGGGGGTGGGGGTGGGGGTGGGGTGAGGGGGCAGAGTATCACTGTGTACTTTAGGATAATGGTGTGGGACCTGGGGACTTGTGTGTTGGGTGTTTGTGAATATCTAGGGTGTTGAAAGAGTCACTTCGGAAACTAGATTATGGTTTCAAATTTGGACCTACGTTGTTCAGTATGCTGACCTCCAGTTTTACTTTTTCTGAACAATGAAGACTATATTCAAAACCAAACCAAGAGCAAAGGAGCCGGGAAGATGGCCCAGGTAGAAAAAGCACTTGTCAAACTCTCGAAACCCATATAAAATCTGGGTGCAGTAGTGTGTGTTTGTAATTCCAGCATTTCTATAGTGAGACGGGAAAGCAGAGACAGGAAGAGGCCCCTGGAGGATCACTGCCCGGATCAGTACACAGTATAGTGGCAAATGACAAGAGTCTCTTCTACAGACAAGGAAGTCAATAAAGACTGATGACTGATGTTATCTTCTGATATTAACAAGCATCATACACATACGCACACACACACATCATACGCACACACACACACACACACACACACAAATAAATAAATAAATATAGTGTCTGTAATAGCCAGGAATTAATGTTAGGGTTCCCTTCAGATAGCAAAATGCACAGATGCTCGAGTCCCTTGCATGGTTTAAATAATCTCGTTATGTATAATACCCACTATAATGAAACAATAATTGTACTGTGTAAAGAAGTAAGGACAAAAATTCTGTACATGGTCGGTATAGAGGCTTCCCCCTCTAATCTGTGTTTACTGAAAGTGGGAGAGGGAGGTGTCACAGAGTTCTGGCTGCTCATTCTTTGTGACTTGAGATCCTCAAGAAAAACAGGCCTAAGACCAGATAAAATGATACCTACGCTTTGTGTGACCTCAGGAAGCAGGCATATCATTTTATTATCATTATTATATTATTATTATCATCCAGATACCCCATGTACTAAGTTTAGGGAAATAACAATTACTAGAACACTTTCTTGGGTTCAGGGAATATGATATCTTGCTCAGAAATGTGCTCTTTCAAGCCTGACGAGACAGGAATTTTGGCATTGCGATAGGAGATTAGAAACAGAATTTCTGATACTCGAAATATCAGGTAACTCAGAGAAATGCCTAATACGTCTGGGTCTCACTGTGTTCTTCTATTAAAATGTGGCTTGGTTTACATGATACTTATGCTGGGAAAAAACTCTTGGTCAGAGCCTCAGAGGAGGCCCAGGAATGATGGAGAAGACCAAGACTACCCAGGCTACAAGACTAACCCATCGAGATATTTCTCCTGCTGGCTGTCTTCGCAAGCCTTCACACATCCTCATGTGAGGAGACGCGGCCACCCAAACTCCACGAAGATCAGCACCTACCAGGTTGAAAATCAAGACAAGGGGCAGAAAGAGTGTGTGAGATTTTCATCATGTCAGTAGAAATGTGTTTGAAATGTTTTCCTTAGATACTAAATTTTTACTAGGTGTTTTACCTTCCTTTACAACAAAACAAAAAATAGATGAAAGTCACTGAAAACAGAAAAATTCTCCTGTTAATCAGGAAACCTAAGCCAATAAAAATAAAGATAGTTTTAGTCTAAATAATTTTATCGAAATGCTTTCCTCAATGAAATCTCTGAAAAGTAGGAAAGGTTGTATATACTTATGTTTTACACACACATACACACTTATAGTGTGCTGAATCAAGCCCAGGGCCAAATGTGTTAGGCAAGTGCTTTTCCCCAGAACTACATGTATAGCCACTATGTACTTTATAACTAAAACCTTCTCTGCTGACTTAATAGATTGCTTTCTTTATTGCACATACTGTTAGCCCAGGCTTTTGTCTGTTCTGATTTACTAAAATACTCTTCCTCTAGCAGGCAAACTGGCCATTTTGAACTCAGGGCTAGAAAAATCTTTGGAACAAAAGTGTGTCACTTACTACAAAGAGATAATGGGGGAAGGGGGGGTTCCATGGGATTCTGAGCCAGCAAATGGTTTCTGTTAAGCTCATTGAAATCAAGGTGTTCTGTTTGGTGTTTTACATGTGCTTAGGATAAGGCTGAGGGCTCTCTCCTAGCTGCAAGGTCATTTCTAAGGTTAGCCAGAGACAAGGTTGCCTGTCAGGAAACTGTCTCTGTCACTACATGGGAAGCTATCTACAAGTGGCAGGGAAAAAAATAGCTGACCTTGCTCAGCCCAGCAAGTGAAGACTTCCAGATGCTAAATCTGGTGCTTTTCAAACCAGTTGCAAGCCAGGCAGTGGTGCACACACCTTTCATTCCAGTACTGGGGGTGTGTGTGGTGTGGTGTGGTGGGGTCTGTGCACACATATGTGTGTGTGTGTGGGGGGGTGTCAGCAGGATCTCTGAGGCCAGCCTGGTCTATAGAGTGAGCCCCAGACAGCCAAGGCTACACAGAGAAACCCTGTCTAGAAAAATTAAAACCAACAAACAAAACAACAACAAACTCCAAACCCAGTTGTAAGAAACAGACCTTTCAGCCTCTTTCTGGGTCCTCATGGTTCTCTGGAAATCATAGCATACACTGTTGGTGATCACTTTCCTAAAGCAGATTTTGGTTTCCTACAGGGCAAGGGCTGCATGCTACCCACCCTTGTGTGTGAAGCCTTGAGCCTGTGGGTTAGTCCATGCTAGACACCAATATGGCTCCTCAGAGGAATTCGTGTTAACAAGGAGGAGATTTCTGACCTAGAGAGAAAGACAGATACTTGGCATCTAGCCAAAAACTTTTTTTTTCATTTTTAAGAATAATTCCATGTGGTACTTCCTCTCTGGTCCTTGCTATAGAAGGTTGGTAAGGCAGACATTCCATATTCTGGGCTCTCTCCTGAGTAAATTATAACATAAAGATCAGAACGACGATGATCTTCTGATGTTCCTCTTCAGCATGGCCTGAAACAGCCTAGACGACTAATGTTGTGTGTGCGTCTGGAGTCCACCTCCCTAGCATGTCAACCTACTTATTTCATCCTTTTATCTCCCTGGCTCGCCTTAGAGAAAGATAAATGAAATCACGGTCTTCCCAGACAGGCATGTTTGGTTGGTTTTAGACCCACTGGTATTCTTGGGAAGACCTGGAGGAGAGCGAGATGCACTGAGGTAGGTCAGGAAGCAAGGATGGTCACAAATTTACATCTGGTGGGCTGTGCTTTCCAGGCTTCCCCTGCTTTGTAAATAGATTGACCGGCTGTGAGTCTGGGAGGCTGGAAGTGTGGGAGGCGCAGCTCTGGAGTAGCCTTTGTGAAGTGCTCAGATGGGCTATCTCTGGTGGAGGAGAGCCTCTCTCGCTGTGAGGTGTTTCCTAGATAAATGGGTTGTATCCAAGGTGAATTAGCAGGTCGACTGTGGGTCCTTTTCAGTATAGGAGAAAGGAGATCTCTGAATGGCTGAAATTGAGGTTCTACTAGAGCATTTATGAGGACAGTGGCTGTGTTAGTCATCTTTGTCTTTTGCACGGTCTGATACAGGACCTTCCTTCCATATGATGTGTTATAGTTATTCGCTGGACAAACAAGATGCCTAAGAGGGAAAACATTCCAAATCAAATTCCGCGCATTATTTACTGATGCCCCAAACGTCTTCCGGACACTATGGGTTGTCTGTGCGGAAGCTGACTTGTGGGTACGGATTCTATTTCTACACAGAGCACTTTTGTCTACATGCTTTCGGCCAGGTGAATTTGCGTTTAGAAATGAGAGGAAATGGACAGTAGTTGAAGAGTGGCAGATGTTAGTGGGCGAGCTAACAAGTGGTAAACTGTTATCTCACTGTGCGTTTGATTCCTTGGACTTAAGTTGATCCGCTCTGGGCAATCAAGAAACAAAAGTGCAAGTAAGACTTGTGTCCAAAAGTTTGAAGTGTCATCGGAGAGTTCGATAGGACACATATTTAGAAAACCTCCACTTCTCCTCCACACCATGCCGATGGAGTTTGATATTTCCTTTTTGGGTTGCTTTAACCAGCTCATAAGCATCTGAGAAATACATTGTAGAAACAGGAAAGCTAACAGACATGATTTAGGAAGACGAGAACTATGTATTGCCAAGGTCTTTAAGCAGTATTTACTGGAGAGCATTTAACAATGTCCCAAGTTATCTAAACAGCTAGTGTACAGGGGTCTGAATCTAAAGCCAGTTTATGGAGACTACGGAGTAGATAGCACTCATCTGCTAACTGGGAGTGGCTTTGGAACAAACCTGTGGAATGTTCTGGCTGGGTGTTACTCATCTGGAACCCTGGTATCTGTCCAGGGTTCTTGGGCAAAGAGGGACTCAGGTTGGAGCTTAGGAGTCTACATGGGACAAACGTGCTCTAGATTCTTTTAGAGAAATGGAAAGCCACGTCTTGTTTCTGTTTCATGCAAAATCCTTCTATGAAGCCCAGGCTAGACTTGAACTAAGTCCTGCTTCCGGAGTGCCAGGATTACAGGACTATACCAGGTTAAAAAGTTGGGTCCTATGTTTTAAATCTTCACAGCTTCTTGTTGAAAAAGAGAGTTCAAGGGAAAATAAACTGTAATTTATATTGTCTGTCATCCGATGGAAAACAGCGGAAGTGTCTTTATCCTCATGACAAATTATTTCTGGAAAAGCCCTTTACAGGATTCTCTGTAAAATTAGTTTTTACACAACAGAAATCGAACTCCTGGGGCGATTTAAACAGAAGCTTGCGTGTGGAAAAGCAAAAAGTATTTCACTGAAGTTGTCCTAGGCCACTTTATTACCGCCCCTTGGAGTGTAGGAAATCCTCCGAAGGTGTGCCACTATGACCGAGTTTGGCTCCTAGAGCCTGAAGCAAGTCCCCCAGGGTCGCGGCCCTCGGAGGGGATCGAGTCGCCAGGTCTCCGCCCCTCGTCCCTGCTCAGGCTTCGGTGGCGCAGGGCGGAGCCGCAGGTTGGGGAGGGCGGCCCCAGGCGTCGGTGACACGCGGGGGGAGGGGCGGGGGAGGCGAAGCGGCCGCACCTCGCCCTGGGAAGAAGCGGGCCAGGTGTGGCCTGCGCGCCTGGTGCCAGCGGGGAGGAGACTAGCGCCGCCTCGACCAACACCAACACCCAGGCGCGACGCAGCTCCTCTGAGCCCTCGCTGCCCTCCGAGCCACAGCTCCGCTCCGGTTCCCGCGCTCAGACGCCAGTCGCCGTCCCCGTCTCCGCCCTGCTGGAGCGCTGCTCCCCGGCCAGTCCTCCGCGTCCCGCGCTCCTCTCCGGGAGTCCCTCGCGTGCTCCGAGGCGACGCCTCGCGTATGCCGCGGCGCTGAGCGGCTCTCTTGAGTGACCGCAGACATGAGCTGCAACGGCGGCTCCCACCCGCGGATCAACACGCTGGGTCGCATGACCCGCGCGGAGTCCGGCCCCGACCTGCGCTACGAGATGACCTACAGCGGAGGCGGCGGCGGGGGCGGCGGCGGCGGCGGTGGCACCAGCAGGATGTACTACTCCCGGCGCTGCACTGTCAACGACCAGAACTCCGACGGCTACTGGTGGGTACCGGCCGGCCGCCACCTAGCTCAGGCTGGGACCTTTGGCCAGGGAGTTGCCCGTCTCCTGGGCCGACCAGGAAACCCAGGTCTAGGCCGAGGAAAGTGCATTGCCCCGGGTCACGGAAGGCAGGACCCGGTATCCCTACGCCCAGCGCTCACCCCTGTGAACAGGGAGCGTGGGTGTGTGCCGGGACCCGGGCGACAGTCTTACCGTGAGCCTTACCTCGTTTCTACCCTAAAGCGACTCCTTTCCGCCTCCACTGTGGAAGGGAGCAGTGGATGGCTGGGACGTAGGTCTGGCCTTTGTCGTCCCCCCTCCCCTTCCCCTACCCCCGGGTGTCCCCTGAAAGGTGGACCCGGCTGTGATTGCCTTTGTTCCAGCTGGCAGGTGGGAGGTCAGGCAAGGCGGAGCTGCGGCCACAAACACGGGCTCGCAAACTAATGAAAAGTAAAACTTGTGAAGGGGTGGAGTCCCTTTTGCTAACCGGTGGCTTCCGAAGGACTCAGGGCTTGCAACTCACGGTCACCCCTTAGGTTACTTGGCCTTCCGAGGGTATCTGCGTGGAAGTTTCGCCCTCCGCCCGGCCTGAAACTCCTGTCACGCAAATGGGTTCCTTTGCAGGGATGGCCTGTGGGCGCTGGTTGCAAACTTGGCCTGAACAGGTCTGTTCCGCTCGCTCCCAGTTCCCCACTCTGGCCACTTGGTCACCGGGATTCCACCGGAGGCTCTGCGCCTCTTATATAAAAAAATATCGACCTAGTCTCCTGGGTGACTTTGTATTGTGTGGCTTAGGGCTCAGTATTAGTCATCTTTTTGATCGGTATAGAGTGGGCTCAAGCTCCGCCTGGGAGGGTGACCCTGGAGGGTGACACTGTGGCGCCCAGGCCAAGTTGCTGAAGAGGAATCCACGGCACAAAGGGCTGGGTCCTCTTCCCAGATCGTCGGGCAAATACAGCGAGGGAGTCACTGGTGGGTGGGAGAAGGTAATGAGCATCCTTTCACACAGTCCCCACAGCTGCTTTCTGCAAGCCCACGTGAGCCGTGAGACTTTTGCGACCCGCCCCTTCCCAGCCCTACCCTGGTCGCGCCTCTGGAGGCGGCCGCCCTATACCTTAATGCTTCGCAGCGCAGTGGCCGCAGGCGGAGGAGGAGAAACCTAATGGCTCCGGTGGAGTTTTGTTTTGCAAGCAGTTTTAGAGACCGGACAGCCTTTCCAGTTGCAACCTGTTTTCTGCTTGAATTTATTTATTTCTCAGGCACAGGGTACCTTTTCTCATTATTACAGATCTTTGTCTTCTTAACCAATTTTGACCGGGGATTTTGACGAACGATTGTGTCTGATAACACCAGGTTTAAAAACTTGGTTTTAAAGTATATTTTAAAATTTGGCCAGCCACCTAAATCTCAAATTTACTTTTCTGTCTTAGCCTTCCCAGAATTCAGTAGCCCATTCTTTTCAATGTGTGGATTGCATAATTAAAGTCTGGATCAGAATGTGAAAGAATTCTTTTTTTTTTTTTTCTTTTTTTTCGGAGCTGGGGACCGAACCCAGGGCCTTGTGCTTCCTAGGCAAGCGCTCTACCACTGAGCTAAATTCCCAACCCCGAAAGAATTCTTTAGTAGTTCTTTTCAACACTTTATGAACCAAGTTATTGTTATTATTAACCTTAATATTTAGTCTGCTTCTACTAGCCAACGTTTCTTATCTTTTGTTATTTTTGCTTTATTGGGAATCAAACCCCAAGGCCTCACACACAGTCGGCAAGTGTTCTACTCCTGACCTGTACCCACCCCCCCCAGCCCTTTTAATTTGACAACCATCAGTGCCTAGTAATTGGTTAATTCACTTCCTTGGTTTCTTATAATCTTATAGAGAAGTAATATTTTTAATTTATTCATTGAGATGTGAGCGGTGTAAAGATACATTTCTTATCAGGATTCTTCCCTAAAACAATTTGGAGAAAAAAACAATGTTTTTCCCTGTCCTTCAGTATTTCTGCTACCCCACCCCACACACACACACCAAAAAAGTCTATTTATAAACCTATCAAACTTTATATCTTCTGGAAGGAAGAGCAGACAGAAGTAGAAAATGACCTCACTGTGAGAAAGGATTTCCCCCCTTAAGGATCGGGTGTTGGTCAGTGGCCCTTCAGGGGGTCAGCGGTAGCCAGGTGACTCAGAGGCTGTCATTTTCTTCAGACCCAGGTGATAGAGTCCCCTCCCCCCCAGCCTGTTGGACCTGTTCTAGTGCTGCACAGTAGGAAATGGCCCGTGAATGCTGAGTTCTGCATTTTTAGTTCATGGAGACTAAATGGAGAGTCAGACCCTGTACCTGAACCTGTTTTTCTGGTAACATTTTAGCTTTGTGTGGAGGGAGCTGTTTGCTCATTACTCATCTCTTAGGTTCTGCAGAAGTAGGAGGCCCTGTCTGCCCAAGAGAGCTGGGGACCTCTGCTAAACAGAATGCTTAAAAAATATTTACTTTTTTTTCTTCTCTCTTTACAAAAATCAGTGTGGAAACTACTAGTTGAATGTTAACTTATTTGAATCTACAGATTGAATTGATACAAATGAAATAACTTTTGAAATAGGTGTGGGTAGCTCGTCTTTATGTAAACCAGTCTCTGCAGAGAACTCAGATCTTACTTTTGCTATTGAAATCACCGTGAAGTGTGTCTCTTCTGTCTTTTTTCCACAACTAACTCTTGGCCATTTTCAGAACAGTTTGAGATCAATCACATTTACAGTGTAACGCCTTCTCCTCTCCCCCAGCTCCACCTACTTTATTTTAGGTTAGATGGGATCTAAAACCACGCACGTTTCATTGCGTTCCACAGGGGAAAGAGTAAGTGTTACAGGCTCGGGAATGTAAAAGGCATGAAGTTTGAAAAGAAACTTTAGAGCTCCTTTTCCCCTTTGCATAAGACATCATATCAATGCTCCTTTCCGCTAAGGCAGAATTTCTGTAGTCTTATTCTTGGAGCTAACATAAAATGCTAATCACGGAAGTATTTTGTCACCCAAGTAACCAGAGCTCACACTCAGCTCTTCCACCAACCAAACAAAGCGGAGCAAAGATTCAAAGCGGTAGGCATTAAGCTTCAGAAGTATGTGGTTACAATGTTAAGGCTTTTTCTTGTCCAGACCTCATTATCTCAACATCGAACCAGGGGCTGAGAATATGCTCAAGAGAGGAGCATTTGCTTAGCACACTACATTCTCAACAGAGCAAAACATAATAATAATAATAATAATAATAATAATAATAATAATAGTAATAGTAATAATAATAATAATAATAATAGCAGTAAAGGAAATCAGAACCAGCAAGAACAAACCTCTAAACTTCAGAGTGAATAGAGCATTGAGGACCATGAAGCCTCACCCAGATCTCCCCGAGTTGACTTCTAGACTGGACAGACCTGTCGCTACCTGTTAATGTATATAAAATTCCATGTCCTTTTATTGACTTAGCAAGCACCTTCTGAGCATGTGCTGCATACATGGAAAGTTAAGGTGGATGAACAAAAAAATCTGAGACCACACAAATACAAGGTACATAAGGGTGGAATTGAAGGTACAGACTAGCGCTGTAGTGCTTGCCCAGAGCTCACAAGGTTTTGGCACACACACACACACACACCCCACACACACATGTTGGTAGTTGTATAAATAGCAACAAAGGTTTCACAAGTAGAGATAGCATCTGGCATTAGACTTTATTTTTTTAAAAAGAGTGGTGTTTATTTTGTGTAGTAATTCGGCTGATATACAAAGATGTACAAGAACATGAAATTGGGGTCCGGGGAGTTCAAGAGGTGTGTAGAGTGGGCTCCTTGGTGAGCATTCTTTGAAAAGTGGAAAGTGGTTAGAAAGGGAGGAAGGTTCTTAGGAAAGGCTGGTGGAGGGGCTTGACTAGCAATGGAATCCATGGCAGGTTTTCATTGCCACCAGAGTCTCCTCCAGGGAGCTGTGTTCACTGAGCCTCAGCAGGGTGGCTGTCTGTGACAGCTCTGTTGGGGGTCGTGCCTTGTGCACAACCTGCTAGAAATCTGAGTGAGAAGGCCATTACTCCAAGGCAGGAGGGTGAAGGGAAAGTCTGGGCGTGGCAGGTGCAGTGGGGTGGGAAAGTAGACACAGCCCAGGTGTGCCTCAGCCCACACCTGGGACACTGCCCAGATGCACTGACAGCCTCAGCCCACACCTGGCTGTGAGATGTAAAGAGAGTCTGAGGGACACCCAAAGCTCAGAGCCTAGGTCACTCAGGATACCTATCGAAACAATGGCAAAATCAGATTCAGGCAAATTCAATGCAGGTCAGATAACACTGGCATTGTTATTAAACCTGGGTAAGTTGTATACTTTATAAAATGTCAGATCCATGGCTAATATGATCCTTGGATGACAGTTCCCATCGCCTTCCAGACACCTGTGATGAATCAGGTATTATGCAAACCTCATGTAATCTCATCCCTCGCAACCAACATCCCAATTTACAAATGGGAAACTGAGGTTAAAATAGTTAGACAAACAAACAAACACTTTGCCCAAGGTCTCACAGCTTGGTTGAATTTTGTATCCAGGTTATCGCAGTATCTGAGACAAGTTCTGTGGTTATAGCTCATCTTCTGTATTTGAGAGCCCTTTTCTAGCCAGTACAATTCTTTACTTCACTGTAACTCTGTCCAGCCTCATTCTGCATTCATCCAGATGCATATTTCCTGATGCATTTCATTATTTTGTTACTGCTCTTATAAAGAGCTTCCTGTGCTCAGAGAACCCCACCCAACATGATTCTGTATTACTTAGACTAATTGTTGATTCTGTATTATGCTGTCTGATTGTTATTTAATGGGACAAAATAGCTTTTGACTGTTGTTGTTTTTTTTCCTAAATGGGCTTGGGTTCATTGTCGTCCAGGATTGAAATGGCTTGGGAAGGGATGTGCTGATGTTCTGATGTCTCGGTGCTGACATCTGAAGGTGGAGCACAGAGAACTTGGGTGTGACTTTGAGAGTCCAACTTGACTCGGATAACCAGTCTTACCAGATGAGAAACTTCTAGAACAATTTTAGAAGTGTTTTTCCAGTCTGTAGGAGTAGCCGAGAGCTCGGCCCCCTGATCAGCCTTTCTCCTTCTCCATCCTACTGGGTTCCAGTGGCCCTGACTCTTAAAAACTGAAAATGGTTCACTGTGATGCTGGAGTTGAAGCCACAACCCCAAAGATTCCCAAGACCAAGACAATGAGCCAACATTGGAAGCCACATCCTAAAAAAAAACCATGCAAGCTCAGACCCACAATTTATATCTCACCAAAGACAGGTCCGGTTGGAGGGGTTCACATACGCTACAACTGTGAACAAGAGCTACATTTCATCAAGATGACCTTTAGTGGGGAGAAGCAGCAAACAGTTGAAAGTTTTGCTGGGAAACAGGATTTCTGACAAACCGACATCACATCCGGTTTTATCTGTCATCTGGAGGAAGAAAAGGATGTTTTCGGGGATGGCAGGACAATGTGTAGAGGTCCAGTAAAACAAGTGTAAATTTTTTGCATAGGAAAATATTTCGAAACAGAGTTCTTTGTTTTGTCATTGAATTTGTTAGAAACAAATATTTTGTTGACGTTTCCACTAAACAACAAAAATAAACAAGGAAGACGTCTTTTTCTGAGTGTTCTCACTCCTTCGAGAATTCTTTCATACTCCTAAAATATATCATTTTCACTTAATTGCCTGAAAGAGAGCTTTCGAGTCTTACAGGACTCCTGAAAATATCCCATACTTTATACCCAGTCCCATACTTTATACCCTTTTGCCCCCTCTTTCCTTTTAAAATATAAATGTATTTGAATGGCTACACTGTGGCATAAAATTGTATGTACTCACAAGTACCCTGCAGAATTTTAATGTATGAGTCCACAGTCATTTCCTTGATTCCCTTTAGGTCTGTGTCTACTTTTTTTTGTACGATGTCCTCAAAATAACAGCTTGGGGCAAAGACAGAATACACAAAAAGAACAAAGTCTTAACCACAGGAGCCGCCTGCCCCCATGGACAGAGCCCCTGGGGTTCACCTCTTCAGCACTCTAGACCTAACTGCACTCTGAAGCCTCACCCCAGCCCTGCAGGTGGGTGCTCCCACCTGTTGGATGCAGGCCATCGGGCACACAGCTTTAGTGTCACTCCAGCTTGGTTAAAGTCACAGACGGTACAGCTGGCAGTGAGCTCCTGTGTCAGCCTTGGGGTCTCTGTGAAGGTTGTGGCAGTGTGGCCAGTTTGTCCCCTTCTTCATCTGCAGCAGCCACCCAAACATATGGAATACCACCTCCACGTTTTTGTTTGTTTGTTTTGTTAGTTTGTATTTTGTTTTTCAAGACAGGGTTTCTTTGTGTAGCTCTGGCTGTCCTGGAACTAGCTGTGTAGTCCAGACTGATCTCAGACTCACAGAGATCTGCCTGTCTTGGCCTCCCCAGTTCTGGGATTAGAGGTGTGCACCACCACCCCGCCACAGTTCTTATGTTGGGACAAAGTTTAAGGTCTGAGGAGACTTGTTCCTCTACATCTTTAGGGAAAGAGACCTTTATTCATTCATTTGGGTGAGATCAGCCGCTGGGATGGGTTTACTCCTAGGTTTGGCTCCTAAATGAGGGCGACCAGTTTAATGTCATCAGTCATGTGCTTGCCTTTGTTTTTCTTCCGATTTACTGAGCCAAACTAGCAGGCCCTGGGCACCTGCAGTGTGTAGAGCTGTACGTTGTTATGTGTGTGTAGGAGGGGAAGACGGAGAAGCTGTGGGGTAGCCACACCTGTGTAGCTAAGTCCAAGAGAAGTGGGGGCAGAGTGAGCCCTGGGGGGTGGGAAAGGGGGGAGGCGTCGTTAGGCCATCCAGCAACTCACCTGATGGCTGGGGTGTTTAGTGAGTCACCCTTGCATGAAGTAAAACTAGACTTTCTTTTTTTTTTTTTGTTTTGTTTTGTTTTGTTTTTTTGTCTTAAGAGTCTTAAAAAAAAAAAAACAACCAAAAACAAAAAACCCACAAACCTAACAATGTGTGATATATAAGAGACGCTTTAAAGATTGTAAAGAGAGAATCGATGAGGCCTTAAGATGAAAGCATTATGTATTTATAATTTCCAACAGACATTTAATGAGGATTTGTGGGGAGGGGGTCGTTTGATGAGCCTGAATACAGAGAGACATTTACCTTCACTTTGGGCACACAGACATGACTCCAAACAGCACAAAGGAAGAAGGGAGAGGGATGATCGGAGAGAGGAAGGGAAGACGTAACCCCTGGAAGAGAGCGTGTGCACACAGAAAGCAACACGGAAAGGCGGCACGGGTGTCTAAGGAGCAGTGAATGGTAGTGTGCAGTTATTTTGTAAACCAAAGCATTTTTACCTCATGACGTTGCATACCTGTCATCACAATTTTCTTTCTGTACCATTCTGGCAGCAGATGTTCAACAAATGCTTTAAGATAGCTAATTTGGGGATATTATTTTCTTCCTTAGAAAAGAATGTTATCTGAACACGCTGAGGTAAAATGTTACTGGACGCTGTTCACAAAGATGATCGCGTGATGTGTCTGGATTTAACTCCGGAACGCGTTTTCCTTTTAGCCACCGGTGAAGGGATCCTTTTACAAAAGCTTAGAGCCATTCTTGTTTAAACAAGTTTTAGAATGAATTTTAAAAAAAATGTTTGCGCAGGCAGGTTCTGTGCGGGGTGAGTCATTTGTCTGAGTTTGAGGATAAAACAATGTCAGAAAAGTTGATCTTCCAAGGATAACTCCTTAATTTCCCAGGAAAATCTATTAATTTTAGCTTAGAAGTCAATAGTCTTTTTTTAACCCGAGTGAGCTTTTCTCCCCCACCCTAAAGCAACTTTTATATTCTCTGTCTATAAAACAACATACATTTTAAAATGGAACCTTAGATGTGAGATGCCCGCTAGCTCGGTTCTGAGTGTGGTTTATAAACCTCCCACTTTGGGCTGGGAATGCAACTCAGCAGGCAGAGGGCTTGCCTAGCCCGGAGTGCTGGATAAATCCCCATCACCACAGAAACTGGGTGTGGTGGCATAGTCTTGTCCTCCTACCGCTCAGAGGAGGAGGGGGGAAATGCAAGGTCCAGCCTCGGCTACAGAGTAAGCTTGAACCCAAGCTGGTGAAGGGACTATTTGCTTAACTTGCTTGATGATTGATCAGGGTTCGATTCCTAGTACAGAAAGAAAGGAAGGAAGGAGGAAAAGAAGGAAAGAAGGAAAGAGAAAGTAGTGTGCTCCCTGAAGCCACTCCCCAGCCCTCGTGAGGGATCCGCACACTCGGCAGGCCATGAAAATGGATGTCTGACCCAGTGGATTAAAATCCTCTCTGCCTGCCCTTCTCCTTGACGGAGCACAGCGGTTCTGTGTATGAGTCCTCCTCTGGGGCTGAAACACCAGGGTAGCTGCTCTCTTCCCCAATTGCTAACCTCAGCAGGCAGAATCTGACAGAGCCAGTGTGAGCCCAGTTCTCCCTCTGACCCCACTCTGTTTCTTTCCAAAGGGCTTCTTGATTGCACCTCAGCTGGAATTGGGATTTTTACAGGTGAAGACAGGATAAGTAGGCTCCTAGGAGGAGATAACAGAGTTCTCTCTGGTACCCATGGTTTCTCTTCTGCTCTTTCGGTTGCCTATGGTCAACCATGATCCAAAAATACCAAATGGACAGTAGGCAGGAGTTGGGGCTCATGCCTGTGAGCCTGAACACTGGAGTCATAGAGGTAGAATCAGGAATTCAAGGTTACCCTTAGCTACCAAGCCAACTTGGGAACATGAGATCTTGTCTCAAAAATAAATAAATAAATGGGTTAAGGGGCATGGGTCACTCTTGTAATCTTAATACTGAAAAGACTGAGTCGGGCTGCAGAGATGGCTTAGGGGTTAAGAGCACTGACTGCTCTTCCAGAGGTCCTGGGTTCAAATCCCAGCAACCACATGGTGGCTCACAACCATCTGTAATGGGATCCGATGCCCTCTTCTGGTGTCTCTGAAGACAGCTTCGGTGTACTTATATATAGTAAATAAATAAGTCTTAAAAAAAAAAAAAAAGAAAGAAAGAAAAGACTGAGTCAGGACATTGCTCTGATAGTTGGAAGCCAGTCTGGGCTACATAATAAGATCCTGTCTCAAAAACAGAAAATCTGGATAAATCTAAAAATAAACATCCTGAAATTTGAAGTGCCCTTTGCTATAATTGTTGTATTTGTTCCATTTTATTAGTTCTAATCTGTTTATTATGCTTAATTTATAAATTAAAGCATCACCACATATATGTACGAATAGGGAAAAACGATAGCTTTTCAATACTGAGAAAATAGATTTTTAACACTATAGTAAAACAGGATTCACCCCTGGCTTGGTGGCTGTAATTCAAGGCTGGAGTGCATGAGTTTCAGGTCAGCCTGGTGACAGAGTGAGTTCTGGGCTAGCCTGTGCTATAGAGTGAGACGCTAGATTTTAATACAACACAGATTTTAATACTCCTTAAGGTTTCCGACATCCTGTGGAGAGTCTTAGCACTCAGCCACTTAGGTAAAGGTGAAACAGTGGATTAGACATGTGGCAATGTCAGAGGTTCTTTCATTATTCAATTTAGTCCTTTTTTCCAGTCTTAAAGAAGCTTGGCTTCTGTGTACTTCTCTTCTTCATCTACTAAGAAGCAAACAAAAACGCAGGGTTAGTGTATCAAGCACGGGTTGTGGGCACATGCCAGGCCGTTGGTAAGCTAAAGCATTTTTTTAGAGTTAATAACACATGCAGTGTACTTTTAAAAGAATAGTCAGACACTCGTGGGTAGGGAAGAGGAAAAGGTGTCTTCTGCAGGATCGAATAGATCTTAAGTGATAGAACTGTCTTCCCAAACTAGGGGGGCTTAACAAAGGATGGCAGCCCCCAATGCCCTGAGTAAGTGTGTGACTGTCCCAGCTCCCTCTCCCTGGGGGCAGCTCACCTGTGAGTGTCCAGTAGCATCCTCTAGTAGTGGGGGTTCAGGAGCTCCAGAGTTGTGCTTTGTTGCTCGAAGAGTTTCATCTTCAAATTTCAGGATGTTTAAAATGTGTATGACACTTTGGATACATTTATTCACAAATGAGTTTGAACTTCTTGCCTCTGTGAGTGGTGTGTGTGGTGTGAGTGTGTGTGTATGTGTGTGAGTGTGTGTGAGTGTATATCTCACTTTATATAAGTGAGTGTATAGTGTGTGTATATCTCTCTGTGTGTGGGTATGTGTGTGTGGTGTGAGTGTGTGTATGCGTATGTTGTGACTGTGTATATGTGTGTGTGTTGTGTGTTGTGAGAGTGTGTGTATGTGTGTGTGTTGTAAGAGTGTGTGTATTATGTGTGTGTTGTAAGAGTGTGTGTATGTGGTATTTGAGTGTGTGTGCTGTGCGTGAGTGTGTATGTGTGTGAGTATGTGTGAGTGTATATCTCACTTTATATAAGTGAGTGTATAGTGTGTGTATATCTCTGTGTGTGTGGGTATGTGTGTGTGGTGTGAGTGTGTGTATGTGGTATTTGAGTGTGTGTGATGTGAATGTGTGTGATGTGAGTGTGTATGTGTGTGGTTGGTATGAGTATGTGTGGTGTACATGGTATGTGAATGTGTCTGTATGTGAGTGTGCAGTGTGTGTATATCTCTGTGTGGGGGGGATGCTGGGGATTGAACCCGTGGCCTCGCTCATGTTAAGCGCATTCTTTATCAGCCAAACTTGCTGTTTTATCCACTTTTATTTTGAAGTAGATTCTGATTTACAGGAAAGTTGCCAAGCTGGTACAAAGTTCTTATGCATGCCATACCCTGTATCCCTTAACTGTCTTTCTTACGGCTCAGTTTATGGTGTTTTTTTTTTACCATGGCACACCTTGTTAGATCAGTTAAGGGAGTCTGGCTTTTATGGTGTGGAGAGATAACCCTTTCATTCATGTACTTAGAACTGGCATTCTGTGTGGACAGCATCACCTGAATCACCTTGCTGAACAGAAATTTCCAGATGTTTCAGAAGAAAGGTCCCTGCCTTTCAATGAAGGAAACAAACTGGCTCTGAAGCCTAGTACACAAGAAGCTGAGACAGGAGGATTGCTATGACAGTGAGGCCAGCCTGGGCTACATAGTGAATGAGACTATGTAGACTATGAAGTAAAACTTTGTCTCAAATAACCAAAAAAAAGTAAAAGGAAAAAACAAAACCAAAGGAAGAAAAATAAGTAATTTTATTTATAATTATACAAGACTTTCCAATTCTCTCCTTTCCTTTGTATGTCCCTTCCTTTTTTAAATTTATGTAGAATCTCAGGGTTGCCCAGCTTGGCTTTGAACTCCTGAACCCAAGCCATCTTCCCACCTTACCCTCTCCAAAGACCTTCATGATTTCCTGTGTCTCTCCATTTCTCTCTTTGTTTCTTTCATTTCCTTCCGTTTCCTGGCAGGTACACTGGGAAAGTGTTCTAAGGCCGCTGGAATCCGGTACAAGTTAGGACAACAGATGTAGTCTTGTCTGTGTCCCAGCGGCGTGGGAATTGTGCCAGATTCCCTGTGTCACGCTGAGCGGAAGGGAGACTGCTTGTACTCACCGGCAGGAGTCTGAGAAGCTGCCCAGGGTTTGACAGGTGGACACTCAGGCCCTGTGCTGCCTGGGCCTGCCTCAAGAAGCCAGTGTCGTCATTTGGGAGTGGTTCCCAGGGAAGGCTGGGATCCTCACCCACATCCAGCTAGTGCTGGCTTGTTGGGGAGCCTTACTTACAGGGAGGAACCCCGAATAAATGGCAGGAAAAAAAAGAAAGAAAATGCTTTCCTGTGGTGTGGTAATAATGGAGTCAGGCACTGTGGGAGAGGTTCCCACATGTGGGCCTCCTCATCTGGGTATGGTATAGCTTTTGTTTTCTCAACATTTTTCTCCCAGTGCTTAGCTTGTAACCCAAGCCACATGCCAGGCTAGTGCCACACCACTGAACTGTGTCTCTAGGTCGACATCCCCTTTCTTTTAACAGTAGAATTCTTTCTTTAAAACATACAGGGTGGGGTACAGAGATGGCTCAGCCGTTAAGAGCACTAACTGGTCTCTTGGAGGACCTAAGGTCAGTCCCCGGCACCAGTGTTGGGCAGCATACAACCGCCTGTAAGACCAGCTCCAGGGGATCAGATGTCCTCCAACCTCCTCAGCCACCTACACTCGAGGGCACAGGCACACATTCATACACATAGGTTAAAACCTGAAGACATAGAAGGACACACACAGTTCAGTTTGATAGACATCAAGCTGACAGAAGCAGATGCACATTGCACTGGAGCCTGATGAAGGACCAGGCACCCCTAAAGCCCTTTAAGGACTTTCGTTGAAAGAACATACTCAGGTGTCCCTGGAGGCCAGAAGAGGCCGTCTGATCCCCTGGAACTGGAGTTACAGACACTCCATGTGTGAGCTGTCCGGAGTGGTTGCTGAGCTGAATCCAGGTCCTCTGGGTTCTCTGCGAGACTGGTGTATGTGCTTAACCACTAAGCTAACTTGCTACCCCCAAGTTCAGCATCATACAGCATTGTGCAGCATCATACAGCATTGTGCAGCATCATACAGCATCGTGCAGCATTGTAGAGTATATTCATCTGACCTTGTCGTACATATTAGACATAAGTCAATGTACTCTACATCTGTATTAAACCAAGCTGCTGTAAGCAGGGCTGCAGCTTGACTTATAATCATCAAATTAGAAACATAGAACGAGCCTCGTTGTGGGAAGAAACTTCTGTTCAAGAGCCGTTCCATCTTTCTTCTCCTCATACCGAGATTTCCTCACCTCTTGAAGTGATTGTGGAGAATGTTTTTTTTTTTTTTTTTTTTTTTTTTTTTTTTTTTTTTTTTTTTTTTTTGTAGAGTTACCTCTGCTCTTGTCTCCTGTGCCTGGATTCGCTAGTGATATCCCTGTGCTCTGTGCTTGCCATAGATGGACATGTTCTGGGGACTGGGCTGTCGAGAGGGAGGGAGAGGGGAGTGACAGACAGGCCAGATGAGATCACTGGCTGCCGTCACTGGCCATGAGCACCTGAGGAAAAACTGCTTTGAAGGACATTTTGGGGTTAATCTGTGAGATTTTGGCAGCCCACCAAACTTTGTGCTTGGGAGGCAGAGACAAGGAACACTATGAGTTCGAGGCCAGCCTGGTCTACAGAATGAGTTTCATGCCAGCCAGGGCTACACAGAGAAACTGTCTCAACCAAACCAAACAAAAATTCTATGGATTAGAAAATAGTGTGATATCTATTTTAATTTCCCTGACTCGGACAATTGTCCTGTGGTTATATAATTAGTTGTCTTCATTCTCAGGAAGTGTATACTGAAATATTTTGGTGTGAAAGGCCACTGGCCTTGTCAAATGGGTCAGGCAAAGGTGATATAACCACACACGGGTGACATCTGTGTGAGCAACTGTGGCGTCTGAGTTCACAGACTACTTTTGTGCCATTTTTGCAGCCTTCGTGAAAGTTTGATATTACTTTTACATCGATAAAAGTCATCTCATGTCTGGATTTCTTTGTCTCCACAGTCAAACCGGCACCATGTCCAGGCATCAGAACCAGAACACTATCCAAGAACTTCTGCAAAACTGCGCAGACTGTCTGATGCGGGCAGAGCTGATCGCACAGCCGGTAAGCTCCCCTCGTGTCTCCAGTCTGGTTCTTGCTCACGCTGGTTTCTGGGGAGTTCACGCCTTCATCATAGCCTGCGTGTTGTTGAGCCTCTCACCTCATTAGTGTCTCGAGATGGTCCTTTCAGAGCAGTCGAGACAGGGATATTATCTTAATCTATTTTCTGTTGCTAGTAACAATGCCACAGACTGGGGAAACTACAAAGAAGAGAGGTTTGTTTTGGCTCCTGGTCCTGGCAATGACCTTCTTCTTGGCAGAGTCCCCAGGTGGCAGAAGGCATCACATGGCCACAGACAAGAGCACGCAACACTCTAGCCAAGTTGGCTTTTATAACAGACTCACTCTGAACAGGATAACCTATTCATCCACTAATCACATGAATTGATTAGTCACCTATTAAAGTTCTCCTCTGCCCCACTCTCTTGGTTTTCTTGAGATAGTTTCTCTGTGTAATAGCCTTGGCTGTCCCAGAACTCACTCTGTACACCAGGCTGGCCCTGAACTCACAGAGATCTGCCTGCCTCTGGTTTCAGAGAGCTTGGCATTAGAGGTGTGCCTTACCACCCCCAGCAAGTTCTCACTTTTTTTTTTTTTAAGATTTATTTATTTTATGTATGTGAGTACACTGTAGCTGTCTTCAGACACCCCAGGAGAGGGCATCAGATCCCATTACTGATGGCTGTGAGCCACCATGTGGTTGCTGGGATTTGAACTCAGGACCTCTGGAAGAGCAGTCAGTGCTCTTAACCACTGAGCCATCTCTCCAGCCCCAAGTTCTCACTTTTTAAGAGATTCTTTTAACTTTTATTTTCTGTGTTTGGGTGTTTTGCCTGCATGTATGTTTGTGCTCCACATGCCTGGTACCTCTTGAGGGCAGAAGAGGGTGGCAGATTCTTTGGAATTCTAGGTGGTGGTGGTGAACAGCTCTGTAGGTGCTGGGAATCAACCCTGGGTCTTCCAGAAGAGCAGTGTGTTCAGTTAACCACTGAGTAATCTCTCCGGCCATAACTCCTTTTAAAGTGTTTTGAGGGCTTATAGTGGCTCTGGGTTTTCTAAAAGCTGGCCAGGGAATGATGGGGTGGTAGTCACCTTTTCTGTCTTCTTCCCCAGTGACCACGTGTTTTCAGTGCTTGAATTGTGACCTCTTCTCTCCAAAGTTGACATTCATGCTTGGTTTATATCTAGAACCTGCCACACTGCAAATGTTTTAACCCAGAACGTTAATTAATTAATTAATTTTTAACGGAAGGCTATCTTAATGTTCTAGTTTCTTAATTTAGATACTATGTAGATTCTCATAGTAAACATTTAAAGGTATAGGCTGACAGGTGTCAGAGGATCACAGCCAGCACTTGGGAAGCAGAGGCAGGAGGATTCTAAGTTTGAGGCCAGCCTGAACTGCGTAGTGAAACTACCAAAGAACCAGAAGGGAAAGAAGGTGTAGAGAAGGAGGGAGGGAAGGAGGAGGGGAGAGAGGAAAATACATACTTTTAGTTTGTGGTAAAAGGGTGTGGGGGTCAGCACACTGGTCAGTCCTCCCATACCTGGCTGGACCCTTTCATCCAAAGCAGGTACCAGGTATCAGGACTTCATGGAGAACACACGTGCAGCCCTGGGTGTGGTTTATAGTGACTGTAGGTACAGTGCTCCCAGTTTAATTCTCTCGATGTGCACTAAAGTCACTAGAGTGGGTGCTGGGGTAATCGGTGTCATGTCTGTTAACATCTTTGTGTGTAGAGCTGCAGCCGAGGGGGAGAGAGCAGCCAGTGGACAAGGGAGGGCAAGGGCTAAAGGGCAGTGAAGCAGCAGACGAGCTTTCTGTTTAGAAACAACGTCAGCGTGGAGGAGACTCTCGTAAGAAGATACAAAACTGCGTAACTCAGTCTCATATACCTGTCACTGAGCCCCCTCTATTGTGACATCTGACCTAATGGCAGGGTGTCATTCTGCTTTCTTAAAGAACTGAAAAAGTGATGTTCACACACACACACAGACACACACAGACACACACATACACACACACACACGATGCATAATTTGAACTGTTTTTATTACATATAGTGTGTGTGTGTGTGTGTGTGTGTGTGTGTGTGTGTGTGTGTGTGTGTTCGTGCGCATGCTTGTGTATCATGAGTGAGCGACTGCCAGAGGACGCATCTGGAGGTCAAAGAACAATTTTCAGGAGTTTTTCCTTCCTTCCACCATGTGTGCCCTGGGCATCGAACTCTGATCACCAGGCTTGGCGGCAGGTACTGAGCCATTTCACTGGCCCTGGTTTTTGTTTGTTTGTTTGTTTTTGTTTGCTTGCTTTTAAGACAGTGTCTCTCTGTGTGGTACAGGCAGGCCTCGAACTCCTGATCTTCCTGCCTCAGCCTCCAAAGGTGTGGCATTACGAGTGTGTCCCGCCATGTGTTCTGTACAGTTCGAAGTGAGCTGTCGGATGAGGGGGCTTGTGCTGTCTGTCATGTTACAAGAGAAGGTTTGCTTTCACTGACGCGTTTGAGATTTTTCCTTATGTATCTTCATGCAAATTCCTCCTGCTAGGAACTGAAGTTCGGAGAAGGAATCCAGCTGGCGTGGAACAGAGAACTGGATGAGTATTTCACTCAAGCCAATGATCAGATGGAAATCATAGATGGCTTGATCCGGGAGATGAGGCAGATGGGCCAGCCCTGTGATGCGTATCAGAAAAGGTATTGCCTGCAGAACGTAGGTGGGGGGACCCCCAGTGGGTGACTTCAGGCTTTTTCCAAGAAGAGGCACACACTCCCCAAGGACAATTCCCTCATTTGGGATTGTGCAACTTATCCAGTTCAAATATAAAATTGCAAACTTCATCTTTAGTGGACCCCTCCCCCGCCCCCAACCCAGAGATGCTATAAGAATTAAATAGACCTGCCAAAAAAATGATCGTTCAAAAAACTCAGGCTCTACTACCTAAAGACTATACATGGACTGACCCTGGACTCTGACCTCATAGGTAGCATTGAATACCCTAGTAAGACCACCAGTGGAAGGGGAAGCCCTGGGTCCTGCTAAGACTGAACCCCCAGTGAACGTGATTGTTGGGGGGAGGGCAGCAATGGGGGGAGGATGGGGACGGGAACACCCATCGAGAAGGGGAGGGGGAGGGATTAGGGGGATGTTTGCCTGGAAACCGGGAAAGGGAATAACACTCGAAATGTAAATAAGAAATACTCAAGTTAATAAAAAACAAAAACAAAAACAAAAACAAAAACAAAAAACAAAACTTGGGCTCTTCCTGGAGCGGCTGC
Organism: Rattus norvegicus; assembly: GCF_021556685.1. Classification (NCBI taxonomy): domain Eukaryota; kingdom Metazoa; phylum Chordata; class Mammalia; order Rodentia; family Muridae; genus Rattus; species Rattus norvegicus. The sequence goes on along the minus strand of NC_141550.1, from coordinate 26,569,205 downwards.
AGAGCCTTGTGATCCTGGGTGTTTGGGAAGTTGAGGCAGGAGAATCAAGAACTCAAGGCCTGCCTGGACAGTTTAGTGAGATCTCATCTCAAAATGAATTGCCTGGGTTTTGCCCTTTAAAGAAGGACAAAGGATGTGGTAGAGTACTTGCCCAGCATGCAGGAAGCCTTGGGCTCAGTCTCCAGTGCTGTAAAAACCTCTAGAATGGTTTAAGGAGCTAAACAGGTCGAGAGCCCTCCCTCCATTCAGGCAGCAGCAGAGGCCTCTGGTACAGCATCTGCCTTTTCAAGAGGCTACTGTCAAGCTTCATCTAAGGCTGTTTCCTTGTGACAGCGGCCCTGTTTTCCTTTCCTTTCAGACTGCTTCAGCTCCAGGAACAGATGCGAGCCCTGTACAAGGCCATCAGTGCCCCTCGAGTGCGAAGGGCCAGCTCCAAGGGAGGGTACACTTGTCAGAGTGGCTCCGGGTGGGATGAATTCACCAAACGCCTGACGGGCGAGTGCCTGGGCTGGATGAGGCAGCAGAGGGTAAGTGACCTTACAAGTGCTCGCTTAGACGCCTAACCTAGGTAGTTTCGACATAGGTGACGTCACAGTCAGCACCAGCCCCCCCAGGGTCAGCAACCTGCTAAGTCACGGGGTCATTCTACCCACGTTGCCACTGACCTCATCTGTCTCCCACATAGGCTGAAAAGGAAGAAAAGAGCTCTTCCATGGCTTGTCTGAAACAGTAATGCAAGAGAGAGAACAGTTGAAATTAGAAACAAAATTATAAAATAATATCATGTGGGAGGTGTTGGGCACCATGAGTGACACTGGGTCTTCTGGTTTGGGCTCCCTGGTGGTGGCTTTTTGAAGTTCGGTTGTCCGGCTGTGGAAGTCTCCCGTCACTTGTGTGGGTGTGGAGTCAAATAATGGCCCAGGAAGCATGTGCTGATCCTTTCCCTGCAACTGGAGTCTCTACAAAGTATCTTCCAAGGCTAATTACTGTTTTGTTGTTTTATGTAGTAATTAAGCCCGATAATGAACAGGTGGCCTGAGAAACATGCCGTAATCATGTAGATGGGAATTTTATAATGAAAACCTTCTAATGAGCCAGCCTTCTTTGAGAGGTGGATGTCTTAAAGTGGTACATTGTGGAGAGGTTGTTATGCCGTGCTCTAAGAACCTGATTAATTGTTGGACCCATTTCTTAGTGGTTCTAAAATTTCTTAGCCATTTAAGCACACACACACACACCCACACACACCCTTTTCTTTGAGTCTGGGTTGAATTGTGTTGCCAGGGTTAGTCTTGAACATGCAGACTCAAGCCATTCTCCAGATCAACCTCTGGGATATCTCGGACCTCAGGGAAGAGCCCTTTACACCCAGTCTTTAAAAGGTTTGGGTGTATTCTTGTGTGGTGTTTCCTTTTGCTACTAATCATTCATTCACTGACTCATTCATTTATTTTTATTTTTTTATGCTTAATTTTGTTTGTTTTGTTTTCGTGTGTGTGTGTGTGTGTGTGTACCACATGTATGTACCACATACATGTGTGTGTACCAAATGTATGCAGTGCCCAGCAGAGGGCATTTAAACCCCAAGAGCTAGATGGTTTAGAACCAGCTACCATATGCACGCTGGGAACCGAACTCACATCCTCTAAAAGAACAGTTAGGGTTCCTAACCAATGAGAAATCTCACCATACCTATTTGAGTTTGTTCGTTTGTTACTTGGTTTTTGAGACAGAGTCTTGCTTTGTAGCTCAGGCCAGCCTTGAACTTGTGATCCTTCTGTCTCATCCTCCAAGATAATGAGATTGTAGTATATTCTACTATGCCCCCCCAACCAATACACACACACACACACACACACACACACACACACACACACACACTATAAAGACCATAAACTATTGCGGAAAGTGGAGTAGATAGCGTCATAAAGTCAAAGATGACCTCAGAAACTTAACTACAAACTTGTTTGCATGTCTTTAGATTCCCTAAAGTCTTTGAAGATTTCTGTAATTTTTGAGACGGGGTCTCATAGAACCTAAACTGTGTAGCTCAGATGACTTTGAGCTACTGAGGCCCTGGCTTCCACCTCTGAACACACAGTTCTTGAAGGTTCATCATGTTGGCACCATGCTAGAAAGTGAGGGCTCAAAAATTATGGTCCATTGTTATGAGGATAAATACTGTTGAAGACGAGAAACATCCCAAGTGATTGCCCACGAGGGCTTTAATAAAGTCTTGTTTAGGAGTTGAAAGAATGTGAATGATTTGAGGTAATGGGGCTAAAACTGTAGCCTTCAAGGATCCTTGATGGGAGACAAGAGAAACTTTGAACCAAAGTAATTATGAGACGTCATATCCCCTGATGTCTTCTAAGCCAGTGAGACAGTTAAGTGACAGCTCAGAATTAGTCATTTTCTGTATTGCTGTGGGTGTAGCATTGTGGGGTGCTTTGTAGAGCTGGGTGTGGTGGTAGATGCCTATAATCTCAGCCTGGGCTACATAGGGGAGCTTTGTCTCCAACCCCAACAGATGGACAAATGACGACCACACACACACACACACACACACACACACACACACACAAATTAAAGCAAAGAAGATTTGGTAGAAAAATCTCTACATCTTTAAACTTCAGAAAATGGCGTTCTCACGCGGCCATCATTGATCCATCGTTTTCTGACACCCGTCCATGAGCCTCGATTTTGATACGGTGTCGGGTGCTTCTTAGAGTTCTCAGCAAACTAAAAGCTGTCTGAGTCCTGCTGGAGGTTTGCCCCAGGATCTGTGTGGCCATTTCCTTCTCACCCCACCTTCCCCCACACATAGCCAGCATTCTTCACTCACTCCCAGGAGACCTAGCAGAGGACTGTGCTGATAAGAGAGCCGATTCCCCAGCCGTGTTCAGGAGGCAGACACACATCTCCCTGCCAGTCTTCTGCTTTGTTTCCCTGATCTGTGCTTCTGCTGATGGTCGAGCCAGATACAGTACACCCGGCAGGTAATGAGCTGTGTGAGCTGGCCCTGGGTCATCTCTGCCTTCCCAGGGAGCACTTGCTGTTCCTGTTTTAAACACTGGCAGTTGCTGGACAAGGCCAAAGTCCTTGCTAACCTTCAGTTCTCTGACTCTGAAATGGCTCCTCTCTGAAGCCTTGCCAAGGGCACCAGAACATGGGTGTGGCTTCGGACAATTGTGTTCTGTTCTTGCTGCCATCCCAGAATGGGTTGTTTGCCCTTGGCATGTCAGAGAGATGACACGGGTGATTTAGAAATTTACATGTGCTTGTGCAAAAGGAGGAAGAGATGGTGGATCTGACCAGAATGAAAGGTGCCAGGGAAGGAAACAATGTATTTGATTCTTACTGTGAAACAGCCTTAAATTGCAAGCTCAAGTGATAAATCTAGTCAGATTTCACATTATGTAAACCCATAGTCCTAGCGTTGTTACCAACATTAATCAGAACAAAGGATCTTGAGTTTGCTTGGTATCTTCCCTTTGAAACGGACCATAGAGAGTTTTTAACAATTTGAAAGGAATTTTCAACGCTGAATTTCTGAGCCAACAGTTAACTATGTAGCATTCATCAACGTAACTTGGGGCTGGATATGTAGCCGAAGGGTAGGGCACTTGCCTAACTTTTCTGAGGCTGTAGGTTCGATCCCCTGAATAGCGATAACAAACAAAAGATAAGTAAAAGAAGTAAGCAACGGCAGCTTCCTTGGGTTAGGGATTTTGTTTGAGAGGCAGAGGACATCTAACGTCCATTTAAAAATGAATAAAGAAGCCAGGCGGTGGTGGTGCATGCCTTTGATCCCAGCACTCGGGAAGCAGAGGCAGGAGGATCTCTGTGAGTTCAAGACCAGTATGGTCTACAGAGTGAATTCCAGGACAATCAGGAATACATGGAGAAACCCTGTCTCAAAAATGAAACAAAACGGGGTTGGGGATTTAGCTCAGCGGTAGAGCGCTTGCCTAGCGAGCGCAAGGCCCTGGGTTCGGTCCCCAGCTCCGAAAAAAAAAAAAAAGAAAAAAAAATGAAACAAAACAAAACAACACCCAAAACAAACAAATAAAGAAATGGCTTTAGAACTTAAAATCTATCATTCACACTGCTATCTAGTCATACAAATTCACATTTTATTTCTTTTATCTCTTTAAAAATGTAAGCATTATTATTGTGTGTGAGTGCCAGGCACAGGTACAGGGAGGGACCAGAAGACAAGTTTTGAGCATCAGTTCTCTGCCCTTCTCCTGTGGGTTCTGGGAATCAGAATCCAGTGTTATTCTTGCATAACCATCCCTTTTACCTGCTGAGCCATTTTGCCAGCCCCGCCCCCACATGTGCACTCTCATACGTAGACTCTCTTTCTTCAGAAGAGTGATCTGGATTGCACAGAACCCATGACTGAATTTCTTCCTCAGTTCACCTTGGGCTGGAACCAAACTAACTGAGGATGTCTTTGGTGATTCTCCTTAGCTATTTGGTAATCTCAACCCTTTAAATTTTATTTTGGCTTCAGACATAGTTCATATAGTTTTTTTTTCTTTCTTTCTTTTTCACTAAGACAGGGCCTTGCTGTGTCCTTAGGCTAGGTTTTTTTTTTTAAACAAATGAATACATCTTTAAAGATTTATTTATTTATTTCATGTATACTAGCTGTCTTCAGACACACCAGAAGAGGGCATCGGATCCCATTACAGATGGTTGTGAGTCACCATGTGGTTACTAGGAATTGAACTCAGGACCTCTGGAAGAGCAGTCAGTGCTCTTAACCGCTGAGCCATCTCTCCAGCCCCTTAGGCTAGTTTTGAACACCTAGGCTCAAGTAATCTTCCCACCTTAGCTTCCTGGGTGGTTGTGTGTTTTGAGTTTTATCTGAAGCAGAGTTGCGTATGATCTCTCTCTCTTGACCCCTGACGCTCTAGAGAAAGGAGTCTGTTGCTAGGGAGGATAATAAAGGGTGTGCTCCCTTCCCCCTCTCTGACTGCAGGCGGAAATGGACCTGATGGCCTGGGGTGTGGACTCTGGTTCAGTGGAGCAGCACATCAACAGCCACAGGAGTATCCACAATGCCATCGGAGACTACCGCTGGCAACTGGACAAGATCAAAGCAGACCTGGTACTTCTCACGTTCATCAAGGAGTCTATAGAAGGGCCTATCGCTTAGGCAAATTTGTCTGCAACCCAAGACTATTATTATCTTTCTAAGAGTCTAGAAATTAAAACAAAAACAACCCCCTAAACCCTATTGTCTGTCTAAAAGGGAAGCGGAAGATTTTATGGGCCCTGGAGAAGGAGTTGATCCAGATATTAGGCGCATGCAGGAGGATATCATGAGTTTGCGATTTATAAATGCGTATTTGTAGAGGCGGTAGACCGATAATTACTACAGAAAGCAAAGCGTCGCCTACCAGAAGAGAGTGAGATTAGCATGTAGCTTATATTGCTGGTGGAGTTGGTCAGCGCCCCACTCCTAGGTGGGGATAAAGTCACATCTGTCCTGAAGGAAATTGTGTCTCATATATCTCTCCTGTGCTGGGAAAATGTCAGAGTTGGGGGAAGTGGAGAACGAAGGCACAGGATAGGAGTCTGATCTCAGTGCTTGCTCCCCACACCCAGCCCCAGCCCCATGTGTGATCCTTAGACCTAAGTTTTCATTTTCACTTTGTTCTGCCTTGCTCTTGTCCATTTGAGTATCTGCTCACCTTTCTCCTTCATGTCTCTAAGATCTGGAGGATCCGAAATCATATTTCCTTCAGCAAGTTTTTAAGTGACAGAATACCTTGTGGTGAAGGGAGGAGTGGCTAGGGAGGGGCCTTCAACCTCTTTGGGGAAAGGTCACGGTGGGCAAAAGACTTAATCGAGCAATTGCTTCTTTTTACTGAGAGAGCTGAGGCTAGCACCATAGAAGGAAGCATAGAAGGGGCTACACTCTCTATAGACCTCCATGAAAGGGATTAAATATTTACCTGTGTTTCCTTATCTTCCAGCGTGAGAAGTCCGCAATCTATCAATTGGAGGAGGAATATGAAAACCTGCTGGTAAGCTTGTTTAACCTCCGCTAATTCCGTTCAATTACTCAAGAGGTAAACACCTCTGGGGGTGGGGGTGGGGGACCATACACTGCCTTAGAGTTCAGCAAAGACCCTGCATATACACTGGCCCTTGTGTTCATAGATTATAATTTTGTTGTTCCTGATTTTCTTTTAGAATTGGAATTTCAAATGTTTTGTTTTATTTTGTTGTCGGAAGGCAGAACCTAGCACTGTTCTGGGGTTTTTGTTGTTGTTGTTGTTGTTTGTTTGTTTGTTTGTTTTTTGTTTTTTTTGTTTTTTTTTTTTTAGTTAAAATTTCAAATCAATGACTCTTGTTAGATGCATCTAAAGTGACAAAGGTTTGCAGCCCTTTCTAACAAGTATAAACACAAACAAAATGTTTTCCTCGCATATTTTTACAAATCTGTCACTGTCTCCAGACAGATGCTATGTCAGTTGCTTGATCCCAGAGCAGAGATTTCCACTTTTCTGTTTGGCTCATCCGATTTATTTCCACCTTTCTCATATTTCCTTGCTGACTGCAATGCTTTTAAGATAGTGTGGCTCCTGGTAACAGACTACTTTTCTTTCCTGTTGGGATGGGCATAAGACTGGAACTTTAAATTTGTGGGGGCAAAGTCTGACTTACCAAGAGAGAACACTTAATTTATCTAGGAGTCTAGTTCCCCCTAATTATCTAAAATGATTAAACTCAGGCATCATTATCTTTTAAGTTTTTATTTATTACAGTTGGTGTGCGTATGTGTGTATATATGTACCGCACATGTATACTATAGTGTACATGCCATAGTGGATGTGGTGGTCAGAGGACAACTTTGTAGAGTCAGTTCCCTGCATGGGTCCTGAGACTTGAACTCAGGTTGGCAGGCTCGTCCAGAAAATGCTTTGCCTGAGCGATCTAGCTGGCTTCAAATCATTTTCTGAATCAAGACTCTTCAGAGGCTGGAGACATAGCTCAAAAGCAGGGTGCTTCTCCAGCATGAGGGGCGCCCTGAGTTCCCCTAGCACCAGGAGAAAAGATGAGAATGACCATTCGGAATGATTGGCTCTGAGATACCCATGATCCCACGGGCATCACCAGTTTAGACAGGGCCTCTCTCCTATACCAGGTGAATGCAGCAGGTCAAGGGGTTTTTGCCCAGCCTCAGATGGTTTTGATAAAGAACTCTTATCTGTTCAGTCTGCGGAGAATGCTGTCCCTCTGTGTCCTTACACTGTCGTCATCCTAACGCCGTTCTCAACCTTGTCCACAGAAAGCCTCCTTCGAGAGGATGGACCACCTGCGCCAGTTGCAAAACATCATCCAGGCCACCTCGAGAGAGATCATGTGGATCAATGACTGTGAGGAGGAGGAGCTGCTGTATGACTGGAGCGACAAGAACACAAACATCGCTCAGAAGCAGGAGGCCTTCTCTGTAAGACGCCTACCTTGCCTTTCGGGGGGCAGGGGAGAGGTCTTTTTAAAATAATTTGATCAGCCACTCGTAAGTGGGTCCACTGTTCAGTGATGTAAGATTTATTTAGTTTTATTTTATGTGTTTGGGTGTTTTGCTTGCCTGTGTACCATCTGTGTACCATGTGCCTGCAGTGCCCATAATTGCCAAAAGAGGGCATCGGAGTCCCAGGAACTCCAGTTGCCAGAGCTTGTTAGCTGCTGTGTGAGTGCTGGGAATCAAACCCAGGTCCCCTGGAAGAGCAATCAGTGTTCTTTTTTTTTTTTTTTTTTTGGTTCCTTTTTTTTGGAGGTGGGGACCGAACCCAGGGCCTTGCGCTTCCTAGGTAAGCGCTCTACCACTGAGCTAAATCCCCAGCCCCGCAATCAGTGTTCTTAATCACTGAGCATCTCTCCAGCCGCTCCCCCTTTATTTTTAAAGAGATAGAGTTTCCCTCCGTTAGTCAGAAAAGCTACTACATTTTGGAACTCAATCATCCTGCTTTATCCTACCAACTAGATAGGACTATGGGGATATGACATTGCTGGCTAACCATCCCCCAAGCCCAAGTTCATTGTTTAGTATCCATGAAGACAGAGTGATTCATGGGTAGTGTGTGTGGAGATTAGTCTATCCGGAAACCCCAGAGGGGTGGAACAGTGGAACAAAACCTGAAATTTGGCATCAGAACGTGTTACGTGGTGAGCACCTACAATTTGAAAATCTGAAATCCAGAATGCTCCCTCTGAAGCTTTTTGAGTGCCACCATGGAGCCATAAGTAGACTCTTCCATATCTGAGTTCAGGTGACAGGTGGCCGTCAAATCCAGGAGCTCCCAAAATTCTATATAAAATTATTTTCGGGCTATTGGGTAGAAAACAAAAATAAGTCTTATCTTTAGGCTTGGATTCTACCTCCAAACTATCTCTCTGAATATTTAAATATTTTAGAATAGTAAACCCCAAGCATTTGGAGTTAGGGATGTTTAACATATATTGGTGGCAATGTTATTAATTACCTGCGTGGTCTTGGTCAGGTCATAGCCCTAGTCTCATCTCGGCCCCTCACTAACATTGGTTTCCCAAGTGGCTGTGGTTCTTGAGGACAATGTAATGTGAGTCCTCAGCATCACTTGTTCCCAGAATGCAGTTTTCTGCGCAGCCACCTCTGAAGAGCGTAACGTAACAGAAATCTAACTGCGACTTGTGCTAAGGCTTTCGTCCTTTCTTTTCGCAGATCCGCATGAGTCAACTGGAAGTCAAGGAAAAGGAGCTCAACAAGCTTAAACAAGAAAGTGACCAACTTGTCCTCAATCAGCATCCAGCGTCAGACAAAATCGAGGTAAGTTTCATGGGATTCACATTCTTGTTAGGGAGAAAAACATTTCACAACAGACATCTTTGTGGGCGAATGATTCTTCTCCATTACGAAGCTGGGCCAACTTTACTTTCTAGTTTAGGATCAGCACCCTAGGCTAGGATTTGGCTTTCGTTTTTTCCCTGGAAAAAATATTTTAGACTCTACCAGATGATCTCTGGTAGAGATCACAGTTACCTAACTTGGTTGTTGCATCACAGAAGCAGCTATGGACAGTGTGTAAGTGAACCACCCTGGTCATATTTCAATAAAGCTTTATTTATAAATAAAGGCAGTGGGCCAGATGTAGCTTCTTGGACAGCATTTGCTGACTTTTGCTGGAGACTGCTATCTGTGACCTGTACCCAGGGCTGATGGAGCTGATGGATCACACATTCCTGTGATCTAGCTCCTGTCCCAGAACAGGCTTGGAGTTCTGAACGGATTCCCACACTGGTGCTATATGCACCATATCCGTTCTGATTGGTCAGAAAATACACAACTAAGGCAAGACCCATTTTGACTGGTCCCTTTGGTGGTAGCTGTTTGTAAGAACTGTTTGCACCAAGAAATCTCAGGTGGGACTTCTGTCTCCAATCATTAGACGTGGGGTGAAATAAAGAGGCATCTTTTTCATCTGGCTCATGGGTCTGTGCAGGAGGCATCCTTCTGGGCCTCTGAGTGGACACGAGGCAGCTGACATCTTGACGTTTTCTTGTTTCAGGCATATATGGATACTCTTCAGACACAGTGGAGTTGGATTCTGCAAATCACCAAGTGCATCGATGTCCACCTCAAAGAAAATGCTGCCTACTTTCAGGTTTTTAGACATATCTTTTTTTAAAAAAAAATCTACATTCTTGTGTGTGTGTGTGTGTGTGTGTGTGTGTGTGTGTGTGTGTGTGTGTGTGTGTGTTTGTGGTGTGTGTGGTGGCTGCATGCCACTATGGGAATGTAGAAGTCAGAGGACAACTACTTGAGATGGTCCTAGTGATTGTCGGATACGGCAACAGGCATCTTTACCCACCAAACCATCTCGTTGGGCCTGCCAGATATTTTAGAGTGGCCATGGAACCTCGAGAAGAGTGTTGACATCAGTGATGAAGCCTGGTTCTAGCTTTCTGGAATTAACACGTGATTGTGTAATTTTAGAACAGGTCACAACTCCAGGCTTCAGTTTCTCGTGTACAAAACAAGGAGCTCAGACCCCAGGGTGATCTCCGGAGAACTTTTCCTAGTCTAAAATAACACACCACGTGCCTGCATTGTATGGCTGAGGTGTTTCTAAGCACATGTCACTTGGCCCTGCTACCAAGTCTGTGAGTGTCCTCTACTAGAATCTTTTCCTATAGCCACTTAGCAGAGGTTTGTGTGGGGGTGACAGTTCTCGAAACGGAACTACTAAGTGATCCTGTTGCTTACATTTCTCCCCAGTGTTAGCAAAACGCTCAGGGTAATTAAGCAGAGAAAACATTTATTTGGACGACAGTTTTAGACGGTCCAGTCTGTAGCCCGGGGTCCACATCATTCTAGTTGGTGAAGAGGTAGCGCCTCACAGTGGGAGGAAGATGAGGCGGCTAGGGCCCTCTGATTCTCTCTGAGAGTCCACCCCAACGATCAGACCACCCACCATGCCCCTTCTGTAGATTTCACTGTCCCCATTAGCGCCACCCCAGGAACCCAGCTTTTCACACACAAGCCTTTGGGTGACATTCAAGATCCAAACCCTGGCGTTTTCTCAAGTTCCTCTTTACTGACAATGACTGTTGTCATCCTGAACAGTTTTTTGAAGAGGCCCAGTCAACTGAAGCCTACCTGAAGGGACTGCAGGACTCCATCAGGAAGAAATACCCCTGTGACAAGAACATGCCCCTCCAGCACCTGCTGGAGCAGATCAAAGAGCTGGAGGTACTGTGCCACACCCAGACCCTCAGCAGCTGCACCAGGGGCGGGGGCGGTGGGTTAACACGATGGGCTGTGCTAGACTACAGCCCACACAGGGCCCACACCTCAATTTCGTCATCTTTCTGTGGCGTGCCCAGCTACTGTAGGGAAGGGCTTTTGCTTCAGTATCTCAGTAATTTACAGAAAACAAGAGCAGAGAGAACACCATGACTTGACTTGACAAGACCCTTGGGAAAACACCTCACATTTTATCCACATGGTCATTTCATGGAGATAGCCTTTCCTGCTCGATTAATTCCAAAGGCTGACTGTGGAAGGTTATGTTACCTCATGACGTATTTCGGGCTTATTGTCACTCATGGAACTGTTGCAATATTTAACTTGGATGTTGTGGCAGAGGTCTCTAAAGCTCACGGGGCGCCCATGTTGAAGGCAGATTGTATTTGCAATTGCAGAAAGAACGGGAGAAGATCCTGGAATACAAGCGTCAGGTGCAGAACTTGGTGAACAAGTCCAAGAAGATCGTGCAGCTGAAGCCTCGGAACCCAGACTACAGAAGCAACAAACCCATTATTCTCAGGGCCCTCTGCGACTACAAACAAGACCAGGTGTGTGCTCCACGTCCAGGAGCAGAGCAAAGCCTCCTCTTTCTTCACATAAGCTTTTGTCAACCAAGAGGGCAAAACTAGTCTTAGTTCCAATAAGGACCGTAGTCGAGTCTTTTCTAAGTAAAGCAATCACCCGTTGAACCAAAGCAGTAACACTGAGCTGCCCCTGGGAACTATCAGGGATTAGAACAGTAGCTGCTTCCTTTGGGTGCTGGAGAAGGAAGGTGAAGCTCCCTCCGTGTTATGCTGAGCGCAGACTACATCTGAGATCCAGCCTCACCTAGACGATGGGTATCTTGAAGGTTTAAAACCTTTCAAAGGTTCACTTTTCCTTCTTGTGGTACCTAAGGCTTGTTTGTGAACACCCCATCTTTAAGTTTCAGAGAAGATAAACGAGAGAGAGCACTGTTGTGGCGCTTGTAAAGTGAGTTGTTGGCAGTTCTGGATCACGTCCATCCTGTAGGCTCTGTGGGAAGCTTGATGCAGGTTTACATTAGTTTACATTAGTGGCTGTTTTTATCTGTGACTCCTCCCGTCTGCTTCCTTACAATCAAATTCTGAAGGATCTAAGAGGCAAAATGTGTTTACCCAGTTAGAGGAGCTTTGTGAAACAGGGGTCTGTTCTACCCTGGGGCATGTTCTAAGGTCATGTGTGGGGAGAAAGAAGTTAGGCTGAATGTGAGGGCCCACGTCTGTACTCTTAGAACCTGAAAGGTAGAGACAGAATTCCCTTACATGGAAAGGCAGCCCAGGGTGGAGAGGGAGACCTTTTTTTGAGAAACAACCAAAATCAAACAACAACAAAAGCAAAAAGCCAATACCAACAACAAACAAAACAAAAAAGGAAGGAAGGAAAGAAGGAAAGAAGGAAGGAAGGTAGGGAAAAATTAAGTTGGATTGAAATATGAGGTGAAAATTTATGTTCAGATAGACAGTTGCCCTAATATGCAGGCTGGTATTTTTTTTTATTGTTATTTGTTTTGGTTTTCTTCTTCCTCTGGTGTGAGGGATCAGGGCTACGAAAGCACTTTGTCACTAAGCTGCACCTCCAGCCTTTAGTAGCCATTTTGAGAAGCCGTATCCAGCCAAGTGTTGAGGTACATGCCTTTATTTTTCACGTTCAGGAGGCACAAGCAGGAGGAACTCCGTGAGTTCAAAGTCATCTTGGTCTACATAGTGAGTTTTAGGCTATCCTTCTGAGGCTACGCAGTGCAATCCTGCCTCTGTAAAGGGTGGGGTGGGAACTGGAATTAATTAATTGAATTTACTTATTTATTAGTGTATTGACCCTTCAACCTAGGGCCTCACACATGGCTGGCAGTCATACTACCACAGAGCTATACGTCCAGGCCTTATTTTTTGTATTTCCTATCTTGAGATATGACCTTCTTAAGTTGACCAGGTTACTCTTAGTCTTGCTCATACCCCAGGCAGTCTTTGAACTTGTAACGCCCCTGCCAATGCCTCACGAGTAGCTGGGACTGCAGGTCTGAGCCACCAAGCTAGGTGGAAGTTCACGGAGAAGGTTACTTTTTTTTTTTTTAACAGAATGATGTCAATTTAAGAGCGAATATGACTGAGGCAAGTGATGTCCCCATATTAAAGTCTAATGTACAAAGCACGAATTCAAAACAGGAAGAAAGTAAGATGGAGGTCTGCCTATGGCAGAAGCGTTCTCACACTCCTGGGGGATCTTCTATGGGTCTCTTTCTCTAACTCACTTAGCACATTGCTAACGTTGCCGATCCCTCTGGGTTCACACGGATTGTTTACACAGGTCCTGCTTGGGAGTATCCTGATTGTCTTCCTCTGATGGGGGAAAGCACAGGAGGACCACCCGTTCGTATGCTTTCATTTTCATCTCTGTTTCTTTGGCAGAAAATCGTCCACAAGGGGGATGAATGCATCCTCAAGGACAACAATGAGCGCAGCAAGTGGTACGTGACCGGCCCCGGAGGCGTTGACATGCTTGTCCCTTCTGTGGGCCTGATCATCCCTCCTCCAAACCCACTGGCTGTGGACCTTTCTTGCAAGTAAGTTCTGAAGTTCCTAGCAGCGGTGACACTGAACGGTGGGGCAGGAGGGCTGGTGCCGGAACGAACAGCTCACAGAAGTGTTTCCTTACTGTAATCGCCCCCAGAAAAAGCACTTCCCGTTGTCACGAGTTTATGGTGAAGACTTTATTATGGATAAAAGAGATCATCTGACCATATCAGAGAGCCAGGGGCAAGCATGAGGGCACTTGCCATGCCCCCCCTTTTTAGTAGCGAATGAGTTATTTCAAAAGTAATCATGAATAGGACATACCCCTTATGAATGGCAGCAATTGTTGGCCAGCAGGTAGAACATACATGTTATGGGCTGTCCACAGTAGATTCTTTTCACATGCTTTAGGTTGGAAATCCTGAGCCCCACACTGGGTGGGAAGTGTTGGGAAATGCCCTACCTTCCTCTTCTTTCCAGGGTTCAGGGGTTGTCAGCATTTAAGCCCTGTGGGAATGAAAACACTGCTAACAGTCAACATAACAAAGAACCAGATAGCCTAGCTCAACCAGGACGATTTGAATGTTCTATATAACGACAGATAAAGTCGAGAGTGTACTTCTGGGAGGTGGGTTAGTCTGGATCTCTTGACATGTTGACAGTTTCGAGAATTACACGATCACTCCATAAGGTTTGGTTTAGATTTATGGGCAGCAGTACAAACCTGTCCAGCTTTTCTGTGTGGGCTCGAGTGTTCTCCCTTTCCTTCCTCCAGGATTGAGCAGTACTATGAAGCCATCTTGGCTCTGTGGAACCAGCTCTACATCAACATGAAGAGCCTGGTGTCTTGGCATTACTGTATGATTGACATCGAGAAGATCAGAGCCATGACTATTGCCAAGGTATGTGTCCGGGGCTGCCCAAAGGACTGTGTGGTCCAGTGGACCTAGTCACTGGACAAATGAAGATTTTGTGTCCCACCATGTGAGGCCTCTTAGTCTTACACAGGACTGCTCTGTCCACGGCTGCACAGAAAGGGGTGGCACTCAGGGGTAGGAAGCTTGCTTAGCACGCATGAAGCCTGAGATCCTTTGGCTAGCATCTCATACAAGACCAAATCAGCACATGGCTGGTTATGAGACAAATAGACACACCTCCTGAAGAGACCTGACAAGCCAGAATACTTATGGAAAAGGCAGTGTGGGCCCCCATCTCCTTGGAGACAGTGGGAATGAGGTCATACTCATCCACTGGAAAAAGGTAGAAGGGGAAGTCATTCTCGGAAGAGCTCTGAAAGCATCCCTCCAAGTCAGAGATCCTTGCGTGCAATTCTTTTTTTTTTTCCGGAGCTGGGGACCGAACCCAGGACCTTGCGCTTTCGTTTGCTAGGCAAACGCTCTACCACGGAGCTAAATCCCCAACCCCTAGAGATCCTTAAGGTGTGGTTGGCAGAGCCTTGGGTTGAGGAGTCCTTTAGTGAAGTGATAAGCGTAGAGAAGTAAATGGGATGGGAAGCTATAGGGCCTTGAGCTCCCTTATCTTTTTAGAATGGCTATGCTGCATTTGCTTAGCTTATAGTTGAGTTTCTGCATAATATTGTGTTTGAAGAAAAATATCCTGTGAAGGAAAAGGCCACTGGCAAGCTTCTGCTGTGCTTCTTAGAAACGCTGATGAGGCCCCCAAGACCTTTTATAGCTTAGCCTATGACGAGGGTTGCCCTGCCCACTCTGTCCTGCATGGGGGTGAGACTCACCTCTTCCCAACTCACTGTGCCTGATTCGCTTCTAGCTGAAAACCATGAGACAGGAAGATTACATGAAGACCATTGAAGACCTGGAGCTCCATTACCAAGACTTCATCAAAAACAGCCAAGGCTCGGAGATGTTCGGAGACGATGACAAACGGAGGATGCAGTCTCAGTTCACTGATGCCCAGAAGCATTACCAGACCCTGGTCATTCAGCTTCCTGGCCACCCCCAGCACCAGACAGGTCAGAGTGCACCATCTGTTTTCTTAGTATCAGTCAGAGAGGTGGTTTGGAAAAGAGAGCCACCTGTGTAAACTGTTTCCTTCAAAGACACTTAGTGGGGGCTGGAGAGATGGCTCAGTGGTTAGAGCACTGACTACTCTTCCAGAGGTCCTGAGTTCAAATCCCAGCAACCACATGGTGGCTCACAACCATCTGTAATGAGATCTGATGGTCTCTTCTGGTGTGTCTGAAGATAGCTACAGTGTACTTATATATAATAAATAAATAATAAATAAATAAATCTTTAATTGTGACAAAAGAAAGTCACTTAGTGTGCTATGTGTTGACATAACAAAATTCCCGAAACTGGATAACTTATAAAGAAAAGGAGTTTAGTTAGTTCATTACTCTGATGGCTGGGAGACAGTATGGAGCCTGCTGAGTGATCCGTGGCTTTGTTATAATTCACCAGAGAAGCAGAAATGGGAATGGTGGCATGTAGAAGGGATGGAATGGCTTTAGAATAAGTCACTTAACTGTGGTTTGATCAGTGCCAGAGACTTAACCATCTTGCAGGAGATGTGCAGTCATCCTAGCTGAGGGTGGTACCCTCATAATCTAATCATCCCCTAGGCCTACCTCTTAAAGGCCCTACTACATCAGGACTTTTACATTAGGGACCATTCTTCCATCACAGGAGTACTTGAGGGACAATAAGCCTTATTTACTATATAGCAGACACATAAAAGAATTTGCATACCCAAGCTCTAGAATCAAGTCACAGGAAGTAGGCATATTTTTATACAGTTGAGCAACCTCGCACCTTGCCAGCTTGGCAGTCTCCCATATTTATGGTTCTTACTTTTACAGTCACCAAAACTGAAATCACTCACGTGGGTACCTGCCAGGATGTCAACCACAATAAAGTAATTGAGACTAACAGAGAGAACGACAAACAGGAGACGTGGCTGCTGATGGAGCTGCAGAAGATCCGCAGGCAGATGGAGCACTGCGAGGCCAGAATGACACTCAAAAATCTGCTGCTCACAGACCAGGGCTCTACACACAACATCACCGTGAAAATCAACGAGCTCAAGGTAGGACCTGCTAGCATTAATCTCCCGATTCCTCAGGTCCTGTGCTTATCTGGGAATGAAGAAAACCGCCCCATGGCCTATGTGATTATAGGCAGTATATTTGTTTCCTATTGCTATACTAAAGATGTTTCAATCTTAAGAATCCCACAGCTACAGTATATATATATATATATATATATATATATATACACACACACACATACACACACACACACACACACACACATATTAAACTTGTGGTATATGTACCCTATAGAAGATAAATTTATTTTAAATTATATTTATTTTAAATTACGGCAAGGGCAGGGAGGTACAGTCACATGAGTTTGGGTTCCCACAGAGATCAGAAGAGGGTGTCAGATCCCCTATAGCTGACGTCATAGGCAGCTGTGAGCTTCCCCAGGTAGGTGCTTACTGGGAACCCAACTCGGGTCTTTGGCAAGAGTGGTACAGGCTCCTAAGCACGGAGTCATTTCTCCAGCCCAACATGGACTACTATCCAGTTTTGAAAACTTGAGAATTATGTGAACCTGGGGGATGTTATGCTGAGTGAAATAGACCAAGGGCGGAAAGACAGGCAGTAGGCGATCTCACTAACATGTGCAATTGAATAAGGAGTCGAACGTATAGAAACGTTCTAGTGATGATCTAGTGATGACCAGGGGTGGGCTGAGGAGGAAGTGCGGAGATGTAGATCAGAGGGTACACGTTTGCAGTAAAGTAAATCTGAGATCTGGCGTGCAGCAGGGAACTGTAGGTAATAATGTACTTATTGAAATTTTGCTGAGAGAGTAGATTTTAGGTGCTCTAACCATATATATGCATGGATACAAGCACCGTGGCAGGTACCTGACGGAGCAGTGGCCTTCGTTATGCAGAGCAGAACAGCTTGCTGCAAACCTTAAAGCGACTGGTTAAAAATGGCTTTGAAAGAGTTGCACAGCTAGTGAAATGTGCTCCCCTCCTTTCTTGACAGAGTGTACAGAACGACTCACAAGCTCTGGCCGAGGTTCTCAATCAGCTTAAAGACATGCTTGCCAACTTCCGAGGGTCTGAAAAGTACTGCTATTTACAGAATGAGATATTTGGACTATTTCAGAAGCTGGAAAATATCAATGGTGTCACAGATGGCTACTTAAACAGGTGTGTGCTGCTAGTACCTCTCAAGAACAGTTGGCACTTTCAAATTTCCTTTTGTCTTCCCTTTTGGTGAAAGGGATAGAGCCCAGGGTGACTGTTCTCTCAATGAGCCACATCCCCAACCCTGTCAAGCTTCATTCTTGCCTGATTTCATTCTTTATATGTGCTTGACCTATTGGAGCTTGTACCTTAAAGATGCCCATCCTCCTCCCAACTGCCTTTATATCACCCTGTTTCCCAAAACCGACCAAAAGCCAATAGTAACCGTCCGATTACATCACTGGAAACGTTAGTCATATGTTTTGCTCTTTGCAGCCTGTGCTCTGTGAGAGCCCTTCTCCAGGCAATTCTGCAAACGGAAGACATGTTGAAGGTCTACGAAGCGAGGCTGACGGAGGAGGAAACTGTCTGTCTGGACCTGGATAAAGTGGAGGCTTACCGCTGCGGGCTGAAGGTACCTTAAAGGGTCACAACTACAGCCTGGGCCCCCAGGAAGTGATGGAGAGCTCCGCCCTCTGCTCCAAAGCCTCACTAAGTTTTCATGAGTGTTTTATTTTTAGAATTATTGTAGGTTTACAGCAAAGCTGACAGGATAGGGCCCATATACACTGTACCTAGTTTCTTCTAGTGTGTCAGTGTCATAGATTTGTTTGATCTACTTGACACGATTGGTGAGTTGGTAATGACTTATTAGTATAGGCTGACTTCAATGCCTTTTGTATGAAAGGAAGGCTCTCATGTAGGTCACCTAGGTCTCGAAAGCACTATATAGCCGAGGCTGGCCTAGAACTCCAGCTCCTCTTGCCGCCACCTCCTGGCAATGGGATTACTGGGGTGCACTACCCCACTCACGGTCCATGCTTTCCCCAGATGTGCAACTGGGTTTCATGGGGTTTTGGACCTTTTAGTTTTTATTGTCTATACATGGCTAATGTCAGTCATTGGCAGGAAACTTTCCAGTGTCTGTCAGCAGGAACAGGATGGATGTGATTTATAGTGGAAATGGTTAGCAGAGTCCTGAGTTAGAATGATTTCTTCACTTCAGGGCCTCTGAGCCATGCATGATAGTTTATGCTTATAATCTCAGTACGTGAGAGGCAGAGGCAGGGGGATTGCTGTCTTCGAGATACTGAGGATCAAATCCAGAACCTTGTGACTGTTAAGCTTCTCCAGCCCTGAGCTATGTCTCCAGGCCTTTCTCTTTTAATGATAGAGCCAGCGGGCAGCTCAGTGGTAAGAATGCTACTTTGCCTCAGCACCAGAAGTAGATGTAAATAAGTAGTGGCTCAGGGGTGGCGTACAGTGGTGGAGGAGGAGATGACTTTTTATGCACCTTTCCCCCTTTAACTTGCAGAAAATAAAAAATGACTTGAACTTGAAAAAGTCACTGTTGGCCACCATGAAGACGGAGCTGCAGAAGGCACAGCAGATTCACTCCCAGTCTTCACAGCAGTACCCGCTCTATGACCTGGACCTGGGCAAATTCACTGAGAAAGTGACACAGCTGACGGATCGCTGGCAAAAGATAGATAAGCAGATAGACTTTAGGTGTGTCGGTCTCCTTCCCCACAGTCCCTGCATTCGGTGGTGCAGATCTCACCAGCGCTATTGTCAGAAAGCAGGGCCTGTACTTGGCCAGCCTACTTTCTGTCATTAGTTTTGACTATTCTGAACATTTTATACAGATGCACTTATACGGTGTGTTCAGAAGTGGCTTCCACAGAGTGTGTAGCTAGACTTCCTGTCTGTCACGGCGTCTTGCTTATTTAATCTTAGTCACTTATTTTTGTGGTAGTACGGATTGAACCTGTGACTTTCCCCATGCTAGACAAGTGTACTACTGCCTTGAGCTACTTTCCCAAACTCCCTGACTGTTTTTCAAGATGTATTTATTTCATGTATGTCAGTACACTGTCGCTGTCTTCAGACACACCAGAAGAGGGCATCAGATCTCATTACAAATGGTTGTGAGTCACCAGGTATTGCTGGGAATTGAACTCAGAGCCTCTGGGAGAGCAGCCAGTGAGTGCTCTTAACCACAGAGCCATCTCTCCAGCCCTGTTGTTTGTTTTGTTTTAAATTGGGTCATGCTATGTGGCTCAGGCTGTTTAGGAACTTGAGCCCCTGCTGCCTCAGAGCACAAGGATTATCGGCATGTGCCATCACCTCTGAGTATTTTCCACCTGTCTTTAAAAAATTAAATTAAATTTCTAGCAGTTGAATTTTGTCTATTTTTTCGGGTTTCATGGGGGAAGCAGTGAGATAGGATCTCACATAACCCTGGCTGTCTTCCAGTGCCCCACAAAGTCAGAATTGGCCTTAAACTCTTGATTTTCTGACCTCCACCTTGCAAGTTCTGCCACATGCAGCCATTTCATCTCTTATCATGGCCGGCAACTATTCGTTTGTTTGGACTTGTATCATAGTTGATGCATATTTGGGGTTTTAGTTTTTGGATATGATAAAAAAAATGCTATGATAAATTTTTGTGCTTGCCGGTTTTCAGTTCCTTTAGGTAGACACTAAGAAGACTCGTCGGCTGACTTAATGGGTTACATATTTTAATGTGTAATAAGAGTGCCTTAATAATTTTATACATTTTTTCCCGTAGATTGTGGGACCTGGAGAAACAAATCAAACAACTGAGGAATTATCGTGACAACTATCAGAGCTTCTGCAAGTGGCTGTATGATGCCAAACGCCGCCAGGACTCTTTGGAGTCCATGAAGTTCGGAGATTCCAACACAGTCATGCGGTTTTTGAATGAGCAGAAGGTATAGCCCCACTTGTCATTCCAGCGCCCTGTTGTGATTAATCGGGTTTAAGCTGGGTTTGCTCCTGGTTTGAAATGAAGAATATTTCATATTATGAATCTACCTTGTGAATGCTTAAGGAGTGCACAGAGAGAAAGCAACTGGGATGTTCAGAAAGGAATACAACTGAAGAATAGTGATGGTGGAGGTTATTTTCATGTCATAGTTAAGAAGTGTTAGAGTTGAGACAGTGAGTGCAGGCATTGTTGGGGGTGGAGGCAGACATAGGAGATCCTTGAGTTCAAGGCCAGCCTTGACCCTATGTCAAAAAGAAAAAAACAAAAAAAACAAAAGAAAAAAGAGAAGTGATGGGCCTATATGGTAATTCTGATTGAAAGTCTCCTCTTATAAGGAATAAATTGGAGGCTTTCTTCTTCTGTCAGAATGGAGAAAAGTTCTCCTCTCAGGCCATTACTAATCATGAGTCCATATAATAATAGACTGAAGGGAAAGAAAAGAACCACGGTAAAAGTGAAGTAACCCTTCCATTTGTATGCTTTCACATTTGTAATATTTTATCCTGTATAGAACCTGCACAATGAAATATCTGGCAAACGGGATAAATCAGAAGAAGTACATAAAATTGCTGAGCTTTGCGCAAACTCAATTAAGGTAAATTGGTTTCCTTAAGAATGTTGGCACACTGTGGGAGGGTATAAAACCTAAATTCACTGTGTTCATGTGTGAAAATACCGAAGAGTTTTAAAAAAGGATGGTTGGTGATGGTTGACCAGATGGCTCACTTAGGGGAAGGTGCTTGTTACCAAGTCTGACAACCTGAGTTTGATCCCCAGAGCACAAGTGCTAAGAGAAAACTGACTTTTGCAAGTTGTCTTCTGACCTCCCAGTGCATACACTCAAAATAAATATATTAAGGGTTTAAAAGAATGTTGGTATTTCATCAAGAATATTGCTAATTACATTATTTGTTTTGCTTTAAAGACACTGTCTTTTTGTACTCTGTGCAAAAATTAATGTGTTTCATTTAATAACAATATTAACTGATCATTGTTAAGGACCTTTGTGAGAAAATTTTTAGAAATAATTTGATGATATAAATCTGTGCAATTATAACTGAGGCAGGAGTATTGCTATGAATTCAAGGCCAGCCTGGATCAGACAGTGAGTTCTAGACCATTTAGGAACAGAGTGAGACTGTCTCAAAAAAAAGAAACAACAACAAACAAACAAACAAAAAAAAAAAAAAACCCCAGAAAACAAAGGTTTTCTCAGGACTGGAGTAGATAGCTTTGGGATAGAGTATTTACCCAGCAGACAGGATCCTGGGTTTGAATAAGCAAGAACCCAAACAAGGATGCTTCTCTTAAACTTTGTAATTCTGCAGGATTATGAACTCCAGCTGGCGTCATACACCTCAGGGCTGGAAACTCTACTGAACATACCTATTAAGAGGACCATGGTTCAGTCCCCATCTGGGGTAATTCTGCAAGAGGTGTGTAAGTCTATCCATATCTCAGTGTCGACTGCCATAAGTCATTATGTATCCCTTCATGTCTGTTGTCCCTTCTGCCTGTCTCTGCCCTGTTTCCTGCCCACCTTTCCTACCATGCTGCAATACATCTCTGGTACAGAGTGTCCGCTGAAACTCAGGGCTTATTAGCACTCTCCCTTTGGTGTGAGTCGATACACATGACACAGTTTTGGAAATCATTTGGGGAAGTCCAAGTGTGTCCTTTATGTGCTGGACTGGATTTGCCATATTTGGTGAGATAGACTCCTAAGAAGTGGGAGTTATGTAGTAGATTTATAAAAGACAGCTTTCCCCCACAGATGTCAGAGACGGTTAGCTGGAGTGGTGAGGGCGGAACACAGATGGTTCTGGTCCTTTGCTGGATTTCTAGATTCCAGATCCAGCATAACTGACAAATGGGAATTTACTATTTACAATGCCATTGTTTTATTATAAGAAGGCAAAACTATTCAACTTGTACAGAACTCTTAAAAAAATGTAATATACGTAGATATTTCTTTTTTCTTTCCCGAAGGCTGCGGACATCCATGCAAGGTACATCGAGCTACTTACAAGGTCTGGAGACTACTACAGATTCTTAAGTGAGATGCTGAAGAGCCTAGAAGATCTGAAGGTGACTCGTTTCCTTGAAGTGTTTTTTTTTTTTTTAAAGAAACAGCATAGAACCTTGTTATCTCTGCTTCATTATTACAGAGCTTGGTCCAATTGCATTTCTTCCAGTTGGTTTAATGCAGTTTTAGTCTGGGCTCAGTACTGTGCTCTCGAGTGGCTGCTCCGAGCGGACTTAGGTAGCATTTGCCAAATTGTGATTACTTTGTCAAAAATCTTATGGTTTCGTTTAGTGCTTTATTTATATGAAATTTGCTTTATTTATATACAATTTTAGATAGACTCACTATAGACTGAATTTTATCTTTAATGTTGAGTAATTATTCAATTTCTTCTCCCTTTTTGAGAGTAGACTTGAGTTCATATGGGTATTTGCTGTGTATCTTTGAATGGGTGCTGTATGATGCATCAAATCGAAAGCTCTTTGGTTTTGTTTTTTTTTTTTAGACCAAACAAAGAGAAATGAAACAAAACAAAGACTAGGTTGGCCTCAAATTGATAATCCTCCTGCTTCTACCTCTAAAGTGGAGGATTATAGGATGTGCCACCATGCATAATTAATCATGTGCTTTTGGTCAGGGGGAAGTTATTTTGTTTTAAAAAATGAGGAGGCTGGAGTTCAAAGTTGACACATCATTCCCTAAGATCATATGAGCAGCCAACGGAAGCATTGTTGGTGGTGTGGAGGGTCTTGGATTGTTTTCTGGTAGTTTTTATCTGATATCATTTGTGTGTGTGTGTGTGTGTGTGTGTGTGTGTGTGTGTGTGTGTGTGTGTAAAAATACGCATGACTCTGAAAAGGTGTTGTTTCTTCCTTGTGAACCAAAGTGCTTTCTTTTCAACATGGTTTCTGATTTTATATCCACAGCTGAAAAACACCAAGATTGAAGTTTTGGAAGAGGAGCTAAGACTGGCCCGGGATGCCAACTCGGAAAATTGCAATAAGAATAAGTTCCTAGATCAGAACCTGCAGAAATACCAGGCCGAGTGTTCCCAGTTCAAAGCAAAGCTTGTGAGCCTGGAGGAGCTGAAGAGACAAGCTGAGCTGGATGGGAAGTCAGCCAAGCAAAACCTAGACAAGTGCTACGGTCAGATCAAAGAGCTCAATGAAAAGATCACCCGGCTGACCTATGAGATCGAAGACGAGAAGCGCAGGAGAAAGACCGTGGAGGACAGGTTCGACCAACAGAAGAATGACTATGATCAGCTGCAGAAGGCAAGGCAGTGTGAAAAGGAGAGCCTTGGCTGGCAGAAGCTGGAGTCTGAGAAAGCCATCAAGGAGAAGGAGTACGAGATAGAGAGGTTGAGGGTTCTGCTGCAGGAAGAGGGCGCCCGGAAGAGAGAATATGAAAATGAGCTGGCAAAGGTAAGAAACCACTATAATGAGGAGATGAGTAATTTAAGGAACAAGTATGAAACAGAGATTAACATCACCAAGACCACCATCAAGGAGATATCCATGCAGAAGGAAGATGATTCCAAGAATCTCAGAAACCAGCTTGACAGACTGTCCCGGGAGAACAGAGATCTTAAAGACGAGATAGTCAGGCTCAATGACAGCATCTTGCAGGCCACAGAGCAGCGAAGGCGAGCTGAGGAAAACGCCCTTCAGCAGAAAGCCTGTGGCTCAGAAATCATGCAGAAGAAGCAACACCTGGAGGTTGAACTGAAGCAGGTCATCCAGCAGCGCTCAGAGGACAATGCCAGGCACAAGCAGTCCCTGGAGGAGGCTGCCAAGACAATTCAGGACAAAAATAAAGAGATCGAAAGACTCAAAGCTGAGTATCAGGAGGAGGCCAAGCGTCGCTGGGAATACGAAAATGAACTGAGTAAGGTAAGGAACAGTTACGATGAGGAGATCATTAGCTTAAGAAACAAGTTCGAGACTGAGATCAACATCACCAAGACCACCATCCACCAGCTGACCATGCAAAAGGAAGAGGATACCAGCGGCTACCGAGCTCAGATAGACAACCTCACCCGGGAGAACAGGAGCCTGTCTGAGGAGGTAAAGAGGCTAAAGAACACTCTAGCCCAGACCACCGAGAACCTCAGGAGGGTTGAAGAGAATGTCCAGCAGCAAAAGGCCAGTGGCTCAGAGATGTCACAGAGGAAACAGCAGTTGGAGATTGAGCTCCGACAGGTCAGTCAGATGCGGACCGAAGAGAGCATGAGGTACAAGCAGTCCCTCGATGATGCTGCCAAGACGATCCAAGATAAAAACAAGGAGATTGAAAGGCTCAAACAGCTGGTAGACAAAGAGACCAATGAGAGGAAATGCCTGGAGGACGAAAATTCCAAGTTGCAGAGAGTGCAGTATGACCTGCAGAAAGCCAACAACAGCGCCATGGAGGCCATGAGCAAGCTGAAGGTTCAGGAACAGGAACTGACACGCCTGCGGATTGACTATGAGAGGGTTTCCCAGGAGAGGACCGTGAAGGATCAGGACATCACGAGGATCCAAAGCTCCCTGAAGGATCTGCAGCTGCAGAAGCAGAAAGCAGAAGAGGAGCTGAGTAGGCTGAAGAGAACGGCCTCCGACGAGTCCTCCAAGAGGAAGATGCTGGAGGAGGAGCTGGAGGCCATGAGGAGGTCTTTGAAAGAGCAAGCGGTCAAGATCACCAACCTGACCCAGCAGCTGGAGCAGGCATCCATTGTTAAGAAGAGGAGCGAGGATGATCTCAGGCAGCAGAGGGATGTGCTGGATGGCCATGTGAGGGAGAAGCAGAGGACCCAGGAGGAGCTGAGGAGGCTCTCCTTGGATGTAGAGGCCCTTCGGCGGCAGCTCGTGCAGGAACAGGAAAATGTCAAGCAGGCTCACTTGAGGAATGAGCATTTCCAGAAGGCCATAGAAGACAAAAGCAGGAGCCTCAATGAAAGTAAAATAGAGATTGAAAGGCTACAGTCTCTCACGGAGAACCTGACCAAGGAGCATTTGATGCTGGAGGAGGAGCTGCGGAACCTGAGGCTGGAATACGATGACCTACGGAGGGGCCGAAGCGAAGCAGATAACGATAAAAACTCAACCATTTCGGAGCTAAGGAGCCAGCTGCAGATCAGCAACAATCGAACCCTGGAACTGCAGGGGCTGATTAATGATTTACAGAGAGAGAGGGAAAATTTGAGACAGGAAATTGAGAAATTCCAAAAGCAGGCTTTAGAGGTATTCACAAATATTTGATCAAAGCTTCACTGTGTCTCCCCGTAACTGACTCCAGATCTAATCTGAACTGTTGTCTCGCTGCTTCCAGAATGCCTAATTTCTCCTGTTTACTGCTCATGCCCTTATTACTTGTCAGATCTCTGCTATGGCTTTAAAATCATCCCAATGCCATCCTCTCTTTGTCACTGCATTGAATACCACGCTGTCGAAACCCCATGCTTGGCCCTACTTTAAAAACTTTAGCATGAGAAAAACATCTAAGATACTTCCCACAAATGTTCTGCTCTTGGCTGGGCTTCCAGTGAGTGCTAGCTAGATCATGTGCTTAGCTTGCCCAAGGTCCTGGGTTCAGTCCCCAACACCACCATTTCAACGTACTAAAACACAAGGTATCCAGTATCCAGTGGTCCCACTACACATCATCTTTAATTCAATTTTTTTCTCAAAAAGTAATAATTTTTTGATTATTTCTTACATGATTTTAAATTTCCACCTCTACTTAGATGTCTTTTCTGCATGCATTACCCTGTTGACTTTTGATTGTGCACCTAACGTTTCTTTCTGTTTGACTCCTTCTAACAAGCCCTAATTTAAAAACGACTTCTAATGTGTTTGACTTCTTTAGACAATATTTGTGTGGGGCTGGGTGGTGTGTGTGTATCTGTATATTTGTATTGCTTTGTTAAATGTGTCAGTAGAGTATGCAGGTGAGATGCAAGTGCAGCAGGGATGGTAACTTGGAAGAAAATTGCTCTCCCTTTTTCAAACTATCATTACTGGTAAAAGTAAGGCAGGTTTACAACTTCTAATTCTGTCTGTGGAAAAGGAACACGAAACAGTAAGTATGACGCCATTTACCAAACTGACAATCTATATTTTCATAATTCTTCCAGTAATGTGTCAGGTAGCAAATGAACAGTATATGTAGGGAAAATACAGACAGGGGAAAATGAGACTATGTTTAAAATATATATGTAGGAAAGGGGGTTAAATTACATTGATCATATGCTAGCATCTAAACAGTATTTTTTTCCCCATTTCTTTCTTTCTTTTTTTGAATTCTAGGCATCTAATAGGATTCAGGAGTCAAAGAGTCAGTGCACTCAAGTCGTTCAGGAGAGAGAGAGCCTGCTGGTGAAGATTAAGGTCCTGGAGCAAGACAAGGCAAGGCTGCAGCGGCTGGAGGACGAGCTGAACCGTGCCAAAGCAACGCTGGAGGCAGAAACCCGGGTGAAACAGCGCCTAGAGTGTGAGAAGCAGCAGATCCAGAACGACCTGAACCAGTGGAAAACTCAATACTCCCGCAAGGAGGAGACCATTAGGAAGATAGAGTCGGAAAGAGAGAAGAGTGAGAGAGAGAAGAACAGTCTTAGGAGTGAGATTGAGAGACTCCAGGCAGAGATCAAGAGGATTGAAGAGAGGTGCAGGCGGAAGCTAGAGGATTCTACCAGGGAGACTCAGTCCCAGCTGGAAACGGAACGCTGCAGGCTTCAGAAGGAGATTGACAAACTCAGGCAGCGCCCCTATGGGTCCCATCGGGAGACCCAGACAGAGTACGAGTGGACCGTTGATTCCTCCAAGCTGGTATTTGACGGACTGAGGAAGAAGGTGACAGCAATGCAGCTCTATGAGTGCCAGTTGATTGACAAGACAACACTGGACAAGCTATTGAAGGGGAAGAAGTCAGTGGAGGAGGTGGCTTCAGAGATCCAGCCTTTCCTGCGGGGTGCGGGGGCCATCGCTGGTGCTTCTGCTTCTCCCAAGGAAAAATACTCTTTGGTGGAGGCCAAGAGAAAGAAATTCATCACCCCAGAATCCACAGTCATGCTTCTGGAGGCCCAGGCGGCCACTGGTGGTATCATCGATCCCCATCGGAATGAGAAGCTCACGGTGGACAATGCCATAGCTCGGGACCTCATTGACTTTGATGACCGCCAACAGATCTACACAGCCGAGAAAGCCATCACTGGTTTTGATGACCCGTTTTCAGGCAAGACCGTATCTGTTTCAGAAGCCATCAAGAAGAATTTGATTGACAGAGAAACCGGAATGCGCCTGCTGGAAGCCCAGCTTGCTTCAGGGGGTGTAGTTGATCCAGTCAACAGTGTCTTTTTGCCAAAAGATGTAGCCTTGGCCCGTGGGCTGATTGATAGGGATTTGTATCGCTCCTTGAATGACCCCCGAGATAGCCAGAAGAACTTCGTGGATCCAATCACCAAGAAGAAGGTCAGCTACATGCAGCTGAGAGAACGGTGCAGAATCGAACCCCACACGGGTCTGCTCCTGCTGTCAGTACAGAAGAGAAGCATGTCCTTCCAAGGAATCAGACAGCCAGTGACCGTCACCGAACTGGTTGATTCTGGCATATTGAGACCATCCACCGTAAATGAACTGGAATCTGGTCAGATTTCTTATGACGAGGTTGGCGAGAGAATTAAGGACTTCCTCCAGGGGTCAAGCTGCATAGCAGGTATTTATAATGAGACCACGAAACAGAAGCTTGGCATCTACGAGGCTATGAAAATTGGCTTAGTTCGACCTGGTACCGCTCTGGAGTTGCTGGAAGCCCAAGCAGCTACTGGTTTTATAGTAGATCCTGTCAGCAATTTAAGGTTACCTGTGGAGGAAGCCTACAAAAGAGGTCTGGTGGGCATTGAGTTCAAAGAGAAGCTTCTCTCTGCAGAACGAGCTGTCACTGGCTATAACGATCCTGAAACCGGAAACATCATCTCTTTGTTCCAAGCGATGAACAAGGAACTCATCGAAAAGGGCCACGGAATTCGCTTACTGGAGGCTCAGATCGCAACCGGCGGTATCATTGATCCAAAGGAGAGTCATCGGTTACCGGTTGACATGGCTTATAAGAGGGGCTATTTTAACGAGGAGCTTAGCGAAATCCTCTCAGACCCAAGTGATGATACCAAAGGCTTTTTCGATCCCAACACTGAAGAAAACCTCACCTATTTGCAACTGAAAGAAAGGTGCATCAAAGATGAGGAGACGGGGCTCTGCCTGCTGCCTCTGAAAGAAAAGAAGAAACAGGTGCAGACTTCACAGAAGAACACCCTCAGAAAGCGGCGGGTGGTAATAGTTGACCCAGAAACCAACAAAGAGATGTCTGTTCAGGAGGCGTACAAGAAAGGCCTTATTGATTATGAAACCTTCAAAGAGCTGTGTGAGCAGGAGTGTGAATGGGAAGAAATAACCATCACGGGTTCGGATGGCTCCACCAGGGTAGTCCTAGTAGACAGGAAGACGGGCAGTCAGTATGACATTCAAGATGCTATTGACAAAGGCCTCGTCGACAGGAAGTTCTTCGATCAATACCGATCCGGCAGCCTCAGCCTCACGCAGTTTGCGGACATGATCTCCTTGAAGAATGGCGTTGGCACCAGCAGCGGCTTGAGCGGGAGTGTCAACGATGATGTGTTTAGCAGCTCTCGACACGAATCCGTGAGTAAGATTTCCACCATATCCAGCGTCAGAAATTTAACCATCCGAAGCAGCTCTCTGTCTGACCCCCTGGAGGAGTCAAGCCCCATTGCGGCCATCTTTGACACAGAAAACCTGGAGAAAATCTCCATTACAGAAGGTATAGAGCGGGGCATTGTGGATAGCATCACTGGTCAGAGGCTTCTGGAAGCTCAGGCCTGCACGGGTGGCATCATCCACCCTACCACCGGTCAGAAGCTGTCCCTTCAAGACGCAGTCTCCCAGGGTCTCATTGACCAAGACATGGCCACCAGGCTGAAGCCCGCCCAGAAGGCCTTCATTGGCTTTGAAGGTGTCAAAGGAAAGAAGAAGATGTCAGCAGCAGAGGCAGTGAAAGAAAAATGGCTGCCCTACGAGGCAGGCCAGCGCTTCCTGGAGTTCCAGTTCCTCACCGGAGGCCTTGTTGACCCGGAAGTACATGGGAGGATCAGCACCGAAGAAGCCATCCGCAAAGGTTTCATCGATGGCCGTGCAGCTCAGAGGTTGCAGGACATCAGCAGCTATGCCAAAATCCTCACCTGCCCCAAAACCAAATTAAAAATCTCCTACAAGGATGCCATGAATCGCTCCATGGTGGAAGACATCACTGGGCTGCGCCTTCTGGAAGCCGCCTCCGTGTCCTCGAAGGGTTTGCCTAGCCCTTATAACATGTCGGCCCCAGGCTCCCGCTCTGGCTCGAGGTCCGGATCTCGCTCAGGCTCCCGCTCTGGTTCCCGTAGTGGGTCTCGAAGAGGAAGCTTCGATGCGACCGGGAATTCCTCCTACTCCTATTCCTATTCATTTAGCAGTAGCTCCATTGGGTACTAGTTGGTCAGAAGTAGTTGCCATGCCTTAGAATCATTTGTATGAATTTCTACTTTATCTTAAAAAAAACAAAGAAAACCTGGTGCCTGAGGTATAGCCGTAGAACCCTCTGTGCTTAAAACATAGCTGCAAGAGAATTCCGATAGTAAAGGTTCGCTTAGCTCTGTAGTTTTCAGCTCAACCAATGGACTTCCATATAGTGAATGAGAAGTGGTGAGGATAGCACACGTTGAATTGGGAATTTACTTCCTCCATATTTTGATCAATTCTCTGTAACTTTTCTTGGCCTATAAGGTCCAATTTCTGTGTCTGGAGATATAAGAGATTACACTGACTACTGGTGTCTTGGTCCTTATGTTGCCTCTCACTTAAATAGTTCCACTTTCTGCCTTAGGAGCAAACTGGCCCCTCCCCACTCCAAGTAGTTTGGCCCAAGTTTCCTTTAGTTTGCGGACATAGATTGAATCACCCATATATTCTTGAATACACTTGTTTGGTTTGGTATTACTCTGACTAGGTTCATAATAGCGCAGTCTTTGCCTTTTGTTAGCCAAGGTTTTCTGTTTATTTGGCTTGTCATTTTCCATGTGCTTTAAAAAGGTGTCTTTATGAAGTTTGCTGTTCTGACAATAAACTTTTAGACTTTGGAAGTTTCTGTGTTTTGATTTATAATGCACTATATATACAAGGACACTTAATTGCTGATTTTTACATATCATAAAATAGGTTTAAACCATTTCCTTACTAACAAACCTAATAAGAAAGCCCATCAAAATATGAGTTCAGGTTTTTATTTTAAGAAGCGATGGTCTTCTACATTTAGTGTTTTTTTCTTTTTTCAACTCAGCTCTTTGGAAAGAAGCTTATGAAAATAGATCATTCTAGAGACTAAAGCCCTGCTCTGTGTCATTCTGGATAATAAGTTTCAGAAGCACCAGCCAACAATTATCATAGTACTAGGGGAAAAAGTAAAATGCCTGAGACTCGTTTCTGGATAGCTTCAAAATGAACCATGTTGCATTTTATTCCCCCCAAAAGGAAAAAACAAAGCTGTTCTTGAATCTATGGAAAGGATCCCTGAAGAGGTCTTGACTCTACACTGAAAAATAAGGAATGGTTTATTCTTCCTCACGGTTTCGGTTCATAATCCTTACCTCCACTGCTTCTAGGTGGATAGTAAGGCAGAAGCTCATGGCAGAGAGATGAGGGGAAATGGGAGGAAGGGACCTGCTCCTGGCAGCCTACTTCCTCAAGGCTCTGCTCCCTAAAATTTTCAAATCTAGATAGCTCTACTATGTGGGGACCAAGACTTCTACACTGAGCCTAAAGAAGACCTGTTTTGCCTGGTGTCCGGCAAGATACTTTGAGAATTCAATAGGATTTACAAGTCCACTGACTGCAAGACATTTGCGGTTTGGGTAGGGACTGTAGACACATAAAACAATCAGTGGGACAATTTGCACCCATCAACAGGAGACACACAGACAGATTGTGTACAGATAAAATACAGAACAGCAAGTAAAGTGCTGAACACGAGGAACAAGGTCAGATATACTTCACGATTGGAGGCTTTTGGTAGCAATTGAAAGTCACCTTTATTTTTAATGAACAGGGTATTTTTCCTTCATAGTAGTTGTCTTTTGTTTTCTTCTCTCTCTCATAGTCCATCTCCTCTTTGTCCCCATCTCCTAATTTAGAGGACTTGAAGTTAATTTTATTCACTAATGAGTTCTATATACCACACCATAGGTCTTAGGTTAGAAAAACAGTATAAAAATAGCCCTTGTAAGTCTAAAAGAAGATGATGCTGGAGGGGAGAGAGGGAAAGAGAAGGAAGGAGGGAGGGGGGTGGAGGAGAGAGAGAGAGAGAGAGAGAGAGAGAACTCAATTCTTGATCACTTCACATACCATGGACCTCTTGCCTCAAACAAATATATTACCCCTGGGTTCTGGAGGCTGGAAGGCCACAATCGAGGTGCTGCAGGGCTGACCTGCTGAAACCATGGCTTGTGGCTGGGCATCTTCATTATGGCATTTATTTTATTGTTATTTGTCTCTCTTACTCCTCCCTGCCCCACCGATTGCTGGTTCCCTCTCTCTCCCAAAACAGCCCTCCCCTTCTCCTTTGTTGGGGAGATGGGGTTTCTCTGTGGAGCACTCCTGGTTCTTCTGGAACTCACTCTGTAGACCAGGCTGGCCTGGAACTCACAGAGATCTGCCTGCCTACGCCTCCCAAGTGCTGAGATTAAAGGCGTGTGCCACCACCGGCCCGGCCCCTTCTGCTTTTATGTCTCGTGAACTCCATCACTCTCCCTCCCTTTAGATCACACCTTCTCTCGATCCTTTCTCTTGTCACATCCACACTTAAATCTGAATTCTGCCTATGAGGAAAACCATGATGTCTTTCTGGATCTGGCTCATTTTGTCTAACAATGGTTTCTAGTTCCATCCGTTTCCGTACCCCTCCGCACATGCCCCAGCTGAGTAAAGTTCCATTGTGTATATTGCCCTGATCTCCTGTATCCACTCATCTATTGATTCCTAGACTGGTTCCGTATCCTAGCTACTGTGAGTAGTGTGCAGCAGTGAGCGTGGTTACAACATTATGTTTGTGGTTAAAAGGATGGGACGCTTTGTGGGTTCGCACGTCATTCTCGCAGAGTCATGCTACCCCCTGTCTCGCTCTGATTTTGTGCTGTGTGAGAGAGGTGTCTTTAATAAAGACAAAAAAAAAATCAATTAAGGACCTCAACTCTACACCTAAGCTCGATTTCATTGCTTTAAAGGCCCCACCTCCAAATCTAGTCACATTGTCACTGTTGAATATGGAAGTTGTGGGAGAACCTACCTCAGCCTGTAATAGAAGCTTGGCATAGAAAGACTAGTGGGGATATGTCAGAGATAGTGCACATCTTAATACGGCCTCCATTAGCCAAACATAGGATGACTCTAGTAGCAACAGAGCAGTGAGTATTCTTTATATGATGAAGTAAATGATGCTAACTTTTAAAGTTCTACCTCTGTTTAATTAAACGGAGTTCATAGTGAAATAAGCCACAGGATGGAAGTGATCAAACAGATTCTTAGCATTAGGTTAAAACAGCAGCCGGTGGGCTGGAGAGATGGAGCACTGACTGCTCTTCCAGAGGTCCTGAGTTCAGTTCCCAGCACCCACATGGTGGCTCACAGCCATCTATAATGGAATCTGATGCCCTCCTCTGGTGTGCGTCTGAAGACAGCTACAGTGTACTCATATACATAAAATAAACAAATCTTTAAAAAACAAAACAAACAAACAAACAGCAAAGACACAGGGTTAGCTGCATAAGTTGAAAGTGTTTGCAGTGCAAGCTTGAAGCCCAGAGTTTGATCATTGGAAGCCATGAAAGAGAGAACTGAGTCCACAGAGTTGTCCTCTGGCCTCCATGCACATGCTGTGGTACTGACTAAAACCGACATGGGGAGAAAACGGCTTCCTACATCTCTTAGGTTACTGTCCAAAGCACGAGCGCCAGCAGGAACCACGGAGGGTTGCTACATTCCAGCCTGCTTTCCATGGCTTGTTTGCTTTTACAATCTTAGACTTTCTACCCAGGCGTGGCACTCCTGGTGTCAATCATTAATCAAGGAAATGCCCCACAGACATGCTCACAAGCCAGCCCCATAGAAACAAATTCTCAGTTGAGATTCCCTTTTCCCAAGTGACTCTTGGTGTCAAGTTGACCAAAGCTAACCAGCACACATTGATAATAAATTATAAAATTGTGGGCTGGGGATTTAGCTCAGTGGTAGAGCGCTTACCTAGGAAGCGCAAGGCCCTGGGTTCGGTCCCCAGCTCCGAAAAAAAAAAAAAAAAAAAAAGAAAAAAAATTATAAAATTGTTTTTTTATTTTTTATTTTTATTTTTTAACATGGGACTGTCCTAGACACAACTCATGCTTGACCTGGGCTGAGTTTTGATGTCTTTCACAAACATGGGGGCTACATAGAAACAGAAATCCAACAATAGTCATCATGGCATCTCCAAAATTGTTCTCACGCTTTCCCTATTGGCACAAACAACAGAAAAAGGAAAGAAACTGTGGGGTTGATAAATAAGGAAGCCAAGATCCATTTCTTTCTTTCTTTCTTTCTTTCTTTCTTTCTTTCTTTCTTTTTTTTTTTTTTTTTTGGTTCTTTTTTTCGGAGCTGGGGATCGAACCCAGGGCCTTGCACTTCCTAGGCAAGCGCTCTACCACTGAGCTAAATCCCCAACCCCCAAGATCCATTTCTTTTCACAAAGTTATTTATTGGAGAGAAAAATCTCACAACCACTAGAGACCATGATCAGGCCTTGGGTAGGACAGCTTTAGGAAAGATAGCTTCAAAATGGAAGAATAAAAAAGGTCTCTCTCATGTACATCGTGGATAGGGAGAAATGAAATAGACAGAGCCCAAACCTCCATCAAGATTCCTCAAATAAAGGAGGTTCTCTGACTTTTAGTTTGGGAGAGTTGGCATGAAGTTCTACATCATATTATTTAATCTGACATAGCCGACATGCCAAGGAGCCAGGTACCGGGTAGAACCATAAACTTACCCTGAAGATATGGGGGTGAGAGAGGGCTAGGTTGGCTTGCTTCCAGCTCATCTGTGTGCTCTAACCCCCACAGCAGGCATTTATCAGCTGCAGCAGGAATTCTGGGAAAGGAGGGAGTGGGGCAGAAAGAGGGTGGGAAAGGGATGCAGCTAGCGGGTCTGTGATCTAACACCTACCACTTGGCTATGAAAATAAGATAAAGAGCAATGACAGCACCAGAGAAGTGTGAATAACGGCTCTGGAACTCAACCCTGGCTGTTTTTTGACTGCTGCTATGCTTTTTCCATAATAGTCATTTTTTATCAGTTAGTGAATAGTTCCTTCTTTTTTCCTTTAAATTAAAAGGTGGGAACTATGCCATTTGCCTTTGGAAATAACCATCAACCAAAGTGTCCCTTTATACTTCTTCCACTGGTAGTAAACGGGGAAGGGAAGCACAGACCTGATATGGAGGCACACAAATACAAGAAAGATTCAGTTCCAGGGATCAAAACAATACAGGGAGGTTAAACACTGAGTCCTGCACTTGGGTAGAAAGCAAAATGCTTAACACTATGTTAACAGAGCTGTGTCAAAGGCACGGGGGAGGGAAGAAGAAGACTTCCACTGGACAAATTCAAACTAACTTGGATAGTAACAGCAATTATAATGACAATGGAATAATAATATCCAATTTTATAACCTAAATTTATCCCCCTTCATTCCCAGTCCCTCCCAGTTCTACAGCGAAATAAGTAACAAAGTGGAGATGTGGACAGGAATGAATCATTTCATTGTTGCTTGTGTATCACTCCAGTAAAACAGCGTTAGAGCTGAGAAAAGACGAGACACACAGATAGTTGGTGTGCCTTTGCACCCGCTGATATCCATGGGACTATTTTTAGGGAAAGAGGCCTTCTGATGGCAGAAGGAAGGACTAAGCTCCATCCCAGAGGGCAACAAGATAGCCCAGTAGGTGGTCCATAAATTGGGCCCCTCATGTCCTTGATTGTCCCAGACCCAGGAGATCCCATATGCTCTGACTGAACAGATGTGATCTGGACCAAAACTCTGCCCATGTCTCAAAGTCCTAAGAGATGGTGGAGGACAGCTGACCACAAACTAATTGTACCAGAGAAAATGGCCACACATACTGCATCATTCTTCACATATGGGAGCCAGGAGAATACAGGACTTAGTCTGCTAGTCCCACATCAAAATTAGAGATGTCAATTCAAAAATAGCAGAATTTGTTAAGAACCGTAAGGCCTGCCGATTGACCAATACAATTCCCAATGTAAAGAAGGAATCTATTGAGAAACGAACTTCACAGGGGTAAAACCAGGAAAATTCGGATACAAATGTTTGCTGGTGTTTATAGATACCTTTTCAAGATGGACTGAGACTTTCTCAACTAAACATGAGACTGTGTGATGGTAACAACACACCATTAAAAGAATTCTTCCCATGGTATGGTTTTTCTATGCTTCTAGGGACAGACGATGGACCTACATTTGTGTCCCAGGTAAGTTAGAGATTAGCTCATATTCTGGAGACTGATTGGAAACTTCATTGTGCTTATAGCTCCCCAGAGTTCAGGACAGGTAGAAAAGATAAATAGAACCCTAAAAGAGGCCTTAACCTTGACCTTAGAGTCTGGATGATTGTACTTCTCTTTTTTTCTTTTCCTCTCTTTCTCTTTCTTTCTTTCTTTCTTTCTTTCTTTCTTTCTTTCTTTCTTCCTTCCTTCCTTCCTTTCTTTCTTTCTTTCTTTCCTTCCTTTTCAATATGGAACACTTCACGAATTTGCGTGTCATCCTTGAAAAGAGCCATGCTAATCTTCTCTGTATCATTCCAATTTTAGTGTATGTGCTGCTAAAGTGAGCACCCCCCTTCATCCTTTATAGAGTACGGAACTCCCATACCAGATGGGACTCACCCCTTTTGAAGTTACGCTTGGCTCACCTACTAACAGAAATTATTACACAATCTTGAGGGTGTCCAATGGGTACACAAAACGTGTTTGGCTTAAACTTCATGCTTTCCATAAAACAGGCCCACCTCCAGAGCATCACCAACTTTAACCCAGAGATTGGGTCCTAATCAAGAGACACTGCCAGGAGTCACTAGAGCCTCACTGAAAGGGTCCCTGAGCTACAGAGTTACAGAGTGTATCCACTGCATACCTGTTTGCAATTGAAGAAGATGCTGGTCAGCAGGAGGAGAATTTAGCCTCAAGGCTCCCTCCTCTCTCCCACCCATTGGCCCCTCCCTACCCATGCACCAGAGACACCACAAAGACATAGCCCTGTGACTTTTTACATGAAGCTTCAGGAAGTCTCATGATTGGACCTTCTAGACATAAGAGAAAGGGGGGGGGGCGGGAGGTGAGAGGCCAAATCTTTTAAGTTCAGACTCCACTTTAGAGAACCTGATCTAAGTTTGAACCCAGGTAAACTAGCAGGCTGATACATAGCATTAGTTTCAAGCTGTCCCCAGCAAAACCCGAGCCTAGCTCCAGACTCTAGGCTAATTTCCAACAAGATCAGCATCTCCAGGTTACACCCCCAACAAGACCAACGTCTCAGGTTATTTCCCCAACAAACTTGTGCTCCCAGGTTATAGCCCACACCCTGCCTAAGGACCACCAATGCAGAGAGGAGCAGAAATTTAGTTTATGATATGACTCGCAGCACCAGACAATTTTGTTAAAGGCCACAGTAGCTTTCCAATTAGATTCTTGCACACTTACTCCCTGCTTGCTGCTTACTATAAAGTCGTGCCCCAATAGATGTTTGGGGCTCCCCCCTCAAACAATGGTGCATTGGAGGGGGCCTGAGCTAGTTCAAACAAAAAGGCCCTATTGTAATTTATATCAGATCAGCTCCTGTCTGTGTTTGGGGGGAATCACTAACATTTCCCTGGCACTCCCTTTTAATAATTAATTATGAATTGGTGGTAGCAGTGACCAGGAGAAATGATAAATCCAGAAGGAAGAAAATTTTACAGGACAACTGGCCTAAGTTCTTCACAAACCTAATAACTCAATTTTAAAAGGAGAGAGGACAGTCTGGTAGCACCAGGCTTTAATAAGCAGGGACATCTCTGGCCTGGTCACCAAAGTGAGTTCCAGGACTAGATAGTGAGACTCTGTCTCAAAGAGGGGAGAGAGTAACCAGAGGGAGAGGGGGAAGAGAGGAGGCTGTTCTAAATTAAGAGATAATAACTAATTATAGTCAATTGTTTAAAACATAATAAATTGCTTTAAGAAGAATTTGGACAGCAGTTTCATGAATTTTCTGTTTGATCATGCATGTTCTGAGGATGTGCATACTAACATTTGGGATAAAGAATCTAGAAGCTATGTAGGTATTTGGAGTAATTGAAAGAGGCAAAACGCTAATGAACTGGAGAAAAGCTACACTGACACTTTCCTGCCGATATAAATAATTTCTCCCAAAATGTCGAAAGAGCCTGGAATGCTGTTCAATGTTAGGACCCAAGTTTAAACCAGCTAAGCAAACTAAGCCGGGTCCGGAAAAGTGAGGAAGACGCCTTTCAAAACTACCGCTTCCGCCCTGCCCGTCGGCTCTTCCCTATAGGTTGGCGCAATCCCTAGGTCCCGCCCACAGCTCCCAGAAGCCCGTGCGCTCACAGCAGTTCTACCACTTCCTGTCTGAGGTGAGCTGCGATCATGGAGGCCGAGCCTCCTCCCTTGGAAGAGCGGCGTCGGCTGCAGGAGGAGCTCAGCGAGTTCGTGGAGAGCTGCTGCAGGACACTGGAGGAGGTGACGGCGTCCCTGGGATGGAGCCTGGATCACCTGGACCCCGGGGACGAGGTGACGGCCGAGGTGAGGGGCGAGGTCGCCCGGCCTTTTCCGGGCGACTGGCTTCTCGCCGTAGGAAAGGCGCTGGTGGAACCCAGGTTTTTGCGAGCGCTCCATCCCGGTGCGATACAGGGGAGGACAAGGCTCGTTGAGTGCATGTTCCGGGGGTGCTGCTGTTAGGTTTGGCTATTTGCTTCGTCACGTTATAAGAATTCTACGTTGCGTTAGATTCAGTGTTGACTTTTCTCAATCTTGAACCCGGACGCTTCCCACTCGGACGGTATGGATTCTGGGACGATTAAAGGAAGCCTCTAAGGAATAAGCAGCCGACCCCTTAAGAAGTGTATTCGAGTGAATTATCCTGACTTTTGTTTTAATAGGTGCAGGATAAAGGGAATTTGCGTTGCGCGGTGATTTCTTATTTCCTTTTTACTTACCATTATGAGATAACAAGGTTTAAGCTATACGTCAATGGAACTGTTTACTGCGATTTACGTAGAAGCTTATCACTATTGTATTAAAATCGAAGTGGAAATTGGAAGGAAAAACCCTCCATTGTACCTTTACAAGTATATCTGGAGTTGTGAATTAACCAGTATAGCTCATGGCTTAAACCCTAGTAACGATGCTGTAAAATCTATTTGGGGGGCAACTGAGAAAGTTTGAGATAAGAATTAGGTAATTTTAGGAAATTTCCAGGCCACTGAGTAGGGCCCCACCACACCTTCCTTTAATATCGAGATATTGCTCAGCTAGTGATATTAACACTTAATGCTTTGTATAAGACACTACAGTACTTCATTTAAGATTCATAAACCAAGGAGGCTAGATGGCAGCATTTTGCAAATGAAGAAACAAAAACATGAGGGTGGGATTGGCAACTGGAATTTGAATGCAAAGCCTCTGAGGGTTAATTGCTATGCAAAACTCCCAGATTCGACAGTGTACTGTGAGGTGCATGATTATCTGATACTCACTAGAGTAACTGGCTTAAAAATTCTGGTATATAACATTGATAGTTTCTAGGATAGATGCAGTCCAGATAATTAATCACTTTCCACATTTCTGCAATAGTGCTTAGAAGACAACAGAGGCAGTTTGTGA
This sequence comes from Rattus norvegicus, assembly GCF_021556685.1. Lineage (NCBI taxonomy): Eukaryota > Metazoa > Chordata > Mammalia > Rodentia > Muridae > Rattus > Rattus norvegicus. The sequence goes on along the minus strand of NC_141550.1, from coordinate 26,529,797 downwards.
GCTAGCAGAGCTTGTCATGGTAACAGTGAGGGGGATAAAGAAATGACAGCAGTTATATTATTGTGTGGCAAAGTCTGTAATGGGTGGAATTGAAATTTTTGGAGTATTGGTTATTATAGGCTATGATGCGTCAGTAAAAGCATCTTGAAAAGTATATTTAAAAAAAAATCTGCTTGGGGGCTAGAGAGATGGCTCAGTGGGGAAGAACACTGGTTCCTCTTCCAGAGACCCTGAGTTCGATCCCAGCAACCACATGATGGCTCACAACCGTATGGGATTTGATGCGCTCTTCCTGGTGTGCAGGTGTACATGAAGAGCACTCATATACGTAAATACCTATATAAACAAATGTTTAAGAATCTGTGTGGATGTGTATGGGGTATGTCCTGGGTTATGGGTCGAGTTTTACTGTGTTGGGCATCTCTTGTTGTCTTGATATAACATACACCATTCTAGCTGACCCGTGAGCTTCTATTTTCCTTTCTGTCTTCTATCTCATAGTGGGAACACTGAAATTGGAGGTGCATATTAACCATGCCTATCTTTTGCATGGGTTCTGAGGATTTGAACTCGGATCTTTATGCTTCCTTTAGTGAGACATCTCCCCAGCCCTGACAATAATAAGAACAGCAGCAGCAACAACTGAATAGAATTAGCTAGGTCAAGCACAGAGAAGGCATCAGCACACTTAGAAGTCCAGGCTTAAGTGAGAAGATTAGAGAGCCTCAAGAACTTAAGGATGGCTAGAACATTAGGAGGATAATCACTTGTAGACCAACCTGTGTGCCATGATATAAGTGGGGAGTGGAGTGATGGTAGGTAGGGGCCATACAGGTTATAAGGAGCTTTATAAAGATCCTTGTCAGTCATTAGAGAATCTTGGTTTTTGTTGTTTGTTTGTCTTTTTACAAAAGACTGAGGGCAACAGAGAAGGCATAGACAAATTTTAAGTCAGGGACTATCCAAATCACATTTGTGTTTTGGTAAAATACCTACTAGTATTTATTTAGTACTAAGTACCAGGCCTACTCAAATGTTTTCTGTGCATACGCTCACATACTTATATTTATTTAATCTTCATGATATCTTTGTGTGATGAGAGTCTGTTGCTTCTATTTTACAGCTAAAGAAACTGACTCAAGCAAAAGTTAAATATGCTACCTAATTTTTTATAGCCAGTAAATGGGAGAGCTGGGGTTTCCAAAATGGCTCCTTGTGGAAAATGTCATAGAGAGCAGCCATCCTGCATGCAGAGATGGGGAGCAGTTAGATAGCTGTTGCAATCCAGAGAAGGAACGGTGACAGCCTGAATAGGCCAAGGGGCACTGGGGATAGAGAGAACGAAAAGGACTTCAAAGACATTTAGGAGTAAGTACGGTGTGACTCGGTGGTTGCTTGGATGTGGGTGATAAGTAAGGGTCAGTTCTTACTTGAGCAGGTGGCACCTTTCACTGAAAGGGGAAGAAGGCAGGTTTGGGTGCCAGTAGGCTTTTATGTTGTGATAAAATACCCCACCAAAACAAGGGAAGAAAGGAAGGTGTGATGATCAACTTTGACACAATGCAGAATCATCTGGGAGGGGAGTCTCAGTAAGGCATCCCTGGATCCGGGGGAGGGATATATTCACTGGATTGATTAATGTGGGAAAATTCACCCTAAAGGTAGGCATCACATGTGTTCCTTCTCTGCCCGTAATTGTGGATGTGAATAGCTACTCCAGGTCTGCCACTTTGACTTCTCTGTAGGATGCACTGTAACCCTAAACTCTCCTCTGAGTTTTTGCAGGGTTTCTATCACAGCAACAGACACAAAGCTAAGAAGGCTTCCAGTTTAAGGTAAAGTCTATTATGATAGGGAAGTCAGAGCTACAGGAGCGGGAAGAAGCAGGTGGTCCCATTGCATCTGCAACCAAGAGAAGCAGTGAGTCTTTGTGCTCAGCTCGTTTTCTCCTTTTATAGAGTTCAGGAACCCGGCCTAGGGAATAGTTCCACCCACAATTGTCAGCCTCAACCTAATCGAGATGATTCTCTATAGACCCAAGCCCAGAGGCCCACCTCCTAGGTGATTCTACATTTTATCAACTTGAGAGCTAAGATTAACCATCACGTAGACCATAAATTTATTGAATTTATTTTTGTTCATGTTGGACTTTTAGTATAAGGTACTTAATAATAATATAAAGACTAAAAAAATTACTGTGTGTGTATGATGTGGGGGTCAGTCAGGACAGTTGTGTGGAATCTGTTTCTTCCACTTTCTCTGTGGATTGCAGGAATAGTGCTCAGGCCATCAGACATGCTTGGCGAGTGCCTTGCCCACTGAGCCACCTTGTCACAGGTTCCTAGTGTAAGGTACTAAGAGAGACGTGGTCCGATGAGATGGACTCAGGAAACAAGCATACTGAGAGCCAAAGGCAGAGTATTGCTAGGAAGCATATTATTGAATGACAAGGCTAATGATTAGAATTACATGAAATACAGACTGTAGGAGACCAAATAAGAACCGGACAGGTAGAAAGACATGAACCATTTATCAAGAGCTAGAAGTGGTGAGAATGGCTGTAACCCCAGCACTCTGGAGGATGCTTAGAATTGCCATCAATTCAGAGCCAGACTGGGCTACATAGTAGAAGGAGCCTGTTTCTAAAGGAACAAACAAAACAAGGCTGGGAAGCTGGCTCAGTTGATAAAAGTGCTTGCTTCAGAAGCATGAGAATTCCCCAGAACAGTGGTAAAAACATCTGTAATCTCAGTAGTGGGGAAGTGGAGGATCTGGTGGCCAGCCAGTCTAGCCAAATAGGTGAGTTTTTAGATTTAGTATTCGGACTAAGGAAGACACCTGATGTTGATCTCTGGCTTTCACATGCACATTTACACATGCTCCCTACACACGTGTACATATGAGCAACAGCAAAAGAGAGCAAAGATACCGGGTTGACAGCTTTGGACAGGAGATCATGACTAGGAACTCTAATACAACAAGGGTGACATGTTCTTTGGCTTCAGTGGCAGGAAGGTTGTGCCAGTGAGGTAATGGTGGCAGGGGTGAGGAATGGCTGTTAGTGAGGCTGTCGGGATAGTGGATGCTAAGCTTTGAAGGACTGTAAAGAGGACAGAGAGGCTTTAGAAAGATGCATTGAGAGGACTCCCTTCCTTTCCGTACAGATACCCACATTGGATTGAGGCCCACAGAAGAAGAAGCACTAGGTTGTTTAAGTGCTATTTCCCTTCTGTTAATTTTTACAGGATGAAATCACCATATGCCCTTATGATTCCAATCATCGCATGCCTAAATCATCACTACCAAAGCACATGGAATCTTGCAGACTGAGGAAACTGGGATATACCAAAGAGGAAGAGGTAGCATTTGTTTATTGCATAATATCACGAAATTCACTCATTAATAAGTCAGGAGAGTGTTATGAGCCCTTGTAGAGTAGTACTGTGTCTAACATCACAAATTGGTATTTATTTAAATAGAGGTATCATTTATCTCAAATCTTGAAACAGCTATTTGTGCAATCCTTAAGAATTGAAATTTGTATTTGTTTTTTTTTCACTGTCTAGGATGAAATGTACAATCCTACTTTTTTCTATGAAAATTTGAAGATTCCTTCAGTTACTTTGAGTAAGTGTGTTAGATTATAATTGAAATTAGCCTAGTTTCGTATTTTTCTTTTTAAATTAACCAAAAAAAAAATGAATGTTATAGACATGCTTATGACATTTAGAACCTTAAGGGATTAACTTGTGCACAGTGAAGATACTTCATGTGATACAAAAATGGACTTGGTTTATGTTAACTGGAAGTGAAGAGCCTGCAAAACTTTGTACAGTAGGGCAGGCATGGTGGGAAGGCATAGGCAGGTAGATCTCTGTGAGTTCAAGGCCAGCTTGGTCTAAAAGTGAGTAGGACAGTCAGAGTTACAATAATAGATCCCATCTTGCAAAAACATCCAAACAAATTATACAGTAAAGTACATGCCTCACTTCTTGGTTATAACAAAAATATAACCAAAGATATGAGGTAGGACTGAACGTGCCAGGGAAGATGGAAATGTGCTCCAGTCGTGGGCACTGTATGGCCAAAGCCATGATGGGCCTCAAGAGCAGAAGTCCTGTTCCCGCTCGGATGGATCTGTAACTTTTGGTGAGACAGTGCCCTGTGGACTGCCTGAGAGTCTTTATTAGTTTTTGTGGTCATGAAGATGGATCTACTCTCTTACCTGCCAAGCAGATACTCTATCTCCACACCTTAGAGTATGATGTATCTAACTGTTTCAAACAGCGTCTGGGCTCTCCTGGTAGTTACTAGTTTCTCCAGTATGTACCTGCTAATCCTGAATGCAATTATGTTTTTCTGAACTAATTGGAATCTGACCACTTCTGGGTTCTGAAAGAATTCTTATTGAGCTTATAGGCAGTGACGTGGGTTTTTCTTTTTCAGATAAGGACTCACAGTTCCAGATAATTAAACAAGCTAGGACTACAGCTGGGAAAGATGGTGACTGTTATAGCCAAAGTAAGTGCTGCTGTCGTTTTAGCTAATTCGTGAATCAGGGTGTTTGCTCTCCTATAGTCACACATTGTATGTGCCTCTCAGGATCAGTCTTCCATTTAACATGAGATAGCTTACGTCATTCCAACTTTGTCAGCTGTTTCCGACTCAGACACACTAGAGCTCCCTCACACACTCTCTCAGCCTGGGGTGCTGTTTTGGCATTATCTGATGGGTGTGGTTGCCTTGCGGAGAAGTTTTAAAAAACACCATTTATTGAGTAAGCATACTGGATACAGGTGTCTTGGTTTGTTCTGTTTGGGTACAAGTACTTGACCGTGGGAGTTTGTTGAGAATGTTGACGATAACATTAAGACATTGCTCCATTGTTGCTCTCAGAACAGTCCCTCCAAGTCTGTATCTGTGATCTTTTTGGATTTGACCTTTGAGACTCTGGATGCCTTGGAAAGAACTCAGGAGCACAGTGGTTTTTTGTGTGGCTTTAGAGCATCTGTGGCTTCTCGTGCCCAGCTTTGGAGTTCTTCAAAATGTTTCTGCCTTGGAATTTGCCAAAAACAAGGCTTTAAAGAGAATTAGCTAAAGTTCTTAGAAAATTAAAAGAAGAGCTTTACCCAAGTGGAAGGAAGTTAATAGAGTTTAGATTTTTGAATCTGGGTGTGATGTTTAGTTGGCACAAGTGGCTCCACTTGTGCAGAAGGCTGTCGTCCTTCTGTCTTTCCTCACTCTTTCTGTGGTTATCATGGCAGGTTTTCCTCCTTGCTGCAGTTCAGTCTTTTCCAGTACTGTTCTAAGAAGCCACTGTGTCACTCTCTGGACTTGATTTCTCTCAGTGGACTGTGGCTTCAGAAGGAAGATTGTTTTTCTGGTGGCCTCTGTGTCTCGGGATGGTTACTGCCAGCAGCAGAAACACATTTTCCATTTGTTTGCTTGTGCAGCAGATGGTGGTGGCACATGTGTGGTGATGATGTATAGAAGTCCGAGGACGACTGCAAGGGTCAGTTCTCTCCTTCTGCAAGGGTTGAACTCATGTGGTCAGGCTGTGGCAAGCTTCTTTACCTACTGAGCCATCTTGCCATCCTAAATATATAGTATTTCCTTTTAAAGTTCCCATTTTTGTGTCTGCTGACTTCATCTCAGCCTTTAAGCTTACAGATAACTGATCTGTGATTACTTAAGTCTTCCATGATCTCTGATGTTTCTGCTTATTGGCCCTGTTAGTTAATAGACCAGTGCAAATCATTTTTTTTAAAGTGAAGTTTGTTGTGTTTTGGTTTGTTAGTTTGGGGTTTTTGTGAGGTGTGGCGTTTAAGACACTGACTGCTTTAGATGGATTCATGAACTTGCTTTGCTTTGGAGCTGACAAACTACTTCACCGTCTCATCCAGTCTGTATTTTACAAGTAGGAAACAGACCTTCTGAAAGGGCTGGTTTGATACAGTTCTTATATTGTTCGATGTAAAGGCCTTCAGTGCTTTTGTTACTTAGTGAGGTCACCTCGCTGTTCACCTCCCCTCTTTGTTTGAGCCAGGGTCTCTAGCCCAGACTGCCTTCAGTCTTTACAATGTTCTTGCCTCAGATAGAGTTTAGGTGTGTACTACACATCTAACTCATCTTTTTACTTTTTAAAATTTTTTTTTTCCTAGAGCTCTTTCTTTGTGTTTCCTTTTCCCAGCAAACTTGCGTTGGAGAAGTGTTTCCATCTATCTTCATTAGGTGAAGAAACTCAAAGGAGACTTACCTTCCCTAGGTGACAGCAGGGCTGCATCCCGGAAGAAACTCTGACTTGAGTTCTGCTCTGGGTTAGAAATGATCTTCCTGTAGTGAGAGTCGTGCACTGGGGTTCTGGGTGATGTCACCGTGAGAACATCAGACTGCACATCTGTGCTTATGTCAGTACGGGTCACTCCTCATTGTTGGTCACTCTGAAGAGTAAGTGTGCTGCTCACCCCTGCGTACGGAACTTAGGAGGTTTTGTTCTCTGTCTGTAGTAGAGCAATTGCTTTGTAGGATTATGGGAATACACATGGCAAGAGCTAAACTGGGGCTAGCTACATTAGTCGGTAACCTAATCTAAGGAAAAACTACTGTGTACCATGTTGTTATAACATGGGTAAGTTTTGTATAAGTAATTGCTTTAGGAAATGTCAGCTGGTGTGGGTATATAGGACTAGACAGTCAGCTGGTGTGGGTGTATAGGACTAGACAGTCAGCTGCTGTGAGTGTATAGGACTAGACAGTCAGCTGATGTGGGTGTATAGGACTAGACAGTCAGCTGGTGTGGGTGTATAGGACTAGACAGTCAGCTGGTGTGGGTGTATAGGACTAGACAGTCAGCTGGTGTGGGTGTATAGGACTAGACAGTCAGCTGGTGTGAGTGTATAGGACTAGACAGTCAGCTGGTGTGAGTGTATAGGACTAGACAGTCAGCTGGTGTGAGTGTATAGGACCAGACAGTCAGCTGGTGTGAGTGTATAGAACCAGACAGTCAGCTGGTGTGAGTGTATAGAACCAGACAGTCAGCTGGTGTGAGTGTATAGAACCAGACAGTCAGCTGGTGTGAGTGTATAGAACCAGACAGTCAGCTGGTGTGAGTGTATAGAACCAGACAGTCAGCTGGTGTGAGTGTATAGAACCAGACAGTCAGCTGGTGTGAGTGTATAGAACTAGACAGTAAGATTTAGACATTGAGTCCACTCCGTCACAGGAGCTGTTTTGGTTGGTTGGTTGGTTGGTTGGTTGGTTGGTTGGTTGGTTGGTTAGTTGATTGGTTTATGGTGCTGGGGATTAAACTTGGGGCGTCTAAGAGTTAGGTAGAACAGTTCTTTTCAGTGGAGTTGAGAAATTTTATTTGACTTTGAAGTCTTCTTTCTTAAGATTTGATTTCTCTGAATAACTTTTAATGCAATCTGTAACCTTTTAAGAACATTTTTAAATCCCGTGTAGAGTTCTGCATTTTTTTTATCAGGATTATCTTTTGTGACCTACTTATATCTTAGATGTGTTCACATTTGATCTGAGGCCTAGACTCTCTTCACCTGCCTTCTTACTGATTGACGTAGGTGAACATGGAGCTGGGTGTGCTTCCTCATCTGGTTGATGGTGTAAGGTGCACTGGGAAGGTCTGTGGTCATGTTCTCATGGCACCAGTGTGTCAGGTCAGCCTACACTGATGACGTCACAGGAAGTGAGCAGCTAGTATGCATTTTCTTCTGCACCTACTTTGACTAGTTTTATAACAAAGTTATTAATTTTGATCATAATAGTAATTTTATACTTAGTGGTTTATCTTCTTTCTCTGATATTAAGCATTCATGTTGCTGTAAATTTTATTACACGTATTGAGTGAGACGTGGCCATGGTTTGAAATGGGTGTCCTGTGGAAGAATCTTAGAGGGCCATCTGGGCAGTTAGTTTCCTCCCACGGGCCTGTTTTCTTTATCTGATGTTAGGGAGTTAGACATACGTGTGTTGTGGGTAATTTCCCTGTAAGGACAGTGACTGACAGAGAAGAGTGTTCATTACAATAACTTAAAGTTGGATTTCGAAATGGTAAGCGCTCTGGGGATGGGCAGAGGCGGTGAGTGTGTAGCAAAGTCTGATACAGGATGAGTTGTGCCTTGTTTATATTTTACCACAACTTAAACAATGAAAAAAGAAGACACAAATTTATAGCAGTTGCAGTACATAAAGCATATGGAAATTTGCACTTTGAAAACTTACTGTAAATGAAGCTTGTTTAAGTGTGTTTATCCTTTTTTTTTTTTTCAATCAGTTTGTTGCTTAACCTTTTCTGTACTTTTTCTTTTTCAGTAATTGGGGTGAGTATAAAGAGGAATTAGGAACCTGAATGTACTCCTTATTTAAAGATATGCAGTATCCTTTTTGCAAATGATATCCTTTTAAAAGTATCACTCAAGCTTTTGACTTTACCTCAATAACTGTCACTCTTAAAGTCTTGGTTTGGAATTTTGATTGAATTTTAAGAAATTTAAATATTAGTCTATTATAAATAAATTTAAGATTAATTAATAAAAGAAAACATTGAGCTTGATTATTAAACTGTTTTCTACATTTTGTATTTTTTATTTAGATTTTTATAGCTGATAGTCAAAGGAATTAGGCTTATTAAAGCCAGTCTTCTATTGTATGATTGTGGTTAACACCCAGCTGCTAAAGTCTTATGATAGTGCCTCAGCACCCGAGTGATTGGTTGGTGATTTCAGAGGGAGTCCGTCTTCCCCACTCATTTCCAACCCCTTGACCAATAACAGTGTCCAGGTGTCATTAACTGCATCTGGGAAAGCACAGTCTAGGTACCACCACAGCTCTCCTTAATTTGTGGATAAGTCCCTTCACTGCTCTTACGTGAATTCTCCTCTTGCTCTCTCTTGCCTGAGATGCTAGTGAGTTCTGGGGAGGGCCACTGTTTCGCGTGTGCTATGTACCAGCTTTGACTCCCTTAGAGAACCTCGCCAGTGTTAGCGCTCCTGTAGTAGAGACGCTCTCAGTTCTCATGGGAAGACTTGGTTTAAACTGCTTTGTTCACAGTCACAGTCACTTTGTTTCTTTGAGTCTCAAAACAATTTTTCTTCTATGTTTTAATACGTCATATCAAGGTATCGTATTAATTTATTGTTCATTCATGAGCAGACGTTAGAATAATACGTTACTGTTGGGGCACTGTGTTACTTTTCCCACTTGGTTTAGTTAAGCCAGCATACCTCCTCTTCAGGAAACTAAGTCAAGTTTAAATTGTCTTCTGCTGGTCTTAGGAAGTTTAGAATTTCTACTTAAATAAGAGTCTGTAGGCCTGGCTGATCTCCCACCCCTGAGAGCCAGGGTTGCCAGTGTGTGCTACCGTATGGTAGTGCTTAATTGTCCCTACTCTGGTCATTGCACAGATGTCATGAACTTTGAGCATTGAACCTTAATGTTTCATATGAGGTCTTCTTACATATTCTTCACAGTCCCCTAATTTGTTTTCAGAAGCACTAAAAATGTACAGTGTCTATTAAAAATATTTTCAGCTTTTATATGGGGGCTTTCCTAGCCTGTCCTATGCTGTGTCCTTGTAGTCCTAGCTGCTTAGGAAGTGAGACAGGAGACTCCCTTGAACACAAGAGCCTGCACCACCCAGCAACCATGGTAACATGTCTAGACCTCATCCAGAGGGAAAGCAGGGTTTCTGATGCTCAAGTCGTTTCTGTGGTTATTGCTACCTGACTCCCTGGAGTCTGTCTTAACCTTGTTGGAGAGAACACCAGACACTGTGCAGCGTTGCCATTCACCACACCCTCTCCGTATGGAAAAAGTAGTTGGGGTTACTATGGTTATAGCACAGATTTAAGAGTCAAGTCCACGCGCTTCGCCCGTCGTTTACTCTTGCCCTGCTCTGTCTTAGGACTGTATTCTTCAGCGCCTGTTGAAGTTCCTCTGAATCACAAACGATCTGTTTGTGACCTCACACAAGCCGATCGCCTTGCCCTTTATGATTTCGTCATTGAGGAAACAAAGAAAAAGCGCTCTGCTCCTCAAGTCATCGAAAATGACAGTGACCTGTTTGTAGATTTGGCTGCTAAAGTCAATCAAGGTTTGAGATAAATGTCATTTACATTTCTTGTCACTCCATCTCACGAATGTCAAGTGATTTGATTTTTGTGCCACGCGAGGGGCGTCAGGTGGTGGTGTATCATGCACTGACATTAGTTATGAGTTAGTGGTGTTACCTGTGGGGTTTTGCTCTCACTTTAGTGCAGTGTTTCATCTACAGGAACACTACTTGTGTTTATTTACTCTATGGACTGGAATACCTCTGTTCATCTATTGGCTAGAAAACGAGTGATATAAAGTGGCCTGCATAATGTAGATTGTTTTGGAACTTTGTTGCCTCGTAACTTACTGTGCAGGGTTGTTCCTTACTTTATTTCTTAAGATTCATGTGTTTTATGTGAGGACACCGTTGCTGTCCTCAGACACACCAGAAGAGGGCATCAGATCCCATTACAGATGGGTGTGAGCCACCATGTGGGTGCTGGGAACTGAACCCAGGACCTCTGGCTCTGACAGAGCAGCCAGTTCTGTTAACCACTGCGCCATCTCTGCAGCCCGCAGGATTGTTCCTAACTGCTAAGTTCTTCATTTCAAGTAGAGCTAGAGAGAGAGCAGTAGTTAAGAGCTCGTGATGCCCTTGCAGAGGACCCAAGCTCACTTCTCATTACCCTCACTGGGTGGCTTACAGTTACCCGTAACTCCAGCTCCAAGGGACCAGATTCCTTCTTGACTCCCTAGAGACACTCACAGCGACAAACCCACAGACATACATGTGCACACATTAATAAAAATAACTTAAATGCTTGTAAGAGTATAATAATTTTATTCTTTCATTAGATAATAGCCGAAAAAGTCCAAAATCTTACCTGGAAATCCTGGCAGAAGTGAGAGATTACAAAAGGAGACGCCAGTCCTACAGAGCTAAGAATGTCCATATAACCAAAAAGTCATACACCGAGGTAAGTCCACACTCTAGTAGTGCTTTTGCTGAAAATAAACATTTCCCATGATTTTCTAAGTCGATTTTATGTCCCCAGAGGTTTTTCTGAAGTGTCCTGATAATGCCACTCCCTGTTCGTCCTTGCCACTAACATAATCTGTGAAGGTTGCATAGCCTTTTATAGATACTTTTTTGAGAAAGTGGTTCTGTGCTGTGACAAGAGCATGAATTTGGGCTTTTAACTGCCCTTGGCTTGAGCAGGTTGGGTGTTGGGGTATTGGGGAGTGGTTGACACTGGCTGTCTATATAGTCCTCCCTGTTCTGGAGTTCACTTGTAGACCAGGCTGGCCTTGATCTCAGGGATCCTCCTGCTTTTACTTCCCGAATGCTGGGATTAAAGGCTTGTACCACCATGCCCCTCTTCCATGGCTTGAGTTTTGACTCTGGTGTTGGTCATTGGCTGTGTGACTTGCATAAGTTATTTGAGTTTTTATTTAGATTTTATTTAATTCTGCTTTCTGTACACAGACCTGAGTATTGTCCACTGTGTATGTTTAGGTGCCCACAGAGGCCAGAAGAGGTTGTTGAATCTTACGGGTCGGGACTCGAGCTCCCTTGGGAGAACATCTGGGGAGGAACTGAAGTAGTTCATATTCTGTCTTTTATTTTGGTTTGTTAGGTGTAAGAATCGTGTGCCAATGTCCTCACACAGAAGAGTTAGAGACGTAAGCAGAGCAGGAAGAACTATGCACAGCTTTACGTGGTTCATCCCTCGTGGGCACTGGACTTTGTGGACTTAACCATTCTGTTCCTTCATTCTTTTCTAAATTCTTAAAATTCTTAAACAATGTATTTGCATAGTGACGGGCTTCATTCTGATGCTTTCATGGTCCATGCCATTATACTTCACTCTTTACTCCCCATTGTGTCCTGTTGCCTCCGCCCCCTTTGTGGGTCCCCTCCCATCCCTCAGGTTGTCTCTCCTCCAACATTGATGTCACACATCACTACCCTTTCTTATCCTCATTCCCTTTCGTTCTTGATGGTGTCTCACTGTATAGCCCAGGGAATTCTCGAATTTCTTTTTATTGGCATTTTAGACATAGCCACCCAGCAAACATTTTTCCTTTCTATCTATCTCTTATTCTCTATTTTGTATTCATACATAGTTTTTCCTTGAATTGTTCAAGAGTAAGTTCTACCCGTCTTGACCCATTACCCCTAAAATAGTATGTATATATATCTGAAGAACAAAGCTGCTTTCTTCCGTCACAGCATAGGTCCAACTTCACAGGTAACATTGAAATAATACTGCACTACCATTTATTTATTTATTCATCAGTGTGACAAGTGCCTTTACAGTGTTAAATACACTTATCTTACAGTCTGTTACGTCACAACCCTTCCTTAGTGCATTTTTGAGTGATGACAAGCAGTGATTTTTTTTCTAAATAGATTTTATTTTTAATTGCATGTGTGTATGTGTGGCTGTGTGCACTTGAGGGCAGGTGTCAGAAGAAGACATTACATCCCCTGGTCTTGGGTTCTAGGTGATTGTGAACCAGCCATGGATGCTGGGAACCAAATGGTCCAGTGCAAGGGCAACAGATGCTCTTAACCACTGATCCAGCTCCTGTTTTTCTGATTTTATGATCTTAAGTTTTAGAACAACTTCTTGATCTGACGTTTGGTTTTTACTTCTTCCAAGGTAATTCGGGATGTGATAAAGGTGCACATGGAAGAGCTCAGTAACCATTGGCAAGAAGAGCAGGAAAGGGCAGAAGATGGTGCTGAGAAGTACGTCATTGTCTCTCCTGAGGAAGGGTTTGCTTATTTCATTTTATGTTCATGTCAAACCTAGGGCCATGCATGTTGGTAGTGTGCCTCCCGTATGCTGTAATTGTGGACATGGAGCACTGTGTGGCTTAAAACACCTGTCTAATGCGTCACCTGTATATACTATGAAACCATTGCATCTCTATGACTCTTGGTAAATTCAGTGCTCAGAATTACTGCATTTAGAATCGCGATGATGCCGGTCTTAGGGATGAACAACCACATTAGGGAATTCGTTATTAAGTAAGACACTATAGGGGCTGTTTGCGTAACCGCTACCATTGTGGAATATAAAATTATGCCACTGATATGATGTGGAATATTATACTTTAGGTGCATGGTCTGTGTACGGTGGAGACCATTGGTGAGAGAAAGTAATGGATGTTCCTTTCTGTACTGCAGGAATGAGGAAAGGCGATCGGCTTCGGTAGATTCACGGCAGTCTGGTGGGAGTTATTTGGATGTTGAAAGTTCACGGCATAGAAGGGCTCGGAGTAGGAGCCCACACAAACGAAAAAGAAATAAAGATAAAAGTTCTGACTCAAGAAGAAGGAAAGAAAGGCGAGTGTGTGCCCCCGAGGTATCCAGCATTGTTGACTCTGTTGTAGAATGCAGAAGAGTAAGTTATTGGAGTAAGTTAAGGTAGAAGGAATTCATGGGATTCTTCACATTCACTATGTTCAGCTCACAGACTACCATTTAGTGATGGAGTTCCTAGTTCTGTGTGCATGAAAGGCTGCGCCCCACCCATCCTTTGAGACATTGGGAATGGAACCTAGAGGCAAGCGAGCTGTAACTTTAGCTCTTTCTCCTCTCTTCTTGTCATTAATTTATTTATTCACTTTACATCCTGATCACAGCACCCCCTCCTGGTTCCCCCTCACGAAGCTCCTCTCCCACCCTGGCACCTCAAGTTACTGAAGGACTAGGCACATCCTCTCCCACTGAGGCCAGACAAGGCAGCCCAGTTAGGGGGCCAGGATCCATAGGCAGGCAACAGAGTCAGGGACAGTCCCTGCTCCAGTTGTTTGGATCCACATGAAGACTAAGCTGCACGTATTTTGGGTGGGGTGGGGGACCTAGGCCTGGCCCATGCTTGCTCTTTGGTTAGTGGTTCAGGCTTTGGGAGCCTCCAAGAGCCTAGGTTAGTTGCCTCTGTCAGTCTTCTTGTGACATCTCTGTCCCGTCCAGCTCCCTCAGTCCTTCCCCACTTCTTCACAAAATTCCCCAAGCTCTGTCTAATGTTAGGCTGTGGGTCTCTGCACCTGTTTCTGTCAGTTGCTGCATAGAGCCTCTCAAAGGAGAGTTATGTTAGGTTCCTGTCTGAAAGCATAATGGAATAGCTACTATTAATAAGGAAAATGGTTTGGTGCTTGCCCATGGAAGGGTCTCAAGTCGGGTCAACCATTGGTTGGCCATTCCCTCAGTCTCTGCTGTCTCTGTCCCTGCACATCTTGTTGGCAGGACACATTTTGGGTTTAAGGTTTTGTGGGTGGGTTGGTATCCTTATCCCTCCACTGGAGTCCTGCCCAGCTACAGGAAATGGCCACCTCAGGCTCCATATCCCCCACTGCTATGAGTCTCAACTAGAGTCACCCCCATAGACTCCCTGGGGCCTCTCTTCCCTGTCCCAGGTCTTTGGCGTGTCCTAGAGAGTCGCTCCCCCAAGTCCCATGATGGTTTTTGTTCTCTCTCCCATTCTCCATACACTGATCTTTCTCCATATTGTCTTAATGTTTGAGACAGTACTTTATCATTCTGGCCTTGAACTCACTGTAGAGCCCAGGAAGGACTTGGACTTGATCCTCTTGCTTCTGCCTGCCAAGTAGCCTGGATTCTAGACCTAAACCACCAGGTGACCAGCTTGGTGCCTCCCACCTTTCTTAAAAATCTCAACAAAGCTGACATGAAGGTAATGTCTGGGTGAGACAGTAGTTTTGGTGTTTGTTTAGACCTTGTCTTCTGTTGGAATTGCCTTCTCATGTTTCTCTTTACGCTAACTCTTCTGTTGAAGTGTGGTTGGAGTCAGAGACATCCCAGTTTTACCTTTGTTAGTATAGTTTGATAACTAGGAGAATGAATTAATGGTACATGATAAGTGTAGATCAGTCGAGGTCTAATCGTGTACGCCAGCTACCTATTGGACACCCCAGGGCCTCACATGCACCAGGGTTCTAACTAAACTGTGTCTCGCTCTGACCTTCTTCCCCAGTATTTCTGTCCTGGTTAGTGGGATGACCCTCTCAAATTTACCTAAGCCAGAGATCAGGTAGTCATTTACTTACCGCTTACCATCTGGTCAGGTCCAAATTCCTGTGCATTCTGCTATCTGCCTCCCTTCTGTTCTGGCTGGTGTCTGTTGAGAGAGTGATGTTTGCTGTACGTCTCTAAACTTCAATACTGAGAAAGTAATGTCTGCTCCTCTGCACAGATGAATTCTCAAAGTCAGCAACAGCACAATTCTCATTCCTTTGAAAGGCTCTCAGCACCCAGGGTCAGTTTCTATTCGTTTCTTGTACTTTTCTTACCTGTGGAGAGAAGAGTCTGCACTAGTTAACCTGACTCGACTTCTCGTCCGTATCTGTGCTAATTTGCATTGTGTCCTGATGCCTAATTCTTATTTTTATTTGTTTACTTTTTAATGATTGCTTGGTAAACTTTATTAAGGCAAGAAGTATTGCCTTACCTAGCACACTGCTGTTTGCTGCACTCAGGAATTCCTTCCCCACTAGACAGAGTCTTAGCTTCTGGAAGGCAGGGCCCTGCTTAGATTTTGTTTGTTTGTTTGTTTGCTTGTTTGTTTGTTTTTGAGGCATGGTCTCACTCTAGTTCTAACTGTCCTGGAAGTCACTATGTAGACCAGGCTGGCCTCAGGCTCACAAGAGATCTGCCTGCCTCTGCCTCTGCCTCTGCCTCTGCCTCTGCCTCTGCCTCTGCCTCTGCCTCTGCCTCTGCCTCTGCCTCTGCCTCTGCCTCTGCCTCTGCCTCTGCCTCTGCCTCTGCCTCTGCCTCTGCCTCTGCCTCTGCCTCTGCCTCCCAAGTGCTGGGATTAAAGATGTGCACCACCACTTGTGGCTTTTCCTTAGTTTTATGTGGACAGTATTGTCCAGTACTAGCTTCTCTCATGACACATCTCTCCAGAGCCACTGGGTAGAAGAATTAGTAAAACATTTTTTTAAAAAATTATTTATGTGGGCTGGAGAGATGGCTCAGTGGTTAAGAGCACTGACTGCTCTTCCAGAGGTCCTGAGTTCAATTCCCAGCAACCAAATGGTAGCTCACAACCATCTGTAATGGGATCCGATGCCCTCTTCTGGTGTGTCTGAAGACAGCTACAGTGTACTCATATATAATAAATAAATACATCTTTAAAAATTATTTATGTATATGTGTGTGTGCCTGCATGAGTTTATGTGCACCCAGTGTGTGCAGGTGCCCGTGGAGGCCAGAAGAAGGCATTGGCTACCCTAGAACTGAGGCTGCAGGCCCTTGAGAACTGTGTGCGTGGCAGAACTGAACCCTAGGCTCAGCAAGAGCCGTAAACCGTCCCATCTCTCACCCTGGTAAAGCTTAGCCTTGGCCTTACAGTTACAGTTCTGTTCGTCTTTCTGTCACTCAGTCTGTAGGACTAAAGCTAGCCGTGCGTCAGTTCTCTTGGAAGGTGAAACGCCTGCTTAGTTACCTTCTGACGCCCACCACTGCACTCTTCCCCACCCGGCAGAAACTGTACTTGGGCTCTTTTCAGAGTTGAGATCTCTAGCTGGCCCCTGTACCACTCATCTCTGCACTCAGTCCTTTAGATAAGGTGAGTTACACACAGTGGGTACAGCAGCCAGAAGAAGACAGTCAGATATTCCATTAGGCATGGGTCCTCTAGTCATCTAGCATGAACATATATTCAGAGTTAAAGCAGACCTCCAGAGTACAAATCTATTGTGCTTACCTCTCCCCCTTTCTTTACTTTACAGATATCATATGCTACTCCTCTTTCCTCCCTCCAGACTCTTTATACCCCTCCTTGCTCTTTCAAATTCATGGCCACTTTTTTCATTAATTGTTAGGTGCATATATGTGAATGCATATATGTATTCTTAAATATAGTCTGCTCAGTCTGTATGGTAACTATTTATATTTTTCAGGACTGGCTACTTGGTCACTCTTTGGTCAGAATACTGTTTCTCCTGCTCTCAAAATTCCTTAGTTGCCTGTAGTTGTTTTCTAGGGTTGAGGCCTAGGCTTTCCCAACCCACTTTGGCACGCCTGTTGTTGGCCTTGTTCAGGCCTGTTTAGACAGTTGCATTACTGAGAGCTTACGGGTATAGCTTCTGAAATTACTAGGAGACACGGTCTCTCCCTGATCCTCTGCTCTTAAAATCTCTATACCCCTCTTCTGCAGTATTCCCCGAGCCTTAGGTGTGGGAATGTTTTGTAAAAGTGTGCATGGGTCCTGGACTCCACAACTCTGCGTTTGATTAGTTGTTGTGTTCTGTAATGGTCTCCATCTGTTGTAGAGAGAAGTTTGCTTCATAAGGGATAAGGTTACATTTAACTGCAGATATAAGGACAAATATTTGAGTGTATGGGATTATGCTGTTAGAACAGTGGTGGTTGGAGGTTCTTGTCTGAGATCCATGAGTTCACTAGCCTTGGGTAGCTGGCTAGGTTTCTATTCCCCGGCATGATTTCCCTCTCGTTGAGCAAGTCTGAAGTCCAATTCGAGAGCTTCATAGTAGCTGGGTAGGATCATCTCTTGCTCCCCCCCTTGCTTGTCTGTGGTCTTCTGGTCCCATGAGAGCTAGTCCTCAGGGAAAGACCATCTAATTTTGCCAGTTCCAGCTCAGGGGCCTCTGAGCCCTGTGACTGATATGCATGGTGTCTTCAGCAAAAGGGACTTAACTGCCACCTCTGGGGGTGACCGAGGGCCATAGCAATGTGCTGTAATGTTCTGGGAGCTTCTTGGACAGCCTCCCCAGCAGCTCAAGAAGGCTTTTCATGCCTGGTGTGGGGGTTTTGTTAGGTGGTCTTTGGCTCTTGGAGGGAGTATTGTCAGCCATGTGAAGAAATTTATATAATCTGTATATTTGTAAACATATTTATAAGTTACGAGTTTTGGGGTTTTGTTGTTTTTTAAGGTAGATGATAGTTTGATTCCTTATGGCTTTCAGTATTTTTTTTTTTAATTTCAGTGTGACTCTTTATGGCTTTTTCAGAAATCTTTATTATTATTTTGCTTTCCTACTTCCTTATTCTGTGTTTATCTTCCTTCCCCTCTCTAATGAGAGCAACCCCCATCTTGCTTACCTGTATTTTAACCTTGATTTTAGTTTAATAATTGACTTTCCCTTTTTATTCTTAAACTGTTGTTCAGCTGGGAGTGATGACATTACATGTCCTTGATCCCAGCACTCAGGAGGCAGGAGCAAGTGGGTTTCTGAGTTCAAGGCCAGCCTGGTCTAAATAGTAAGTTTTAGGCTAACTGAGGCTAAATAGTGAGACTCTGTCTCCAGGAAAAAAAAAGTATTGCCAGCTTACTATGGTTTATGTCTGATGGAGATGTATTGCTGTTATTAAAATGTTTCATTATAATTTTGTCTCTATTTCAGGGATGGAGAAAGACATCATAGTCATAAAAGAAGAAAGCAAAAAATATAATCAGATTGTAAATGCATTAATTATGCTTATGAAATAAATATGCTGATATTTAATTATTATCTTTGCATAGGAGAAAATGGCTGTTAGGGTAGTGTAATGCTTATTACTTTAATAAATTCTTGAACCCACGGGTCAAAATTGTACCTTACACATTTACATTTTCCTTCTATTTTAATAGAGTCTTGTTATTTGTTTCATTTTTGGTCACATATCAGCTTTCTTTTTCATAAGTCAGTACTTGAGATAGGTAGATTACACATGAAAACACTCTCTCTGTAGTAGTTGAAGGGAGGCTGGACTCCGCCCTGGCAGTGGCTGCTCCTTCTTACTATATTGGAGGCTTGTATGGGGCTGCCATCCCACAGTCAAAACTAACGCATAACTGTTCCTGTCTGAGACCTGCAAGGGTGGAAATGGAGAAGACCCTGAGGAAAAGGAGGTCCGGCGACAGACCCAAAGTTGGGTCCAGCTCAAGGGGAGGCCCTAAGGCCTGACACTTTCTGAGGCTGTGGGGCATTCACAAAAAGGGACCTAACATGGCTGCCCTTCGAAAGACCCAACAAGCAGCTGAAAGAGTCAGATGCAGATATTTGCACCCAACCAGTGGACAGAATGTTGACCCCTGTGGTTGTATTTGGGAAAAGCTGGAGAAAGCTGAGGAAGGGAGCAACCCTGTAGGAGGACCAGCAGTCTCAGTTAACCTGGACCCCCGAGATCTCTCAGACACTGGATCACCAACCAGGCAGCATACACCAGCTGATGTGAGGCCCCCAACACATACACACACAAGTTCAGTCAGAGGAGATGCACCTAACCCTCACGAGACTGGAGGCCCCAGGGCTTTAGAGGTCTGGTGGGGTGGTGGAGGTTGGGGACATCCTCGTGAAGATGGGTGGGGAGGAGGTATGGGATGGGGAACAGTGAGAGGGTGGACCACCGGAAGGGGAATAAAATTTGGAGTGCAAAAAAAAAAAAAAAAACAGTTAAAGATTTCATTTCCAAATAGAACCAGAATCTTGCTTGAGTAAGTAATTGACAAAGTGTTTGGTTGGACTTTGGTGATTAGGTTTCATACGTGAGAGAGAGACTAGGTTCTGCTTCCTGTTTTTCTTTTCTTTTTTCTTTTTTTTTTTTTTTTTTCGGAGCTGGGGACTGAACCCAGGGCCTTGCGCTTGCTAGGCAAGTGCTCTACCACTGAGCTAAATCCCCAACCCCACTTCCTGTTTTTCTAATACATGCTTTTGCCGTGTGCCCCAAGCTGGCCTTAAATTCATCAGCAGTTCTGCCTCAGGAGAGTAGAAATAGATGAGCCTGGAGTTTTCTGCCTGCCCGCTTAGCTCATGTGTTCACTGAGAGACGGAACAAAAAAATCGAGGTGCATGGCCTCCATGTGCACGCACGTAGATGTTAGTGTCACCCACACATACAGAACACACGCCAAACCCAAGCACTTAGCGGCTAGAGTTACACTGAGCCAGCCAGAATTGTCGCGGTTGTGAGTCAAACACCAAATTATTAGCAGTTTGCTTATTGCTGTATGCTCAACTTAAGATTTTGTTTTAAATTATGCTTTCTACCGATTAGGAGAAACCGAGGAGTCAGAGGATTAGCTTATTTAGGTATCTTACAGGGCAGATAAGGAAGGGAGGTGTGGAAGCAGTGGGGCGTAGAACAGTGGAGAAAGAAGAGCTAAGATGCTATTAAAGGTCCTTACAGCCCAGAGGCTTAGGTGTACAGCCAGCAGGTGAGGATTAAATGTGGCGTCAGCAGGAGATACTCCACCAGCTCTCAGGCTGTCTGCTTTCACGCTGCTGTGTTAGGAGCTCCTTCAGAGCAAGGCTGCCACAGCTGTAGCTCCTGTGCCTGCCGTTCAGTTTACTTAAGTCAGGAGCATCTTCAGACCCCACATCTAGCATTGATTTGTAATTTGCTGCTGTCAGTCATTACTATGGCTCCTCCCCCATTTCTTGTGCATGTTGTGCTTAAACCCAAGGTCTTGCTCACACAGACCCTAGGCACTTGCCTTACCACCAGTCACATCCCAGCGTGGTCTTAACAACAGAATACCGTGTAACCCAGGCTGGAATCAGATTCATAGTCCTGTCTCTACCTCCAGTGTTTGTGTCCATTCAGACCTGACTCACCAACATTTCCAATCTCTCACGATATTTTTTTTCTCCCTGAACCTTATTAAATGTGCTAAGAATAGTTTGTGGCCAACTATTGAGACTTAGAACATTAGTTTTGATGGCATATGCCTTTCAGTCCCAGTACATAAGATGCTGAGGCAGGAGGATTGCTTGAACACAGGGAAACCTTGATTGCAAGCTTATCGGTGCTGTACTCTGGGTGAGAGGTATTGTATTTTTAGGTAAAGCGCGAGGAAAGGTGGGTTCCAGTCACAGTAAGGATTTCTCTAGTAGAATGGTAACAGCACCCAAGGGTGGTAGCAGGTGTCTTGAGTACCCATTAAGCAGAGGCTGAGGCAAGGGGATTCCTTGAATAGCTAAGTTTGAAACTAGCCTACACAACATAATGAAAGTGCATCTTTCTTTAATTTAAAAAGAAACGATATATTTGTTATATATAAGTTCACTGTAGCTGTCTTCAGACACACCAGAAGAGGGCATCAGATCTCATTACAGATGGTTGTGAGCCACCATGTAGTTGCTGGGATTTGAACTCAGGACCTCTGGAACAGCAGTCAGTATTCTTAACCACTAAGCCATCTCTCCAGCCTGAGAGTCTTTATTAAATTGAATTTTAAAATATTAAGTATTTAGGTTTAAAAATCCCAGGAAGGATACCAAGTGTTTAAAGACGATGTCACGTAGCAAAAAGGTTGGGAGAGATCAATTACTGCCTTAATTAATGTGTTGTTTAATGTTTAGTGGTTTGTAACAACCAAAACTCGTCCCATGATTTGCTTGAACATCCACAGAAAGTTGGGAGGGGAAATAAGCTAAACTCCCATTTTCAAGGAGAGAACATTGAGGGACCTGGGCAGAGGTATGCTCAGGTTTATGTGTGAAGGGTAACTTGGGGACCAGACACTGAAATATCTTCTATCTATACTTCTTACACGTGTACCAGAGGCTACTGTGTACCAAAGGGCACTCGGTGAACAGGCTGATTCAGTTGAAAGAACCCTCTGATCTACTCACCTCTCTGTTACTCTCTGCAGTCTTACCCAGTTTGGGCTTGAAGTCTCCAGCCTCCCAAATAAATGGGGGGTGACTGACTTCAGGCACGTGCTACCATGAGCATGTGCTCACTTGATGAAGCAAATACAAACCTTAAAGGTGTTCCTGGGAAGCAAAGAGAAAAAGCTTTCAGAACATTCCTGAAAGGTCCAGGACTCCTCGTTACAGAGCAGCTGTGTTGGGGGAATGCAGCTTACAGTGAGTCTGCCTCGAGACCCGAAAAAGGCAGCTGTCCTCGTTGAACACAACATGAAGTTGCTTACTTTATCTAGGAATTTCACTTCTCAGCTACTTTGTTAGCCAGCAACTTCAAGAAACCATCTGTGTTTTTGCTGGGTTCATGACAATGAGAGGCATTGCAGTTTGAGGACAAAAGCTGCACAGGAAAAAAGAAACTGTTTAGCCTTTCTCTTTGATTCTTTCCCAAGCTAACAAGGAATGCATGAACTTATAATCATTATCATCATCATCATCATCATCATCATCATCATCATCATCATTATTATTATTATTATTATTATTATTATTATTATTATTATTATTTTATCCCCTTGCTCAAGGTGGCAATACCAAGCATCTGCTGGGTGACAGGGAGAGACCGCATCCTTTGTACAAGTTTCTTGGGGTTGGATTCACACTGATCTCACAGGAGAATTAGTTCCTTCAAAAATACATCAGACAGCATGGCTGACTGGGTTTTGACTTGTACTTTCAACACATCGCCTGGTTCCTCTCTACCCATCCCCCAGTTGTAATATAGTCTTAGTTAGCTCTCATCTCAATGGGACCTGAGCTTTGCCACAGCCAGAGTCATGGACCAAATTGCTGCTTGCTAAATAGCTTGGCCTCTGGTATTTTGTGATAGTAACAGAAAATAGACTAAGAATGTCCTTCCCCCAACCCCAGTTCAGCAGTTTCCTGCTATTAGGCAAATGGACTTCCTGACGTTCCCACAAAGCATATTCATTTTCTCCTGACTTGCAGTATCTCCCATTTGTCTTTTAACTCTACCCAAACATTTGCTTAGGTATCCAGCTTTGCTGAAACCTGTAGCACCATCTCTGTCTACCACGCAGTTAACACTGACTGGGGCTAACTGTGCTGTTTTAGTTTGGGAGTTAAACACCCCAAAGGGGACCATGTTAAAGGCCTCCTTCCAGTACAGCTCAGGGCGCTACTGGGAGGTGGTAGACCCTTTCAAGAGGTAGAGCTAGTTGGATGAAGTTAGGCTACGGAGTGTACCTAGGAAGGAAGTATTGAGAGCCTGGCTAGTCCTGTTTCATTCTTTTTACTAGAGCAATGGAGGCAAGCAATTGTGGAGTGAAAGCTCTGAACTGAGATAAAGTTATCCTTGTTTAAGTCAATCTTCTTGGGCGTTTTGCCACATTAATGGGAAGCTCACTAGCAAATAACTTATAAACACACACCTTTTGGGAAAGGGAACAACTCAGTTATATATATATGTATATATATATATGCATATATATACACATACATACACACATATATACATACATACATACATCATACATATATATACTTTTTAAATATTTATTTAGGGCCTGGCGAGATGACTCATTAGTTAAGAGAACTTACTGCTCTTTCCTGAGGACCGGGGTTCAGTTCCCACATGTTGGCTCACAACTACTCATAACTCCAGTCCCAGGAGTTGTGAATCCCTTTTCTGACCTCTGACACCAGAATTATGTAGCTCTGGCTGTTGTGGAACTCACTATGTAGACCAGGCTGACTTCGAGCTCCCAGAGATCCTTTTGCCTCTGCCTTCCGAGTGCTAGGATTAAAAGGGTGCAGCACTGTGCTTTGCAAAATCCAACTCTTTCCACTGAGGCAAGGTCTCACTCCGCAGCCCCTCCCTGGCCTAGAACTCACTATGTAGCCTAGGTTGGCTTTGAACTCATGATGATTCTATACCTTGGTCTCCAAAGTGTTGAGGTTATAGGCATGCCCACCGTGCCTGGCTGGGAATCATTTGTTACTAGTTAGTATTGATTAGTACTATATTAACATAATTGTGCTCTATTAATACAATAGTGATAAAGTGCTAGCGTCACAAATGAACAGGCATCATATGTCACACGTTTTCTGCACTATTTCTCTCCAGGATGGCAGTACACCACGGTACAGACTATCTGGATTTATTGCCCCTTGGAATTTGTTTTGTGGCCCACTATATTTAATCAGTGCCATCAGCATATGCATGGAAATGGAACTATTCCATTGGAGCATGATGGCCTCCCCAGTGGC
This sequence comes from Rattus norvegicus, assembly GCF_021556685.1. Lineage (NCBI taxonomy): Eukaryota > Metazoa > Chordata > Mammalia > Rodentia > Muridae > Rattus > Rattus norvegicus. The sequence goes on along the minus strand of NC_141550.1, from coordinate 26,505,833 downwards.
CACACAACTCAAGACAATGACTACCCTCTGCCAGGTCAGGTCTCATGAGTCCCTTACCCATCTATGACAGGTCCAATCTTTTACTGGAAAGTCACTGAGGCTTGAACAGACTTTTGCCACATGCCAATTCTGGGGAAGTCTGCTGATCTTGTCCCGCTCTTCCTCCTCCTTCCACTCCTGTCTGTTCACTTTGCTGACTGCATGTGTATTATTCCCTGTGTCTGTCCCCAGCAGACACTGCTGCTCTTGCTTTGCAACTGAGTGAGTTTTCTCTGCACCTGGCCCTCTTATGCTGCTTCTGCGCATCCTCCCACTGTGCACACAGCTCCAGCCTCGTCCTTTCTTTTGTTTAGGGACATCTCTCTGCCTGTCCCCTGAGGTTGCTGCTGCACACGTTTGAGCTATGAGTGTTCTCCCTCTTGTCCTGAATGATGCATGAACCATTCCGGAGTGCACAGACCTCTGGAAATGTTGCATCTATGTGACAGAGTTTCCAACACTGTTTGCCAACAAAGTCAGATGCTACCCTTCCTCGCCTTCACATCCTTAGGGAGCACAAGTCCTGTCCTGCTTGGTCTGTGGCCTGGACACTCTCTCTCTCTCTCTCTCTCTCTCTCTCTCTCTCTCTCTCTGTGTGTGTGTGTGTGAGTGTGTGTGTGTGTGTGTGTGTGTGCACGCTTGCTTTCTAGATAGTGATGGGATCCCCAGGCAGAATGTGCAGTTTGGGTGTGATAGGCACCTGGGATCTCTGGCTGCAGCACAGTGACCTAATAGCAAGCTATGTGACCACTGCTGTGGTGGATCTCCTGTAAGAAATCTAAGATGTCTCTTCAGGCCTATTGGCTTCTCTCAGATGTCTCTATCGTGGGAACTTGTATCCTGGCCATCTTCTGTCTCCAATAGGGTCCTGTCTTCCCCATACCATCTCCTCCTATCCTGCCTCAGGACCACTGACAGCCCCAGGAGGACTTGGCAGTTGTTTTGGAAGGATCTGGTAATAGGTGTCTGTTCCCAGTCGGGCCCTACCTGGCCCAAGACTTCAAAGGCTTCCCCAGTTTTGTGCTGTGACCCTTAACGCCACAGCCTGCATCCTTGAGCTGGCCCTGGATGCTTCCTGTCATCTCTGGGGATCAGTGAGAGGTGTAGTGTACAACTGGCTGAGAGCATTGGGAAAGAGGTTTAGGGTGGCATAGGCCAGGTCTGGAAGCCCTCCCTTCCCATGGATCGGAACTGACCCAAGCCTCCACCTGTCCAGTTCCTGTTCCCAGGCCTCCACCTGTCCGGTTCCTGTTCCCAGCCTTCACAGCTGAGGCTTAGGTTCTTAGCTGTCAGCCACAAGTCATCTTGAATGGTGGCACGGCTTTGTAGATTGTAAGCGAGGTTCCCAACTACACTGGCTTTGCGGGTCTGTCAGGCAGGGCTGGTTTCTGGTCCTGGCAGTGTTTGTAGTCTTTAGTCTCTTGGCACCAGCAGTGCTCAGACCACCTGATGTGTGCCTGTCACTGCCCCTGAGTGTGTTGGGACCCCTTTGGCAGGTGCTTCAGAGTTGATGACTGCAGAAGTTCTGGGGTGAATCTATTGAGCAGTACCTTCCCCTCCGGCCCCCAGGTCCTTTCCCCAGACAAGACAAGAAGGTCAGCCTGGGTGGATTGGGGAGTAGAAACTGAACCTTACTCTCTCACTGGTGGGTGACAGCCCACAAGGAGGAGAAATAGTGGGGGTGGAAAGACAAATGGAGGAGGCAGAAACATCAAGTTCATCGTCTCAATGAATGCAGTGACTCCTGGCAACACCTGATAACAGCTTCCGGAACTAAGGTTGCTAGCCTAGCAACACTTCCTGACAGAAGTCCTAGGGCACCTGTTTTGTATCCTGTGTGCCTAGGACTGCTGGGAAGGGCTCCATCCAAGTTGCTCCCCGCCAACCCTCTTCTCAAATTCTCACACCTTTAAAATTCTCACACCCATCGAAACTTTGTGCACGGCATTTGTAATAGCTAATCTTGGTTGTCAGTTTGACACACCTGGGAAGAAGGAATCTCATCTGAGGGATTGCCTGTTGGCGTGTCTGTGGAACATTTTTCTTGATTGCTAATGGATGTAGGTGAGCCCAGCCCACTCCGGGTGTTACCATTCCCAGGCAGGAGGGCCTTGGCTATGTAAGAAAGGTAGCTGAGCAAATCTGAGAAAAGCAAGCCAGTAAGTAGCATTCCTGTGTGGTCTACATTTTAAATTCCTGCCTCTAGTTCTCGCCCTGGCTTCCCTTGATGAACGTTCGATGAATGAACGTTTTCTCCCTGAAGTTGGAGAGGCAGATTAAAGTTCCCACCAAAGGAAACACTTCGGTAGTTAGAACTGCCCCATAATTGATGCTGCCTGGGTGGAGGCCCAGTGAATGCTCAACAGGTCCGTGGACAAACACGGCGTTACACAGGGCAACCACGGTGCTACACCGGCCATTTCAAGACTGAGCATGGGGCATTCCAGCTGGAATGTTGGCTACACGACATGTGCTGGAGAAGTGTTAGAGGCAGTTTGAAAGCGGCAGCCCCTCCTGGTGTGACTCCGTAGCCCCTGAGCACTATTAAACACGATGTGCTTTCCTGTCACGGCTTGGAAAGCCCAACAACTCGGTGGGATCAGCTTTTTGGCTGACCTCTCAGTTGCTCCGATCCCCACCCTGCTGGGGGACACAGAGAACGACCTGAGCTGTTCCCTCAGCTTGGCACCTCCCTTGGGAGTCTCAGGAGGTAAGTGACCTGCTCCTCGCGGGGAACAAGCACCCCCTGCTGTTTGAAGGGAGCTATGACCAAAGGCCACACTTGCTTTTTACTGTTGCAATGAAGATTCTTGAGAAATCTCAAAGAAAGGAAGCTAGTTAGTTCACAGTGAAGCTCTTCCCAGTAGCCTAGACGCACTCACTGAGTGTTTATAAGCAGTGGCTGGCCTGCCAGCTAGTACTTCATGTGGATGGAGAAGTGATGACCGAGGTTTTTCATTACAGTGCACAACAGCTACTGGCCCCACTGGGAGCTGCAGCTCACCTCTCTCCACTGCTTCCTCCAATAGTTCCAGTTATTTCTTCATATCTGAATGAAAACAGAAATACAAGGAAAGGGCATGTCATGTGATGGTTTGCATATGCTTGGTCTAGGGAGTGGCACTATTTGGAGGTGTGGCCCTGTTGGAGTGGGTGTGTTACTGTGGGTGTGGGCTTTAAGACCCTCATCCGAGCTGCCTGGAAGCCAGTATTCTGCTAATAGCCTTCAGATGATGATGTAGGACTCTCAGCTCCTCCTGCACCATGCCTGCCTGGATGCTGCCATGTTCCCACCTTGATGATACTGGACTGAATCTCTGAACCTATAAGCCAGCCCCAATTAAATGTTGTCTGTATAAGAGTTGCATTGATCATGGTGTCTGTTCACAGCAGTAAAGCCCTAACTAAGACAAAGAATGACTGATCCTACATATGGGGGACGGGAAAGTTTATTGTAGATAAAAGGGAGAGCACAGCCAGAGGGATCCCAGAGATATCTGGGAGAGATCAGAGTGGACAGGACTTAGCTAAGCTGGGCCTTGTGGGGAGAGGGTTAGAGGAGAACTAGGTGCAGCAGCCAAGAGGGCAAAAGTACAAAAGGACAGGTAACAAAATGGCTGGATTATATAGGGATGAGCCTCTGGGTTCCCTGGGCTGAAGAAGTTTAGGGTAGGGCGTGGGGTATACCAGACATACCCTGCAACAGGTAGGGCTGCTGGGAGAACCTGAAGGCCAGATCCATGTTGATATGTTAAATAGGTACCTCAGCCGTTTGTCCCAGGGCTTGAGACATATTACATATTAATTTTTAAGAAATCTACATTCTGCATATGAAAGAAAACATACAGCATTTATCTTCCTGACTCCTGTTTTTTTTTCATTTACCATAATAATCTCTAGTTCCAACCAGGTTTCTGCAAAGGACAAACTTCTTTATCTTTTACAGCTGAATAAAACACTGTGGTCTTCCCCCCACCCCACCCCCGTCCTCCCAACTGGTCTAGGTCTATATCTTGGCCATTGTGAATAATTCAACAATAAGCATAGATGTAGGAATCTCTCTGGGAGGTTCTGACTTCGATTCTGCCATGTGTACACCCAGGAGCAGCATAGCTGGCTCCTGTGGTAGTTGTCTTTGCCATTTCTTAAAGAGACTTCCTATCGATTTACGTAGTAGCCAAGTTAGTTCACCTTTCCTCCAGCAGTGGATAAGCGCATCGTCTGCACTCAGGGTCTTGACAGCGATTCTGATCGGGGTGAGGCGGATATTAATATATTTAAATTTGTATTTCCCCAACGCTCAGGATGTTAAACATTTTTCTCTATATTATCTGCTATTTGTATTTTTCCTTTGAGAATGAGACTTTAATAATTATTAATATTCAGTTACTGTCCATTTGTTGGTTGGGTGTGTGCATGCGAGATTTTTACTTTGTAGATTCTAGATACTAGTCTCCTGTCAGATACCCAGATTTTTTTTTCCCATTCGGTAGACTATGGATGTCTAACCCTGAGCCACGTGCAGCCCAGATTAGGTATGAATGTGGGTCAACACAAAGCTTACATTTGGTTAATCATGAGATTAAAAATTATTTGAATTCAATCGAGTGGTTCTCAGGAATAAACTTTGTAGATGATGTCATGCCTCTATCATACAAATTACACGTGTATTCATTCCCAGTATCTGAGAACCTGTGTGGCTTCAGGTTTTAGTAATTTCGGGTATTTGGGGTGTAGCCTGCATGTATGTCTGTGTACTTTATGTGCAGTACCTGCAGTGGTCAGAAGAGAATGTGAGGTTCCCCTGGAACTAGTTATAGGCAGTTGTGTGATGACATGTGGGTGCTGGGAATCAAACACGGGACCTCTGGAAGAGCAGCCAGTGCCATCTCTTCAGCCTGTGACTTCAGTTATACAGTGGTGCAGGCTCGAATGTGTCATGTTTCAAGTGCAGACAGTTGAATGGACACCATCAGATGGGATATGTCCCTTAGGGAGGGACACTCAGCAGTTATAAGTAGTTTAATACATTACCAATCAAGGTTCTTCATGTTTCTTACAAGATGGGTGTTTTTAATATGATTAAGACTACTCACTCAGCCAGGTGGCTGGAGGCACATGCCTTAGATCCTAGCCCTCAGGGGACAGAGGTAGGAGGATCTCTGTGAGTTTCAGGCCAGCCTGGTCTACAGAGAAACTCTCCACTCTTCTCCTTTCACCCAGTGCACTTCACAGCTGGCTCTCTGCTTCGTGGCCCATTGACAGCTAGAGTGCAGAGAGGACCAAATCTAGCTAGATTCTGGTAAATTTTCATAATGAAAGTAAATATTGTCTCTTATCTGTTACTATTTTTAAGGTAATAGAAAAAATAGATGGGTTATTAAAAAAGAAAAATGGACACCATCACTGGGAGTGAGGCAAGTGTTCAAAGCTCTGGGGGAGCTGGAGCCTTGGGACTTGAGGTGGTTAACATAGCTCCCCATCCCTGTTTACTCATCTTGTTCTAGTCTTTTTCTGCCAACCAGCTTCTTTCATATGTTAACCTTGATGAGCTCTCCACAGGCCTGCTCTGTCACAATGCTCTCCCCACAAGCTTACTGTCACAAATTCCTATTTGGGTTTCTTTTGTTTGTTTTGCCTTTTTTTGTTTGTTTGTTTTTCAGACTGGCTGTCTGTCTAACTCACAGAGATCTGCCTGCCTCTGCCTCCTGAGTGTTGGGATTGAAGACACTTGCTATGACACCTGGCACACTAGAGGGAACTTTGGATTTCTTCTGGTTGGAACTGGCTGCATCCCTGCATAATAAGGACTTTCAATTGGCAGGGTCCCATATCCTGGAAGACACAGATTTAATAAGATTAAGAATGCAAGGTCCAAGCAGGAGCAATGAAAGGCCCCAGTGAGGGCGAGAGGAAGGGAAGCCTTAGACAAACAAAAAAACTGATGATTATACACTGAAAATGTGGTTAAGAAAAATCTGACAAAGGAATCCAGTGGCTGAATAGATTAAAAGGGGAGTAGTGTGAGTTTGTAACCACCGAGTGACAGCAGTTCCCAAAGACAAATAATGAAGAAAACCAGAAGATACAGTGAAAGCACATTCCTGTAGGTCTGGAAGGGAAACTCATTTTTACTGTAGTTGGATGGCTAACATGCCTATGTGATGGAAACTCCTACTTGGGACTCAATTAAACTCTCTAACTCTCTCTCTCTCTCTCTCTCTCTCTCTCTCTCTCTCTCTCATATTTTTGTTCATTGGCCCCATTTTATGGTTTGAGATCATGAAGGTAGCCAGGAATAAACCATCTTCCTTTTTATTGTTAAAGTTAGTTGAAGTTCCTTGGGGGTTACTCTTAGGGACTTCAGTAGATTCTTTATGATAAATTATTCTTAGCAGTTGAAATGAATCAATTCAAGTCAGATTAGGGTATATAAAGACAGGTATATTGGGAAGCCACTCTCCGGCAGGTTCACTGGTCCCAAGGAAGGAGGCCAGGGAAGTGGATGTGGGGAGGGAGCCAGAGGGGAGGGGGAAGAGAAAGAGAGAAGTGTGCACGAAGGGAGATAGAAAATGCAGAGAGGAGGAGAGAGAGGAAGAGCAAAGAGGAGAGACCAGAGTGTCTGGATTATAAGGAAAGAGCTTCTCAGGGAGGGCAAGCCCAGTGTCTGGGCTGGAAAGTTCAGGGTGGAGGGCTGGATATGCCAGGTCACGTCTGAGGGATGCTGGGAGAACCTGGAGGCCAGGTCCACCTTGGTATGTCAAATATGCTCCTCGGAGGTTTGTCCCTGGTCTGAATCCCAACACCTTGTATCTCTAGTTTTCTTTTACCAGTTATGTCATCTCCTGGGATGGGTCATGGTTTTGCTGGCCATGTTTCCCACAGGAGCATTGACAATGTTTTCCTCTGTGTTTACCCTCCTTTTTAGACTGCAATGGGGTGTCCGAGGCCTCTCTGATCAGGGACAGGTAACTCGATGGATCGATAAGATCCTTTCGGAGGTGTTCCTTGGTTCCCTGTGATTTAGTTGAGATGAGGAACAAGATATTGGCTTTTGGTCCCTACATCTCTGCTGGCTTTGGCCTCCAAGTACGGCTATGGCACACGCAGGAGGTCAGTTATACCAGGATGGAACAAATCATCGTTCAAATCTGAGCCTTCTGTGGCACTTAGAAAAGCATGGCAGAGACAGATTTAAACTTAGATAATTAGTGTGTGCTCACTGCTCTGTGGTATGCAGGGAGTCCTTGAGGAAACGTTAGCATTTCTATGTATTGTTGAGGTCTGTGGTTCTCCTTGTAGTATTTTCCTTAAGGGAAGTGTTTTTCGCAAAAGAGTGAGTGGATGGTTGATTGCAGCTCTACTCTTGGTGTGCCCTGTAGAAATGGCTTCCCTTTTCTTTGGAGCTTGAGTTAAATGGGGGTCACTGGGTGGGATGGAGCTCTGTGAAGGGGGAGAAGGGATCTCATCCTCTGTTTCTGCTTTGAAAAGCAGGGTTTTCACAGACAGGGTTCCTAAGTTGACATGCTCCCTCCACAGTCTTTAACGGTCTTTGTTTCCTTTTTTTGGTGAAGAGCTACAAAGAGCATAAGGCACCTCTGACCATGTCTGCTCATTCCTACAAAGTAGATCAAGTTTCAAAATGGTGTAGGTTAGTTAGTCTTCCATTCACTGGTCCACCTTCCCCTTCACCCAATTTGTATTGAGATTAGACAATGAAACTGAAAAATACTGGTCTCTTTTTCTTTAGATTCTTAGGACCAACCCTATTCCAATTCTTTTGTGTTTGTTATTTTTAATTTACTCAAGACAGGGTTTGTCTGGATAACAGCCCTGGCTGTCCTGGAAATCACTTTGTAAACCAGGCTGGCCTGGAACTCAGAGATCTGCCTACCTCTGTCCTCCCTTCCCCCCCACCGAGTGCTGGGACTAAAGGTGTGCGCCGCCACCAGTTGGCCCAATTCTTTAAATATAAAGTTTTTTTTTTTTAATGATATAAAAAGGTGTGTGGGTGTGCAGGCTTGCACACATGACTACAGTTGTCCTTGGAGGCCAGAGCCTCAAAGCTACTGGAACTGGAGCTATAGGTGCTTGTGAGCTTCCTGCTGGGAATTGACCACTGGGCTTCTAGAAGAGCAGTCTGAATGTTTGCCTGCAGTCGTCTCTTCAGCCTCTTTTATTTTGATTCTTGAGGCTGCCTCATAGATAAAGTCCAAGGATACTGAAAGTACTCTGGCCAGTAGAATGGAGAAAAATCATCTCTTTTATCCATTGCAATTCCTCAATGAGGTCTATCAGTTCAAAGTAGACATCCTGGGAAGGATATGGGAGTAGCCATGGCAATATCTGGAACACTGCTTTGCATTGCAAACAGTTCTGGAATTACCCCACTCCCTCCCTGGCTCGAAACCGCTTGCCTGTGTTGTCTCTCTCCAGGACTAAGCGGTAGGGCATGGGCGTGTCCTTCCCAGCTCCAAGTATCTCTGAGGCTACATCTTTTATTTCAGTGGAATAAAGTCTCTTTCCCAAGAAGTCCTTGAAAGTCCTGAGGTTTTTAGGTTCAGGGAAGAAAGAAGCTTGTTTACATCAGGGCTCTGGCTTTGTTGTTTTAAGTTGCTGTTCAAGTTAATCATTTGGGGTTTTGTTTTTTTTTCCCCTTTGGAACTCACGCTCAAGGGAATGGCTTATGACCTGGGGAATTAAGTCTATTCCCTCAGCAATAACACTGCCTACAGCCAAGGGGCACAGACTTTGATAGAGTTAAGATATGGTGAAGCATGACAATAGGACACTGGGGACAAACAACTAAACACCTCTTACCATACAAAGCCTGTGGGTGATATGTTTAATATCTAAACCTTCCCTTAGTATCCAGCCACAGAAAGGTGAGGTCTGGGAACTTGTTTTGGATGTGGGCTAACCCTGGGTAAACCCATTCTCCATAGCTTCCCCTTTGGGTCCTATGATCTTGTTCCAGCATCGTAGAAAGGTGGGGGTTGTTGTGGTCATCCTCAGGGACCTAAGCAGCACCAGAGATTCTGAGAGACCCTGTGAGGTGCCATCTTGGTAGTTCATGTGAGTACCACCATCTTGGCTGGTCTCTGCTAGTTGCTGGTCTGTGAGAATATGGGTCTGTATTGCTGGCACACCAACAGGACCTGTGAACTTGGTGCTGGGTTCCTATGGATGTGTGTGAGGCTCTCAGCCAACAGGAACTTCCTTGGCGGCTGCATCCCAGCTTTCAGAGAGGGCGTGGCAGCACTAGTCAATATACGTACTTTGTCCATTTTGGTGTATAAGGAAGTCCAGGCTTCCAACTGCATGAGTAGAGACTGGAGGAAGAAGCCCATGAAGAGTGGAGTGGTTGAATCTGATGCCTCAGGGCATGCTCATGCCTCCAGGGGGAAACCTGCCCACTTCCAAGTGCTCTGGGAAAAGCAAAATGGGAGAGCCAAGAAGAAAGGGAAAATAAGGAGCTTTATGTAACTATCCTTGCCAGCCCTTGTAGGTGAGAATCAGAATGGGGGGTGGGCACTCACTGAGATTTGCGGCAGGGACACCTGGTAGGGAAATAGGAGTAATGACATTTATTAGAAAAAAAAAAGGCCCTCAGGAGAATGGGCATGGGCTAATGAACTAAAGGCTATCCCAAGGCCACTTGGAATGGTAATTAGAGCAGGAGGGATGCTCTTTCCCAGGGAAGAGCCCCAAATTGGTTTCCCAATACCACATGGTCAGCCTAAAGATATAGAGGCCCTAATTTTGAGAGTCAGGAAGGATTGGAGGGAAGAGAAGGGTGTGATGTAATTATATTTTTATTTTAATAAATATTATGTAATAAACAACACAACACAACACACACACACACACACACACACACACACTATGTAAAGAAGCAATACAAATTGATAGCATCCTGAAAATTGTCCAAACTGACTTCCATAAAGGGTAAGGGATTAAATTGTTGACAATTCCAGGGATGCCTCAAAAAGAGAGATGTTTTGGAAGATGCCAAATCAAAGCCAAATAGTGGAGAGGTTTTATGTTTGTTTATTTCACTCACATTTTCATATACCAGTCAGTCGTCAAAAGCGGTGAAGGCTGGAACCTGGAGGCAGGAGCTGATGCAGAGGCCGTGGAGGGTGCTACTTACTGGATGGCTTGCTCAGCCTGCTTTGTAATAGAATTCAGGACCACCAGCCCAGGGATGGCCCCACCCACAATGGACTGAGCCCTCACACATCAATCATTAATTAAGAAATACTTGGCAGGCTTGCCCAAGGCCTGATCTTATGAAAGCATTTTCTTAACTCAAGTTCCCTCCTCTCAGATGACTTTAGCATGTGTCAAGTTGACAGAAAACTAACCAGCACACATCTGCACTTTTGTTTTGATTCAGATTAAGTTATTTTTGCTTTTTTCTGAACATTTACTTCAGTTCCTTGGATAAGAGACTAAGACCCAGACCCTGACCCCCAGCCACACCCTTAGGCTTGGCAATGTGCTAGAATGGTCCCTGGAACTCACGGAAAGACTTAACTCACATGGTCTAATTTGTTATAAAGGATATTTTGAAGGACAAAAATAGGTACTCAAAGAGATATACAGAGTAAGGTCTGGAAGGCTCAGAGCTTGGGAGCTTAGAAGACTTGATGAATTGGAATGTGCTACCGATTCCAATGTGTTCAGTAATCTGAAATCTCACCAAGTTTTGTCCTTCTGGGCTCCTCTGGAGGCCCTCACATGACTGCATAGTTGATTCAGTCACTGGTAAATGCTGGTCAGCTCAATCCTCACCCCTCCCCTCTGCTACTGGAGGTGGAAGGAAGCTAAGTTTCAGTTCTCTAAGGACTTGGTTGGTTCCCTTGGTAACAGCCTCCATTCTGAGGTTGTCCTGGTGCTCCCAGCCACAGTGAGTACAATAACCTTTGTATTGGTTACTTTTCTCCTCAGTGTGATAAGCACACTCCTGGAAATAGCTTAGGGAGGAAGGATTTATTTTTGTAATTCCGAGGTGGTTGGAACACATGGCAGGACCTCCTCATGTCCTCACAGGAATTAGAACCGAAAGGTGCTACCTGTCAGAAAGCAGAGCTGGTCCGTGAACCTCAAAGCTGTCTCTGGAGACACACTTTCTCCCGCAATGTTCCATGACCTCGCCAAACAGAGCCAACAGAAGACTAAGTGTTTGCATACATGAGCCTACAGGGGACATTTTACTTCGTACCGTAGCTGCATTCGAAGAGGCATATCACTCCAGAGTAGTGTCTAGAAACAAGGACCACATAGGTACTCCACAAGGCTCACCATCTTGTTTCTCTACCTTGGCTCCTCTGTCAAGCATCTCTTGCCTATACTGCTCCAGCCATCTCGCAGTCGAGCACCTACTCTCCTCATCAATCCTGCTGACAGACACCAAAGTTCCTGCCTGGCCTCCTCTCTCCAGCTCTTCTCCCATCCCCAACAATATCAGAGTTTGTTTGGAGGGGACGCTTTTAAGACTTTATTATTTCTAGATTCACGGCAAAACTGAGATGAGATTACAGAGTTAGTCCATGTACTCCCCACTCCGACACACACAGAATCCTCCCATTGTCAGCATCTCCACCAGAGTGAAGGAAGCACTTGTTCTGATCAACAAACGTGCTGACAGCGTTAGCGCCAGCCCACCTTCCGAGACTCAGTGCTACGTTATCACTAACTGCCAAATGACACACACATATCCTTTAAAGAGTCCCGCCATTGTAGCCTGCTCTTTCACTTTGTCTCTCTTGTTCTGTCTCTGTCTTTCTCTGTTTCCATCCCGCGCTCTCTTGTCCCTGCTTCACTGTGGCCTCTGACTCCTCCAATAAATCTCTTGTGTGATCTCTGAGGAGGCGTGGCCTTGTTAGAGGAAGTATATTATTCTGAGGGAAGGCTTTGTTTGAGGTCTTATATGCTCAAACTACATCATTGCTCAAGTCAAGGAGACCATGTACCACTGCCTTCTGATCAGGATTTAGAGCTCTCAGCTCCTTCTCCAGCACTATATCTGCCTGTACACTGCCAAGCTTCCCGCCATGATGGTAATGGACTAAACCTCTGAAACTGTAAGCCAGCCTCAATTTAATGATTGCCTTTATAAGAGTTGCCATGGCCATGGTGTCTCTTCACAGCAATGAAACCCTAACTAAGACACCATCCCTCACATTCACAATATTCTACTCAACCAAGGTCAAAATGGAGAGCACTTCGCATTGTGTTGACACATCATAAGCACTTAAAATCCATAGTTTGCATCAGGTTCCTTCCTGGTGTGAATTCTGTGGGTTTGGACAAATGGAGAGTGAGACATAGTACCCCAAGGAGTTTTAGAACTAAAGGTCATGTGTTCTACTTATTGAACCTCCCTTCTCACAGACGCATAGAACCATGGATAATTTCATTTTCTCCATAGTTCTGTCTTTTCTAGAATGTCAGTGTCGCAAAGTAGTAGGCACACTATCTGTAGCCACTTCCGGTTGCCTTCCTCCTTTTAATACTAAAAATTGGGGCTGGGGATTTAGCTCAGTGGTAGAGCGCTTACCTAGGAAGCGCAAGGCCCTGGGTTCGGTCCCCAGCTCCGAAAAAAAGAACCAAAAAAAAAAAAAATTTAGGGTTGGAGAGTTGGCTCAGCGGTTAAGAGTGTTGATGGCTTTCCCAGAGGTCCTGAGTTCAATTCCCAGCAACCACATGGTGGCTCACAACCATCTGTAATGGGATCAGATGCCCTCTTCTGGTGTGTCTGAAGTCAGCGATTATGTGTAAGTGTTTGCATGTGAATATGGGTTTGTACAATAGGAAAAGACACAGAGGCAAAAGCGTGGTCTATATACATATGATATGTTGTGATATGTGCTGTAGTATATATACATATATATGTAATGTGTATATGTGATATATAGAGATAAACATATGCTTTGCCTATATGTGATATATAGGCTATAATATATATACACACATGTTGTATATATGCTTGACCCAGGGAGTGATACTATTAGGAAGTGTGGCCTTGTTGGAGTGGGTGTGTCACTGTGGACATGGGCTTGAGACCCTCATCCTAGCTGCCTGGAAGTGAGTATTCGGCTAGCAGCCTTCAGATGAAGACTTGTCTTGGTCATGGTTTCTGTTCACAGCTGTAAAACCCTAACTAAGACATATGTATACCTATGTATATATGTATTCAAAATCATCCCCAGGACTTGCCTGTTTCTCAAGGGTGTTCTTGAGAGGCAGTGAGTGTACATGGAGCTGTTTACTGCCACCTTACGGTGAAAACATTGAGAAGAGAGTCTCACACATGGGTGTTCTGTGCATTTTTAAAGCTTGATCATTTTCCAGGTCATTTTGTCATGAAAAAAAAAAAAGGTGAATTGTTGACAAGCAAGAATTCCAGCACAATTAGCAAAGCTTATGCCTTTTCCCTTTCCAGATATACACTTGCCACCTTCTAGGTATCTTGCTAGAAACCCTGATTGTAGGGAAAGGACATGCATTAAATGGCTTATACCCTGGCTTTACTTTAGAATATTATAATCCCATCCAAGGTACCTTATCAAAATAGAAACAAAGAAAAATAATAGCAAAAAAAGGAAAAAAGTTTCTTAGCGACACTTTGTAATGACCTTGAGAGCCACCACAATGGAATATATGGCCAAAGCTGACACTTAACTGTGATTCCCCTGGGAACCCATACCCACACTTGGGTGTGTCTTTTTTTTTTTTTTTTTTTTTGATCATCTTTCTTCCTCCTAACTCTGGTGCTTAAAAATCTATATTAAAATAAGGTTAAAACCACAATTCTGCTTCATACTGGCTAGTCCAGAAATTTCTTTCTGCATTGAAGCCACAAACCATGGGTTTGTGACTGATTTTAGTTCCCTTAAGGGAACCCCCTAGGCTGCCTGTATGTTCCCTCACCACTGACAGCCACACTGTGGTTGAGTGTTGCTGACTTTTGAGGCCACTCTTCTGGTTCTCTCTTCTACCTCCTAGGCTGTCTTGGTATCTGAGACCAGTTCCTCTTCTGAGTTTCAACACTGGAATGTTCAAGTCTCAAGCTTTTCATCTCTCTGATTCCCATCACTTCCAGGGTCTATTTAAATTCAGGCTTTAGTCTCATGATTCCTACCCTCTCCTGCTTTTCTCCCTGGACTCCGCACTAGACGCCACTCGCTCTGTAGGGAGACGCATGGTCTACAGTGAGGAGTCTATCACAAAAGGCAGATTAGCAAGAGAAAAGCAGCCAGGAGTGGTGTGGTGGTGCTTGACAGGCAGGAGTACTCATGCAAGCCAGTTGGCTCTGCATAAGTTATGGGCCGGCCAGGGATACATAAGAGAAGCTAGAAAGCAAACAAATCAAAAGAAATCACAAACAGCCACCTAAACCCAAAACCACCAGGCAAGAAAGGCACAACATATTTATTTGGCCAGATGTCTATATGACATGGAAGCCCTCCGACAGGAAGGCGGCCAAGCCCAGGGGAATCTGTGTATTTTCATAACGACGGTTGACAAAGATGAGAGAAAATTTAAGATTTCCTTAGATTAAAATGCTCTGCGTGGCAGGTCATATTTCGCCATAGCATTTCCTGTATCTCATTGGCTTGATATCTAATGAGCATCTCTAGATAAATATCTAATATATAAACACCTTTAAAGGCAAACTTCTACTTTTTCCGACTCTTCATCCCAACCAGCCCTTCTCTAGTTTTCCACATCCCAGCATTCCACAGCTCCATTTTTGTAGTGGCTCATCCTTTGCTCCCTTTTCTTCTTGTCTATACCTCAGCCGCCATCATATCCTGTCAACTTTAGTCTTTTGCCATTTCTTTCCTCTACCCTTACCATTACCTAGTTAGAGCCGACATCAGCCTCCAACTACGAGAAAGACTTCCCCCTGGGCTTCCCTGTCTCTGTCTGTCTTGTCTGTTGCTCTACACAGGAGTAGGGAGAATTCCTTTTACCTTGAAGGAAGACTCTGTCTCCTTACTATTTCAAACCTAGCTGTGCCTTGTTTACCTTTGTTCACCTTCTGTTATAAACAAGTACAAAAGGCTGGATAATCTTGAAGAAAAGAATTTTATTTCTTACAGTCTGGAGAGTGGGAAGGTCTCAGGATTAGGGCCATATCTGGTAAAGGCCTTTCTTGCTAATGTTCTGCAGTGTTCTGAGGTGTATGACATGGTGAGAAAACCCATGGGAGATGGGCAGACCTGTTCTAGTGAGAATTAAGCCAATTACTTGACCACTCATGGAAGCTGCTCCATTACTTCCAAATTTGGCTCTCACATATGAGTTTGAGGACTAGATCAGTCAGAGGTGTGTGTGTGTGTGTGTGTGTGTGTGTGTGTGTGTGTGTGTGTGTGTTGCTGCTGTTGCTACTGCTGCAACCAGAACTTAAGAAGAGTACACTGAAGGAAGAGCCATCCATTTGGCTCATGGTTTTAGTCCATGGTGTTGGCTGGCTCCATCAGGACTTTGGTAAGGTAGAATCACCATGGTAACATTGTGTGGTGGAGGACCACTGCTCAGGAAGGCTGGAGTTAGGGGAAGGTCCAAAGACAAGAAACACCCTTCAAAGTCATAGACCCAGTGTGATGACTCTTCCGAGCTGTCGACTTGACTATACCTGGAATGAACTACAATCCAAAAATGGAGGGTACACCTGTGATCCAGATCTTGAGGCTGGAAGACACAGGCTTTTATCCAGATCTTAAAGCAGAGGGTCATGAAAAGCTCAGGCCCAGGTAAGTTTAATCCCAGGAGACAAAGGCAAGCAGATCTCTGAGTTCAAGGCCAGCCTGGAACAGAGCAAGTTCCAAATAAAGAACAGTTTAGGTCCAAGTGTGTGGTGCACACCTTTAATCTGGTTCGTACCTTCTTGACTACATAAGGGCAATGGAAGAAGGAAGGTGTCCTTTTATTCACCTGCTTGTACTTACTTGCCAGCACATCTGTTAGAACCTACTTCTTCAGGATTCCAGCTTACACAGAAGACAAGGTGAGGTCTCCTAGTCTCGTGGGATGGAACAACTACTTGGACTTCCCGTTCACAGCTGCCCATTGTTAGGTGAGTTGGACCTCAGACTGTAAGCCACTACAATTAATTCCCTTAATATATAGAGATATCCCTTAATATATAATATATGTTAATATAGTCACATCTTCTGTGACTCTAGAGAACCCTGCCTAATACAGCCATTGACCTTCCTTGAACTGGGCTTTACCTACTACTCCGTATCACCTTCTGGCTGCAAATGATGAATCCATTAGTGGATGAATCTTTTAATTAGCTCAGAAAACCCACAATCTAATTGCTTTCTCCAACTCCCACCTTTGAATAGTACATTGGGGGCCAAGCTTTCAGCCTATGAGCAATTTTGGAGAGACTTCATGCCCAAATCTTAAGAATGGGTTAGTTCCCAACATAAGAATTTTGGAGAATATTCAAACCATAGCATGTCCTTTCTCAGGCAATGGAAGGCACACAGCACCACCAGGGTGTTGAAGGCTTACATGCTCTGTGTCCACACGCACATCTTACCTCCTTACCATTGCCTCCCTCCTTCCTCCAACATCAGCTTTCCTGTTTCTCCTCCAGCACGTGGCTTCTCCTCCAGCACGTGGCCTCCTATACTATGCTACTCAGTGTGACTGAAAAACTCATCCCTGTCCCCTAGGTTTCTACTCAAAATTGTTTTAGCCAAGCATCCTTTCTAGAATCTTCTGTCTAACATAAATTTGTCATCCTTCTGCATCAACCTACTGAATACTAGTATTATAATCTTTCCTTATTGCATCTGGCCAATTTGTTTCTTTTTGAACTGAAGATATTGTAGAGAAAAGAATATGCATAGAAAAGTAACAAATGGCCTGCTGTCATTTGTGTAAGGATTCTAAACTTCCTGAAGAAGTTATTGTGATCAGTGTTTAAGATTAAAAGTACCAACAGTTGGGTCCATCACCCCCTCTAATTGACAGACAGCAAACACAAGGTATCCAAATGAGACATTGTGTTGAGGGCCACAAGACAACTACTGCACAGTAAACCTCAAAGAATCTGGCCCTACGATACCAGATTGGAGATTACATCTGAGACTCCTCCCATGTTCCTTAGTTTGAATTTGTGTACATGAACAGGAACTAGAAGTCAGGAAATCAGAATAGGTACGGGTCTCTCTCTCTCTCTCTCTTTCTTTCTCTCTCTCTCTCTCTCTCTCTCTCTCTGTGTGTGTGTATGTGTGTGTGTGTGCGCATGCGTGTGTGTTGCATGAATGAACGTATATTTGTATGTAGAAGGAAAGAGACAGAAATAAAGTCAGAGAGAGAGAGAGAGAGAGAGAGAGAGAGAGAGAGAGAGAGAGAAAGAGATCAGAGGATCAGTGCATGCAGTTGTGTCTGGCACATCTACAATGGGTGGGGTAGACCAGCAGGCCTGAGAGCCAGGGAAGAGCTGAGAGCTAATTTTCAGATGAACTCCTAATACTATCTGATGACAGATTTCCTTCTTGCTCAGTGGCAGCCAGCCTTCTCGTTCTGTCTAAGGCTTTCAGCTGACTGGTTGAACCCCACCCATATCAGAAAGGACAACACACTTTACTCAGAGTCTGCTGATTTCAGAATTAATCTTATCTGAAAACACCCTCACAGTAATTCTGGAATATTTTAAAACTGAATATCTAGTTGTTATGCCATATCACATAGATAAAACCAAAGCAAACCAAACCAAAAAACATAATTAGGACCTGGTATGATACACATGCTTCTAATCCTAGCACTTGGGAAGCAGAGACAGGTGGATCTCTATGGGTTTGAAGCCAGCCTGGTCTATATAGTGAGTTCTAAGCCAGTCAAGGCTACATAGTGAGATAATAAACAAAGAACAAACATAAAAATATTTTTAATTGGCTGTGGGAATCAGAGGATGACTCTTCCTGATGAGAGGCTCTGGTTATCAGAAATGGGGCTCCACAGGGATTGCAGATGGCAAGTTCACTGTCCAGCAACTCAGGAGTCTAGAAGGCACAAACTCACACTGGGCAAGGGCAGGAGCAGGAGCAGGAGCAGGGGCAGGGGCAGGGGCAGGGGCAGGGGCAAGGGCAGGGGCAGGTCCCACTTTAGCTGTGGGCATGGGCAAATCCCTTTTATTCGGGACCTTCTTTAAGAAAAAGAATACAGGAGGCTGAAGGTACCTGCTAGCATGTGTAAAGCCCCCCCTTCCACTCCTAGAATTGGGAAGGTGAGGGTGGGGAAGAGAAATAGAAGCAGGAGAAGAAAGAAAAGGAAGATGAGGAGGATGGAGTTGGAATGGGGAGGAGGAAGTGGAGGAGGGAGAAGAGGAGGAAGGGGAGAAGGGAGAGGAGAGGGAGAAGGAGGGAGATAAGAAGGGAGAAGAGCGGGGTTGGGGATTTAGCTCAGTGGTAGAGCGCTTGACTAGCAAGCGCAAGGCCCTGGGTTCGGTCCCCAGCTCCGAAAAAAAGAAAAGAAAAAAAAAAGAAGGGAGAAGAGGAGGGAGAGGAGGAGGGAGAGAAGGGGGAGGAGGAGGGAGAGGAGGAGGGAGAGAAGGGGGAGGAGGAGGGAGAAGAGGAGGGAGAGGAGAAGGGGGAGGAGGAGGGAGAAGAGGAGGGAGAGGAGAAGGGGGAGGAGGAGGGAGAAGAGGAGGGAGAGAAAGAGCAGAGACATGGAATAAGAGGAATAAAAGCAGAAGGAGGAGAGGAAGATGAAATAGAAGGGAGAGGAGGAGCAGAGGGCAAATCTCGGTACCAGACCTTGGGCAGGGTCCTGAACACAAGTCTTCTGGCCCCACAGCACAGTCCTCTCTGAGGAAGAACGAAGATAGAACAGAGAGAAGCTGAGGCCCCTTCCCGGCGGTCTTGGAGCAGGTAAGGAGTATGGATCAATATTTGCATCTTAACAGATGACTGGATGTTGGAGGAAGTGTTTGGCTGCTGGGCTCGCCTTGCCTTTACCGCAGAACATGACCTCCACGGAAGCACAAACATTTGGGCCTGTCTGAGTTCAGATGTCTCTCCTCTACATCAGGGATTGGCAACCTCCTTCTTGCAAAAGGCCAAAAGTAAATACTTTAGGCTCTGTGGGCCATATGGTTCCTGTTGCAATTACTCATCTCTGCTCTTGTAACGGGGACCAGCCCTAGGCAATCCAATAAAATTTTATTTACCAAGATGGGTGATGGGCCAAGCTTGGCCAGCCTAAGCTACAACTTGCTGACCCCTGCTCTAGGACCCCAGGTTACAATAAAAAAGAGTAAGGCATCACCCAGGATGTTTTCTTCAAGTCATTTGAATAATATCAGCATGTGAACCCGATCACAGCAGTGGTTCCAGTTAAAGTTTAGGCCAAAGAGGAGGCACAGAAGGGCCCTGTTCGTGTTTGGGAGCCAAAGGAAGTTCTACACGGTTCCTTGGGTCTTGTACTTCAGTATGACATGTACTCACCCTCTGGATGGCCTGTCCTCTTCATGATGGTCAGCAATCCTCAGTGTATTCTGCTATGATGTTCTTTATCAGTGTTGCAGGACCGTTGAGGGCTTGGGCCACAGCCATTCCATCTTCTCCTGGATGCTCTTTAATAGCCACTGTGACTGGGGACACAGGCACAGTTATTCACACAACACACTTCCAAGTCCAGTCGGGCACACAGCAGTCTCTGTCTCATGATAGCCAGACATGGAGGCATCAATGCCAGAAGTGGTGGTGGGGTGGGGGTAGGGAGTGGGAGGTGCAGGGGTGGAGGGAGACTGTCTTCCCAGCTCTGCCCCACTCCACCCCACCCTTGTGTCTTGGGTAAGAGAAACAAGACCATATGTTTATCTTCGTGCTTACTTCTAAACTCTCAACTGACAGTCACTGACTTTCAGTTGCCTTGCTTTAGGAAACAACCATTCATGTTTCCTGTGGGAATGATAAGCAGGGAGCAAGCTGGTGGAGTTGGCAGTACACACACACATGTGAGAACAGAGCTGTCAGCCTCTCCTGTCCTTGCCTGGTGCTCCCGAACTTGAGCCTTACGTCGTGCTCGGCTCACACACTTAAGGCTTGAGTTATGCTTGGCCCACACCCATGATATAGGATAAACAACCTAGAAGGTGGCTTCAAGGGTCCCTCTGGTCCCCACGCTTTTTAGCTTTTTATCTGAGATCTTGAGGTGGAAGAATTAGCTGCACACACACACACACACACACACACACACACACACACACACACACACGCACGCACACACATCATGCACATGGTGAAAGTATTAAGAGCCAGGTGTGGTGATGCAAGCCTTCAACGTGCCTTTAATCTCAGCAGTTGGATCTCTGGGAGTTTGAAGCCAGCGTGGTCTACATAGGGAGTTTGAGGACAGCCAGGGCTATGTAGAGAGATCCTGACTCAAAAAAGAAAAGAACAGAAAAGAGAAGACAGGAATTACTAATTAAAACCCCACCTCACATAGCTATTTCTCCACTCAAACCTCTGTCCAGATGTGCTGTCATAAACACTCTGAGATGCCATGCCAAAGCAAATGAGCTTCTCAGGAAGCTGGTGAAAGGGACAGTAGGTCAGTGCTCAGCCAAGAAGGTTCTGGAAGCCAGCGCCAGGGAAGGAATGAGGAAGAGGAAGTTCACAGAACATCAAGAGGGTTCCTTCAAAAGGGACTGATTAAGATAGCAAGGGAGTGAGTCAGACTTATGGGTGAACCGATAAAGCAAAGATGTTTTTGTGAAAATGGCTGTTGCAAAAACACAAGTGACTACACACTGACGGCGTGTATCAGAAGTAGTCCTGCCCAACCCCCCCCCCAACCACAGAAGCCTCCTCTCCTTTGTGCTCATCTTGAGGTCTGATGGATGCAAAAGTTCTGCTTGATATTAGCATAAGAACATATTTAATTTTCCCAGATAAATTTTCAACTTAAGATTTTATTTTATTTACGAAAACACATCTCCCCTTTTAGCTGTTCCTCCTTTGTACTATTTGGGCTCAGAGAATGAAGACGGTTTTCCATAATGTTGGAGTGGAAAAACCTTCTTCTATAATCAAGATATCAATAGGGTGATGTCCCACCAAAATTTTGATACTTTCTTTGCACAACAAATTAAAGATGACGGAGCGACTCAGTGAGAATATGTTCGAGACATACAGCCATAAGTGGCCAATTACCATGACACAGAGAAAGCAAAGACAGATGAAGAAAAAGAAAGAAAGGTAGCTAGGAGTTCCCGAACAACACAAGCTATTGCTCTTGCCCTGGTTGCTTCCCAGAACTAGATGGTAAAACCCATTGCTGAAAATAAAACACACTTTGGCTATGCAAGATATAGAAAAATAAAGGCACTGACCTGAAAAACACACCCCACCCCGTCACCCCCTTTCTGTCTAGTTTTCATAGTGCTCAAGGCTGCCAGGAGAGAAAAAGCCATTAATCCTGCACCCTATAACACTGACCTGCAAGGCAAGATGTGCCTCTGGGCACAGCGGTAGCACAAAAGTTGTGGGAGCAACCAACCATTTTCTGATTGGATTTGAGGTATGCTCTGCAGGATGGAGTTCAGACCTGGTACTCTAAACTGGGTCAAAAAGCTCATGGCTAGACAGGCCACAAGCCTAGCCTGTCGAGAACCTACTCCTGTTGTCTTACTAAATGGACATGTAGTCTGTCAGACTGCCTTCTAAATCTTTATGCTTTAGATTGATTAGTAATGCCTCGGGAAACTTCTCTCTGCAGTGGGCTACAGTTAATGCAGAGGCTCTTAACTGGTCAAAGGGCTGAGTGACTGCCGAGCGCTAGGCCCTTAAATGGAACATCTGTATCCCCTCCACCACCCATCCCCCCAGGTTCAGGGGACATCATGGAAGGGGGAGTGGAAAGAATGTAAGAGCTGGAGGATGGGGAGGGGTGCTATGAAGTCCTGTCTTCTGGAGATGACATGGCCGTGAATGAACTCGACCAGCTCTGATTATATCCACAGGACCAAGCCAACAAGATCAGCAAGCGAACATTCCAACAGGCAGTGCTAATTGGACTCAGAGAATTAAAAAAAAAAATAAAAGGAGAGGACATGAAATGGGAGGGCAGATGTGCTGGGGAGTGTCTGAGGGGAGGAGGAAGTTGGGGTGTGTTGATCAATATACACTGTTTACATGTATGAAATTGCCCAAGAATAAGCAAAAGCTATTGCGTTAAGAAAAGAAAGATAAGGGGTTGGGGATTTAGTTCAGTGGTAGAGCGCTTGCCTAGGAAGCGCAAGGCCCTGGGTTCGCTCCCCAGCTCTGAAAAAAAGAAAAAGGAAAAAAAGAAGAAAAAGAAAAAGAAGAAAAAGAAGAAAGAAAAAAAAAAGAAAAGAAAGATAAACCTGGAGCAAAACTGTCAAAGATCACGGTTAACAGATTCAGAGAAGTGGGTGGTCAGGATGTGACTGAAGACACATCAATACCTACATTTAATGGTTGCCAGGGACCACAAAAGAACACCTGCCCCAGCCATTTCAACCATGCAGTATGGGTGCACGGACAAAACCCACACACCCTCGTACCTATTTTTGTCTTTGGGAGGCCCAAAGTTAGCAGTGGCGAGCAAAAAGAAAATGTGTCTATCATTTGATTTAGTGATCCCGCAGCTAGGATTGGAGGCCATCCCTCAGGAATACTCCACACGCCCACACTGCCCCATCAGTTGTTCATTAAGATCTCGTGATGACAAATGTTAGAAACACTGCTGTCTCTACTACTGGCTCAGAATGTGTCTTCAAGAGTTTACACAAACCTCATCCTCCAGGGCAGCCTGGCAAATAAATACTTTTGCTGTCTTGTGTCTTCAGAGGACTCACCTGAGCACTGGTGCAGGTTATTCCAGGTCACTCAGCTGCTGGGAAGTGGGAGGTGCAAGTGTAACATGAGCCCGGCAATCTGACTTGTAATGCGTACCATACAACTCCTAAGTTCTATTGTATAAATCACAATGTCCTAACAAGACAGATTATAAAATGAAACAGATGGGTAGCAGTGTAAATTCAGTTTTTAAAAATGCAAAATGCTGCATATGTGGGAGGGGTGGTGGTGGTGGTGGTGGTGGTGTGTGTGTGTGTGTGTGTGTGTGTGTGTGCACACGTGCATGTGCAATGGAAGGAACATACACATTGTTAATAACAGTTGCTCCAACCAGGCTACATTTGATGCATATAAGAATGAGGTATGATGGTATAGGAAGAATTTTCATTTCTATTATGTAAGTTGTTGACTATTTAAGAATATTGAACAGTGGTGGAGCACGCCTTTAATCCCAGCACTTGGGAGGCAGAGGCAGGCGGATCTCTGAGTTTGAGGCTAGCCTGATCTACAGAGTGAGATCCAGGACAGCCGGAGCAGAGAAACCTTGTCACGAATACTATCCCCCCACCAAAAAACAAAAAAGAAAGAAGAAAAAAGAAAAGAAAGAAAGAAGGAAGGAAAGAGAAGGAAGGAAGGAAGGAAAGAAGGAAGGAAATTTAAGAAAATTGTAGTAGTTGGGTGGCTTGCAGGTGTCACTGACCTGGCTGTGAGCAGTTTCACTAGAGCCATGATTGGCTCTAGGTTTTATTGACTGGATGGAAGTCTTATCAGGGTGATGGCAGCAAGTGGGGCAGTGGTCCAAGTGGGGTGAGCAGTAGGCCAGCTGCTCTCCGGAGGTGCTCTGGGAGTGGCTTCAGACTTGACCACAGACATGAGAGAAACCATGCTCTCTCAGGATCATACTTTCTCTCCCTGAAGGCTCTGGAGAAGGGTCTTCCTGGCTTCCTCCTCACTCCTGTTCTTTGTGCGATCCATGTTGTGTCTTGTGGACTTGTCATGCCAGTCTCTGCCTGTATTGTAGGGTACTGTCACGAGCCTCTTCTCTTAGGTGCGCCAATCACGTTGGACTTAAGGTTCACACTGCTTTTGTATGATCTCGTCTTGATTTGATGGCTCTATGAACCTCATCTCGACTCACACAGATGTCATAAGTTTGCAAGCTAATTTACAAACAGAATTTCAAAAGCAACTTGAATTCAGGCACCTTGCGTGGATGGACAGTGCTTGCCCCAGAAGATATGGGACCAACCATTGGTGGTTGGGATTGGGACTTGGATATAAGCAAGAGGGGTACAAAAGGCAGAAAATGGGAAGACAGAGGTTTCTGGGAGCTTTGTGCTACTCAACCTTAGGTGGCCTACTTATGACTTCTTTAAATA
This sequence comes from Rattus norvegicus, assembly GCF_021556685.1. Lineage (NCBI taxonomy): Eukaryota > Metazoa > Chordata > Mammalia > Rodentia > Muridae > Rattus > Rattus norvegicus. Next base: position 26,481,559 of record NC_141550.1, on the reverse strand, counting down.
TATATATAATGTATGTATATGTTATATATTCAATTTATTCTTTGACAGTGTCATGCATGCATATCTTTACCATAGCTACCTCACCTTGCCCTTCTCTTTCTCCTGGGACTCTGCTCACCACGTCTTCCTTCTACCTTTCTAACACACCGTATGTAATCGTGCTGCCTGCTGGAATGTTGGTTCACCTTATTGACCTGTGCCTGTAAGCCCAGCTGCACCGTTTGTGAATACAATGGCCATGTCCTGTCCAGAGGACATTTCCCAGCACTTGCCCTCATCCTCTGCCTCTGACAGGAAGGGAAGGAGGGGCCAGGGAGGGGAGGAAGGTGGTAGGAGAGGACAGAAAAGAGGGGGGGGGCATATTTGATTCACATAAGAGGTCAAAAGTTTGCAAGCTAATTTAAAAACAAAATTTTAAAGGCAATTTGAACCTAAGCATCCTATGTGGGTGGACAATGTGTGCCCAGAAGATATGGGTTATTAAATGAGAACTCTCAGTTCTCTCAATTTTCTCATCTGATTTTCCCTGAACCTGGAGGGGAAAGTGGTTAATATAGATGTTCCATTTCAGGCTAAACGCCCGACAATAAATTATTCTCAGCTCTTTGACCTACTATGAGGCTCTGCATTAACTGAGGTCTGTTACAGAGAGAAGTTTCTCTGGATATGGTTGCAACAGCACTGATCTATGAGTATAAGAATAAAGATTCAGAAAGCAGTTTGACACATGTTCTTTTAGAACAGAAATACTTTCTTCCCTAGGGCCCCTGACCTTGCCAGCCATGGGCTTTTAGCCAGATTTACAGTACCAGGCATGAATTCCTTCAGTGGAGCACACCTCACATCCAATCAGAAAGTGGTTGGCTGCCCCCGTAACCTACATGCTATTACTGTACCTGTGGGCACATTTCGCCTGCAGACTGGTGTTGTGTCTTCAGGTTTAGTACTTACTTTCTCCTCCAGTGGTCTGCATAGCACCTTTGAGCACCGTGAAAACTGGGCAGCAGGAGCGGGTTTTCAGTCAGTTCCATCCCAGCCGGATCTCTCTGTGGCCTACGAGTGAAGTGGTTGCCTCTCTTCCTCCTCCTCCCCCCTTCTCCTCCCTCTTCCTCCTCTTCCCCCTCTTCCTCCTCTTTCCCCTCTTTCTACTCCTCCCCCTCTTCCTCCTCCTCCCACTTCCTCCCCCTCTTCCTCCTCTTCCCCCTCTTCCTCCCCTCTTCCTCCTCTTCCCCCTCTTCCTCCCCTCTTCCTCCTCTTCCCCCTCTTCCTCCCCTCTTCCCCCTCTTCCCCCTCTTCCTCCTCTTCCCCCTCTTCCTCCTCTTCCCCTCTCCCCCTCTTCCTCCTCCCCTCTTCCTCTTATTCCTCTTCCTCCTCTTCCCCCTCTTCCTCCTCTTCCCCTCTCCCCCTCTTCCTCCTCCCCCTTCCTCCCCCTCTTCCTCCTCTTCCCCCTCTTCCTCCCCTCTTCCTCCTCTTCCCCCTCTTCCTCCCCTCTTCCTCCTCTTCCCCCTCTTCCTCCCCTCTTCCTCCTCTTCCCCCTCTTCCTCCTCTTCCTCCTCTTCCCCCTCTTCCTCCCCTCTTCCTCCTCTTCCCCCTCTTCCTCCTCTTCCTCCTCTTCCCCCTCTTCCTCCTCTTCCCCTCTCCTCCCTCTTCCTCCTCCCCTCTTCCTCTTATTCCTCTTCCTCCTCTTCCCCCTCTTCCTCCTCTTCCCCTCTCCCCCCTCTTCCTCCTCCCCTCCTCCTCTTCCTCCTCTTCCCCCTCTTCCCACTCTTCCTCCCCCTCTCCCTCCTCTTCCCCCTCTTCCTCCTCCTTCCCCTCTTCCCCCTTTTCCTCCTCTCCTCTTCCTCTTATTCCTCTTCCTCCTCCTCCCCCTCTTCCTCTTCCCCCTCTTCCTCCTCTTTCCCCTCTTCCTCTTCCCTCTCTTCCTCTTCCTCTTCTTTCTCTCCTTTCTTCTACAGTAGGATCTTACCATCTAGTTCTCGTGGCAGGAGCACTGCAACAGACTCTCGTTTTGGTGGCTTCAGGACCCCCCTGACTAGTACTCATAGAGAGGCTATGCCACTGAATTTTCATATTTAATAACATACATCTTCTGGGGGAAAACATTGCCCATCCATGCAGCATACCTGTGTTTAAACTGTGTTTAAATTGTATTTTTAATTTGCTTATAGGTCACATAAATTCCCTCTTCTTCCCTCTTTCATCCTCACCTCCTTCCTACCGTCTTCTTTTCCTGTTGCATCCTCCCCTCACTTCCTCTTCCTTCATTTTTATTTTTGAGACAGTATTTCTATGTAGTGCCAGCTGGTCTTGAACTCATGATTCTAGTGCTTTGGTCTTCCATGTGCTGAGACTAGAGGAATGAACCACTACATTCAGCTTAAATTCCTTCTTCATTTAAACCGTAGTTTAGATTTTCTTTTGCTTATTGCCAAATTCATGCATCCCTAATTGATATTTTAACGCCATATCCATTCACCCACCCATTAACCCATCCATCTATCTGCCTACCCATCCACCTGTCCATCTATCCACCTGTCCATCTATCCACCTACCCACCTACCCATCCATACATCCATCGTTCCATCCATCCATCCATTCATCCATGGCATCCATCCATGGCATCCATCCATCCATCCATCCATCCATCCATCCATCCATGGCATCCATCCATCCATCCATCCATCCATCCATCCATCCATCCATCCTGTTAAGCAATCCTTAGAAGATGCTAACATTGTGTCGTTCAGGGAGCTAAATGGAATATAATTCAGAACTGAGTTGGGGACATGAGTACTTAGTGTTTATTAAGTAGATGAATGAATGGAATTCTTTTATGGAACTGACACTGGCAAGTAGACAATTAAAATGTGTGGTGGAGCGTGAACGGAGGCACAGGGTGTTTTCCTGTAGGCCATGAAAGTCCTGAGGCTAAAGGTACTGAGACAGAGACAATAATCAACTCTAATGGAGGCATGGAAGGTAAAGGAGGTGCGGCTGGATGGAGAGATGGCAGTTTGGGGGTCAGGGCTAAAGGTCGAGAGAAAGGAGAGAAACACCATGAAGGTCAATTTGGAGACCTGAACATGGACATACACCCCCCCTAAAATGGTAAAATGTCCAAAGAGGGGCTACAGTGTGTACATTCTGGGGCAGGGATCGTGTTACCAGGTGATTTACTGATGTGTTTGAGGCAGGGTCTTGCCTTACATTTACGCTCTTCCTATGCCCAGTGCTGACACTGGTGCTGTGCAGCCCTGTGTGCGGCTGGGAAGCCTCTCAGTTTCTACATTACCTGACTGCTGACTGCTAGACAGCGCACAGCAGAAGGAGAAGGCCCCTGCAGAGCAAACCTTTCCCTTTTGAGTCAGATGCTGGGCTGGTTGATGCTGGAGTCTCCGGTTCATAGCATGTGCAAAGTCTAGGCTTTGTGCTTTGTGGAGCATGTGTTAATGCTCACGGGATGTCTCCAGTAGGCCTTTCACTCACACGTCATCCCTTCGCAGCTGTGTTTTCTGGACAGAGCCTCGGAAAGCTGGGTAATGCTCAAGCTTCCTCCTGACACTCAGCTTCTCCCTCTCTGTCTCGCTTGCCAGGGGAACACACATAGGTAGCTTTCATTTCCATGGGCCTCCTTCCCCGTATTTCTAAAATTAACCTAAACACTTCAGGAAAAAAAAACCCACATGATATAAAATGTGTTCTGCTCCGAGTAAGTGCTCAAAATTGGTGGAGTGTGTGTGTGTGTGTGTGAATCGAAATGAAAACTGTTAAGAGCCAGCATCTTGAGGAAATCCGTCATCATTGGGAAAGAGTAATCAGAAAGTGTGTTGTTTTTGTGGTGTGTGTGTGTGTGTGTGTGTGTGTGTGTGTGTGTGTGTATGCCACAGCATGTGTATGGAATTCAGAAAACAACCTTGGATGTTAGTTCTTGCCTCCCATTTTGAGATCCAGGTCTCCTTTTTTTCTTGTTGATGGTTGTGTACACCAGACTAGCTGGCTGGCCCATGGACTTCTGTCTCCACCTCCCATCCCATCCCAGCCGTACTGAGATTACAGATGTGTGCTACCATGTCTGACTTTATGTTGATTTGGGGATTCGGAGTCAGGTCTTCACTCTTGTACTCACTGAGCTGTCTCTCCAGCACCTAGGTTGACCTTTGTGTTTTCCTCATGGCGAGTTGCTTCTGAACTTGCTCCTGGATATGAGTGCTTGGACAGGATTGTAGCTCTTTTGGACAATGTAGCTTGGGGGTAACAGTGGTAGCTTGGGGGTGACAGTGGGCGTGTTCTAGATGTGGCAGGTATATAAAGCTGAGCATTTCTCCTGAGGTTCTTTTGAGGGTTTTTGGAAGAGCCCCTTCTCCTTGGATCACTCATTTTTGTTCTTTTTCTTTCCATTTCTTTCTTTATTTGTTTCTTTCTTTGTTTCTTCCTTTCTTCCTTCTTCTCCTTCTTCCTCTTCCTCTTCCTCCTCTTCCCTCCTCCCCCCTCCTCCTCCTTTTTAGATATTTTGATACAGAGTCTCATTAAGTAGCCGAGACTGGCCTCAAACTCAGGAATCCTGCTTCTGCTTCCTAATTGCAATCGGCGGGCATTAATTCTCATTTAGAAAGCATCTGTGACAGCTGATTTCTTATTTCCTTTCCCAGCCCCTAGGCCCATGGACTTACTCTTCTGTTTTCTTCCTTCTGAGGATCCTTTCCCTGCATGAATGCCCATTTATGGCAGAGTATTAGGCCAACACCCTCTGGCTCTATCTCACTCACAGCGTATCCATTACCCACCATACATCCATTACCATGGCCATTCAGTTTGCTCAGTCCAAACCCAGGGCAGCAGCAGACTTTCTCCATGCCTCTGATTATGGCTCAAGAGCTAGATTTATTTTCTTTAAACACACACACACACACACACACACACACACACACACACACACACACACACCTTATATATATCTTACTCAGTAAGTTCTGAGTACTTATCCTACCTACCTTGACTTTCCTGCTTACCCAACAAACATGCTAGCCTCGCTGCTGTCCTTTGCTATTGACAATTCCAAGGCTTCTTCTCCATGTGTAACTCGCATGACCCAGGTGCTGAGTCCTCTGTCTCTCTGAGCCTCTCCTAGCCTTTCCTCTTGTGGATATCTCTGCCTGATTATCCTGTAAGAGAGTACAGATATCTAATATATATATAATCTAATATCTATCTATCTAATATATATATTAGATATCTATATATATTATATATATATTATATATATCTAATATATATTAGATATATATATTAGATAGATATATATTAGATATCTGTCCTCTGTTTTCTCCCCAAATTGTAGAGGACTTTCTTTTTTTTTTTTTTTTGGTTCTTTTTTTCGGAGCTGGGGATCGAACCCAGGGCCTTGCGCTTCCTAGGCAAGCGCTCTACCACTGAGCTAAATCCCCAACCCCTGTAGAGGACTTTCTTTATGCTTCTCAAAACCTGATCCCAGAAGAGCTCTTCTCTCTAGGTGTGAGATGAGAAACAAGTACATCTCATCTCACTGAGAGAAGGGTAGAGACCATACTGATTACCTTTCCTTTCTCTGTCTTTATCAGGATCCCATGCCCTTCTACTCCCCACGAAGTTGAGGGACACAGGGTCATGCATGAGTCAATTTTGAAAATTTGCTTTGCAGTGTTACAGATTGAATGTTCCATCCTCTTAAAATCCACACATTGAAGGCATATAATATTAGGAGGTGGGGCCTTTGGACATGATTAAGTCACGAGGGTGGAGCCCTCGTGAATAGGGTAAGTGCTCTAATAAAAGAGACTCCGGAGAGCTGTCTTGTTCTTTTTCTTCCCGCATATATGGTTAAACATTATTTCTGGGTGTGTCTGTGGGGATGTGTTTGAAAGGTTTGTGTGTGTGTGTGTGTGTGTGTGTGTGTGTGTGTGTGTGTGAGAGAGAGAGAGAGAGAGAGAGAGAGAGAAAGAGAGAGACTCTCTGATTCACTCTCTTTGCCTGCCTGTTTGATCTAGAACATCAAATGCACCTCATTATCCGTCATGATTCTCAGACCTTCAGATAGTAGCCCATTATACCTGTCTGTTTCTGTTTATCATCTATCTGTGAGGTATGTACTAATAAAGGAAGAGGACAGAGGACTGTTTCAGGAGTCAGTTCTTTCCTTCTCCCTCACGAGGCAGGGTCTTTCTTATCTCTGCTGTCCTGTTGCCCCGTGCTAGCTGACCCACGTGCTTCTGCCAACTCTTTGGTCCCAGACTCTCTCGTCGCCATCAGAGGGCTGAGGTAACAGGAGAGCATCGCTGCATCTGACTTCTTAGGCAGGCTCCAGCGATTGACCTTGGGTCACAGGCCTTCGAGGTTAGCAGTTTATGCCATCCTCATTTTGCAATGATGTTTTGCTATCTTAACCATTCTGGCAAGAAAGACACTGTGTCTTTGGGATTGGGATAATTCTTAGAGAAAATAAAAGTCCTGGCCAGGAGTGTAACATTGATGTGCAACTGACTAGTCCAGAGCCAATCTTCTCTGCCTGATCCCATAACACAAGAGTCCAATTTGCTCTAATTATCCCAGGGCCAGTTGTCAGGCAAACAGACCCACCATTGTAGCCCAGAGCCCAGGTCCATATCTGAAGTCTGCAACCTGCAGCCGGCAGCCCCGCAGCCCACAGCCCCGCAGCCCCGCAGCCCCGCAGCTGGCTGCCCAGCATAGCTATTCTCACGAGTTAGTTCTGAGTACTTATCCTACCTACCTTGACTTTCCTGCTTACCCAACAAGCATGCTAGCCTCGCTGCTGTCCTTTGCTACTGAAAACTCCAAGGCTTCTTCTCCATGTGTAACTCGCATGACCCAGGTGCTGAGTCCTCTGTCTCTCTGAGCCTCTCCTAGCCTTTCCTCTTGTGGATGTCCCTGCCTGATTACCCTGTAAGAGATTACAGGGTTTTGGCTCTCCCACTCATATCTATCCTCTATCTGTGGGTTTTGGGTTTTTTTGCATCTATGCCTTAAATCCTTTAAATGGAAATTATGAAGACAAGTAAGATTACGATTAAAAACAATGCACACAAAATGCAGTAGAATGGCTGTATTAGGTAGAATAAAAATTTAGAAATGATTTCAAGTGTGCAGGAGGATGTGAGTGTAGGTTCCGCGCGAACATCACATACCCTTATAACGGGTCTTGAGCATCCAAAGATAATGGATTTGGATGATTCAAGAGATGCAGGAACTAACCCTCTGCAGTCATCAAAACCTGTTTGTGTGCACGTCCTGCTGGTTGCTTCTATCTCTCTCTCTGAACCCTGACTAACGGCCACTTGGCTGCTGTGAGAACTAAATGAGATCCTTCCACTAAAGACTGAATCTTATCAGTCATGGAGATGCGGAGCCAACCATCTTCCTTGAGGGGGAACACTTGACTTCTTGCTCCAGTAGGAGTGCTAGGAAGCCAGCGGTCCAGTGTTTTGTGGCATCCTTTCTCGTAGTGTCAACTCTCAGAGGGGCAAAGGGTGTATTTCCTGATGTATCTCCTGGAACCTGAACCCATTCCAAGGCACCCAAAGGAAGAGAGAGCATGTCCCTTGGCTCTATGGGATCCTAATGCTGAGATAACTCATACAGAAAGCAAGAAATGGCCCTGGAAAACACTGGGCTTGAGGCTGAAGTTCTTTAGCCTGAGTCTGATGGTTATTCCTGATTGAGAGTAGTACCTTAAAGACCATATTTAAAGAAAAAGACGTCCTAGATGCCAATAAAAATAATAACCCAATAAAAAAATAATAACCAAGCAAGAAAACTGGAAAACCTATAGGCCAATGAATCCAGATTGGGTGGCCAAGGTATAATTGTTGTGGGTTAGGAATTGTCTGTGTTTGGCTATCCTCAGTGGCTGGCTGGCACCTTGTCTGCTAGCCCTCCCGTCTGTCTGGACTAGATACTTGTGTTTGCTGCAAGTAAAAAGATAATCACACTTGGTTTAGCAACTCAACACTCCAGGAGTAGAGTATAGGCTGAAAAAGTTAGTCTTGGGCTGAGGAAACCTTTTTTAAAAATTTATTTATTTATTTTTATTATTTGTGTGTGTGTGTGTGTGTGTGTGTGTGTGTGTGTGTGTGTGCCTGAAGAGGCTAGAAAAGGAAGTCAGACCCCCTGGAGCTGGAATTACAGGCAGTTGTGAGTCCCCTGATGTGGATGCTGAGAACTGAACTCTTGTCAGAGTTCAAGAAGAGCAAGCAATTTTTAAGCACGGAGCCACCTCTTCATCCCCACCTGAGGAAGTATTTTCCTTAGGTCAAATGAGGAGATCCTCAGAGACTGGGGGAATGAAAGGCTTGTGGCATTAGAAGGTGAGAAGACTTGGTTGGTCATAGCCAGGGTAGGAGAGGCAACTGGAGGGTTAAGTATAAGTAACCACCAGACCCTGATCAGAGAGTCTGGAAAGCTGTAGTCAGTGGTCTTGATGGTGGAGACACTCCCCGGGGGCTGGTAGAAAGCCTAGCAGGCTAGGCACCAGGCTCAACGGGTAAGCTGCAGGAATGAAGCCCCCGTTTCACCCCCAGCTCCACATAGAACGAGTTTGGTGTCACAAACCTGCAATCCCAGAATTTGGATTTGAGAGGTAGAGGGAGGAAGATTTGAAGCCAAGGGTCATCCTTAAAAGTAAATTCAAGGTCATATGAGACCTTGTCTAGAAAAGAAAAAGAAGAGATATTGAGAAAGTCTATGGGAGAACACTGTACAGGTACAGTCTTGTGGAGCCCTGCTGGGAAAAGGCAGCATGGGACTCAAGACAAGGATTCCAATGCAAATTGAGCTCCTAAGGACAGAGGGCATGGAACATGAGTCATGGCAGCACAAGAACAATGAGTCCTCGTTTGTTTTTTGTTTGTTTGTTTTCTGACAAAAAAGGAACAATAACCTAAATAATTCGCTTACGTTTTATAAAGACGACATCACATATTTACACTATATTCTTAATTCCAGTTTGTGAAATGTTCATATATGTTTCAGGCACCCAGGGTGCACACAGAGGTTCCTGTCCATGCTCCGTGTCCACTATCCTCTCTCATGCTCACATCTACCCTTAGCAAGCTCTCGGCAAGACAGATGTTCCCAATTTAGCCTTCAAAAGCACACAGTAATAAAATAATCTGCAAATTAGCATGTCGGTAGGGCCCAGTGTTTACAATGCACTTCCAACAGAAGGCCCCGTCACTGCCTGTTTGCATCTGTGTGGGGAAGATGGGTTTGCCCAGCGAGCATTACCGTGTTATCTCCCCAACTTTCATGTGCCCACTGCAGCTCAGCAGAACATTCTTACTTTGAAGTAAGTATTTGTACTTCTTGAAACACCCAATTTCTCCTTGTTTCTTTCTCTTCTTTTTCTTTGTCCTCCTCTCCTGCTGCTTCCTCCTCCTCTCCTCTGCCTTTCATTATCATTTTTTATTTTTGAGTGGTTGTCAATTCTTCTTAGAAGATAGTCGAGGCCTGTTTGCTGGGTCAAGCCTCCTCAGAGGAAGTGAAAGAGTCACATGAGTTCTTAATTGGTTTAACCTGGGAACAATTTGGATAAGCAAAGGCAGAATGGAAGAAGAGCAAGTGTTGTGCTGGCGGATGACCAAGGATGCCTTGCTGAGGTACACAGGAGCATGTCTTCTAGAACATAACCTATGTGACCTTTGCTCTACACTGTCAGTGGACAGTCCTTTCTAGGCTCAGCCTGTGTTGCAGTCTATTTGTGAGCTCCGGGCGTAGGATCTCGGGACTGAGCTGTCACTCAGGATCTGGTCTCTGTTCATCTGGTTGTAGGATGACACTGTGACAGCTTCCCCATTGTCTCTTTTCCTACCAAGGTGAGTTCACTTCCTCCTTCTAGAGACTGGGCAAGCCTGTAATGGCACTCACAACAGGGTAGGGTAAGAGGGGTGAACTGAATCCAGGCTTTGAGACAGTTGCAGTATCCAAGGCCACTCTGGTCTATTAGAGGACTGAGCTAGGTAAGTAAGCGCCTACCTCTTTGGAAGAGTCCTCATGGGAAGGCCCCCAAACCATGTCAAAAGGGAGAGAGAGAGAGGTCTATGCCTAGCTAGAAGTCTTCAGACTGTCCTTGGAGGCACCTAGCCTGTGAGTGAACCAGGCTTCGGATGAACACAATCTGGTAACCCATCAACTGCACAATCAGAAGAAACACCTGGCTGGGTTCGGCTCAAAGTCCCTACTCCGTGAATCTGAGAGCAATCCTTGTTCCAGACCAGTGCATTTTGGGCACTTAATTTATGCAGCCAGAAGTAATTGGAGGAAGCATGGTGCCATCTAGAAATCATGCAAGGTGTTGGCGCCCTCTTCGGGGCACATTCGTGGGCATTTCTCCTAAAGAAACAAACCCAGAAGAGACAGTCCCCTCAACATTTCATCTTCCTCCAGAGAAGGCCTCACAGATGCTCACATTCAACCAGATTAGTATCCTGGTCACATGTGGCTGCCTGAGTCCCCATGCTTCTTGCTAAACCGCAGACACCTGCAAATAGATGTTGAATGGTTTGGTTGAAATTATATAGCTTAGTCACTGGTGCACATAGCTTATACAAGGACCTGTTGTCAAACAAATCTCACTCCTGTTCCCAAGGCCAACAGCTCTGATTTGTCAAATGTTCCTTCTCCATTACTATGGATCCAATGGCTCCTCCATTTCTGGGTTGGTGAAGAAGCAGAGGGTGATGTGTCTTGTCCCAGCTTGTCTCGTGTCTCATCTATGTCTCTCCCATGTCTGCTCCCCATCCCTCATCAAACTCAAGACTCATCTACATCACAATGCGTTTGTATTGTGGTAAGTCTCATAACAAGTAAAATTCCAGTTCGAGAGAAAGATAGGAACACAGCGGAATGTGGCTTTGTAGATAAGGATACGAAATATTTTAACAAGTGAGAAAAATGTACCAGCTGCTCAAACTTGGTAGGCACCACACAGACAATAATATAAACACCAGCAGCACTGACTTACCAGGGATGACCCTGCCTCTGGAGTCGTGGTCACAGGAACTGTGTTTTAGTTCCTGTTAGCTTTATTGTGCTTGCAATTTGCTCTCTAAGGAAAATGGCATATGGGACCTGCAGGGGAAAAGTTCTAAGTGGTTTTCTTGATGAGGCAACAAGCCCTAGTAGAGAGCTGCTGTTGAATTGCTGCATATAGGTGGGGAGTGGCAGCCTGTACCTGTGATGCCAGCACTGGGGAGGCTGAAGCAGGAGGAGGTTCAAAGGTGCAAGGGCAGCCTGGGTTACAGAAGGAGGCTATCTCCCAAATCCCCAAACCAAACCCCTAAAACATTGATTAGGATAGTGAACTGGACTTATTTTTCTTAATTTTATCTGCATTGTTAAAGAAAAGTGGTGTGAAACTGAATTTTCTCTCAATCCTTAAAGTTAATTTGTGTGTGTGTGTGTGTGTGTGTGTGTGTGTGTGTGTGTGTGTGTGTGTGTGTGTGGTGTATGCCTGTGGGTATGCAGTATGCATACCTGTTCAAGCCAGAGGAGGCCATCCTGAATCTTTCTTTGTCTCTGTCTACCTTTAAGACAGGGATGGGGGTTGGAAGGGTCCAAGTAAGGGTCCAAAGAAAGAATCAACTTCCACAAGCTGTCCTCTGACCTCCACATGTGCTGCACCCCACCCACGCACAGGTAGATGAACTCGTAGCTCACCATTCGACAAGGTAAGGTTCACCTGCTTCCACCTCCCAGTGCTGAAGTTACAGGTACGTGGAGCCATGCCTACATTTTTATGTGGGGACTTGGGATTTGAACTCACTTCCTCATTCTTGCATAGCAAGCATTCTTCCCTACTGAGCCATCTTCCCACATGCTTCAACCACTGTTGTTGTTGTGTGACTTTTTCTGAACTCTATAGTAACATTCTAGTGTGAGGGGTTTCTTTTTTTTTTTTTTTTCTTTTTTTTTTTCGGAGCTGGGGACCGAACCCAGGGCCTTGCGCTTGCTAGACAAGCGCTCTACCACTGAGCTAAGTCCCCAACCCCGAGGGGTTTCTTGATAGAAAGCACAAGGCATCAGTCCCCAGATTTGCTATGTTTACTCAGTAGGAATGTTCTAGATGACAAAAGATTGGCATTTGGGGGTTCTGTTATGATTGTCTGTCTTTTCTAGACTTATAAGTTCTCTGAGCATTTTATAGTTTGTTTTAATTTTTATTTCTTCGTAATAACTGGTGTCAGTATCCTCTGAATGAATGGAATGGCTACATGATAACTGGATACAGATGTATACTTCCCGTACCTGTGATTATTTGAATTCAGTTTGCAAGTTTATTTTCACTTACAGTTTCATAAAAGAATACTCGTGATACATCTGTCTGTCGTCTGTCTGTCTGCCTGCTTGCCTGTCTGTTTATCTATCTAAATGTTACTTTATTAAACTCTTCTCATTGTACTCTCTCTGTCTCTCTCTGTCTCTTTCTCTTTCTCTCTCTCTCTCTCTCTCTCTCTCTCTCTCTCTCTCCCTCCCTCTCTCTCTCTCTCTCTCTCTCTCTCTCTCTCTCTCTCTCTCTCTCTCTCTGTGTGTGTGTGTGTGTGTGTAGACTGTGGAGTTGATTCTCTTCTCCCACTGTGTTGGTCTTAATGAATAAATTTAGGTTGCCAGCCTTGGCAGTAAGTGACTTTACCCACTGAGCCAGCCATCTAACCATCTCTCCTCCTCCTCCTCCTCCTCCTCTTCTGTTCTTACTGTGTAGTTCAGGCTAATCTGGATTTTACAATCCTCAGCCTCCAAAATGCTAGGCTTGTAGATGTGCCTCACTATACCCAACCAAATATTATTTGAGAAACATCTGGGGTTGGGGATTTAGCTCAGTGGTAGAGCGCTTGCCTAGCAAGCACAAGGCCCTGGGTTCGGTCCCCAGCTCCGAAAAAAAAAAAAAAAACACAAAAGAGAAACATCAAATCCATTCGATACCTGATTTTAAGAAAGAAATTGAAAGAGAAACTGAAAGGAGTGTTATTTTCAAGGGAAAGAGAAAATGAGTAATTTTCTGATTATCCATGACCATGTACCAAATCAATCCCAGGCTTTGTAGCTTGTCTTTCATGGCTCTTTGGATCAGGCACTCAGGGAAAATTTGGCTAGTGGTTAGGCTTTACTTCCATGTGGTCATGACCAGGCAGTGGCCAGACCTGTACCAGCTGAGGCTGGCCTGACATCTGTTTATGTCCCAGTGACCTCTGTTTGGTCTCTGCAGGGGAGGGTTCAAGGTCCCTCCTAGTGTAATGACCTCAGCAGACAGGTGTTCGGCATGGCGGGTCAGATCTGTAAAGGCAAATGTCTTGAGAGAACCAGGGACGTTAGGTCACCATTAATAACCTTGTCTCCAAAGTCACACATCACATTAAGTAGTTCCTGGCCAACACGATAAGGTCGGAAACGTGGAACGCATCTCTCCGTGGGAGGAATGTAAATACGCTGTTGAAAGAAGAGCTTGTAGGACATAAGACGTCACTGCAGTCATCCTGGGGGTGTCAGACCTGCCATATTTTCAATGCTTATATTTGTCATGAGTTTTCACCTGGTCAGTAGTCTCTGCAGTTTTTTGTGGACTCAGTAGGTGTTACATACTAGTAGATTTCAACTTCTTTAACACTTGGGTTTTGTTTTATTGTTTGTTTCTGAGACAGGGTCTCAGAACACCTGATTGCTTTTCCACTAATTAATTAATTAATTAATTAATTCACTATATCCTGATCATGACTACCTTCTCCTACCAGTCCCCTCCTCACACAGTCCTTCCCCACCCCTCCTTCTCTTCCCCTCTGAGAAGTGAGGGGGCCTCCTGGGTTCCAACACACTCTGGCAAATCAAGTCACTGGAAGACTATGCACATCCTCCCCCACTGAGGCCAAACAAGGCAGCCCAGTTAGGGGAACTGGATGCACAAGCAGGCAACAGAGTCAGGGACAGCTCCCGCTCCAGTTATTGGGGGACACAAATGAAGACCAAGCTTCACATTTGCTACATATATGCAGGGGATCTAGTCCAGTCTATGTATGCTCTTTGGTTGGTGGTTTCGTCCCTGGGAGCCGCCAAGGGTCCAGGTCAGTTGACTCTGTTGGTCTTCTTGTGGAGTTGCTATCCTGTCTGGGGTTCCTCAATCCTTCCCCCAGGTCTTACACAAGACTCCCGAGCTTTGTCTAAGGTTGGCTGTGAGTCTTTGCATCTGTTTCCCATCAGCTGCTGAATGGAGCCTCTCAGGACAGTTATGCTAGGCTCCTGTCTGCAAGTATAACAGAGTATTATTAATAACACCAGGGGTTAGTTCTTGCTCGTGGGATGAGCCTCAAGTTGGGCAGTCATTGGTTGGTAATTCCTTCAGACTCTGCTCCTTCTTTGTTCCTGCACGACTTGTAGGCAGGACAAATTTTGGGTCGAAAGTTTTGTGAGTGGGTTGGAGAACACCTGATTTTTTAAAGCAACAGCAACAAATACTAATAATAAATTCTGATTTGGGATAGAGAAGTGGCTCAGTTGGTCAAGTACTTGCTGTATAAACACAAAGACTTGAATACAGATCTACAGCATGTAAAGTTTGCAGGTAAAGCAACAGCAATGACTACAATCCCGGAGTTGGGGAGGTGGAGACAGGAAAATCCCTGAAGGCAGATTCCTGAAGCATTCTGGTCAGCCAGCCTAGCTGTATGGCTGAGTTTCAGGTTCACTGAAGGACCTTGTCTCAAAAAATGAGGTGGATAACAATTGAAGACAACATCTCCGGCCTCCAAACACACATATATAACTGTATTAGCTACATCTGCTATGATAAAATACCATGGCCAAAAGCAACTTATGGAAGAAAGACTTTATTTTGGCTTATGGTTCCAGAGGGTGAGTCCATAACTGTAGAGAAGTCATGATGGCAGGCTGCTGGAGCAGGAAGCTGAGAAATTACATTCTAACCTCAGTCATGAAGCTGAGAAAGCAACCTGGGAGTCTGACGATATACATTCTCAAAGCCTGCACCCAGTGATGCACTTCCTCCAGACAGGCCATGCCTCCTAAAGGTTCCATAACCTCCCAAACACCGCTACCAACTGGGAACCAAGAGTTCAAATATCTATGAAGTGAGAATTTCTGGTTTCATTGGAGACTCAGTTGTGTCATGTGATGTTTTTCTGGGAGCTGTCTTATGAGAGGATGTTTTGCCGAAAACAGACACATGATGTTTTTTTCTCAAAGCGGTCTAGTGAAAGGGCATGTTATTTTTGCTAAAGTTGATGCTTGATAAGGGTGTGTGATGTTTGTAAAGAGTGTAAGTGTTACCCAACAGACAGTTGCTCTGGCATTGGTTCACCTTGCTGGTCTTCTCTGAGGACTCTTTGGCATTGGTTCACCTTGCTGGTCTTTGTTGGGCTTCACCTTGCTTTCTTCACTGACTGTGTTTTGGCATTGGTTCACCTTGCTGGTCTTCACTGATACTCGCTCGTTGTGACTTCGTAGAGAGAAGCACACCAAAGAACTTCTGTTGGTCTTCCAACTACTTCTTGCAGCTTCAGTGGACTCGTGCCAATCAGCAGAGTCTTGCCATTTCTTCTGGGTCAAGCCACTGCTGCTGATTTATGTTTGGTGTTTTGCTGCTGAACTGGACTGTTGACAACAAAGACTGGAATTGCCCCAAAGAACTATTTCTAACAGGCCCATATCTCCCTTGTCTTATTCGCCATCTTCCTCCTCTACCTTTTGTCAGTGGGCTGTAAGGGAGGTTGAAGTGTTTAAGAACCCTTATTAAAGTAGGTTTTGAAAAATATAAGCATACCTGATCTTATAGGGGACATTGCTTGTTCAACACACACACACACACACACACACACACACACACACACACACACACGTTACGGTAAAAATAAAATGGGGCAGAACCAGTTCCTATACATACTCTCTTGACTCAAGCAGGTTGCTGCCATGCCAGTTTCATAAAGAGACCACCTATCTCTCGGCTCTCTTACTGTGGACTCTGTTCATATTTCCAGCATCCACCCCCTGGTCCCCGAGGCGGCTACCGTCTGAGAACTCTCTGCCGCTGCTCTGTTTACATTCCCAACATCTCCCTAATAGTTGCGGTATAAACTCCCAACAACCTGTTAAAATCAAGACTCAACAAACTGTAACCCAACAGTCAGATCTATATGTTAAATTCTCAATCCACAATACATCCACACAATAAACTTACAAGCAATTGATAAGGATATAAACCGCCCACCTAGATAAGATAACTTTGCCTACAGAAATCCATCCCAGCTACCTTGGCAAATCAAGACCACCTGGATCTGGGTTATCCTTCTCCGTCTCCATCTTCATTCTCCTTCCTTCTCCTTCTCTCCTGCCTTACCAAAACTTTGTCCCCACCTTATGTTTTTACTGTTCAATCATGGCATTGACATAACTGGTGCCAGCCTTCACCTGCATATTGAAAACCTACACATGCACACACACACACACACACACACACACACACACACACACTTACATATGCATATGCACTCGCATGCACACGTGCACACATTCTTCCACATACACATGCACACTCAAATTCATACATGGAAAGCCATTCCTTCCCCACTGGAGTTGTGTCATGTGACTTCTGCTTACTGTCATTTCGATTGTAATAACTTTATCTCTCAAGCTTGTGTTAGAAAGGAGTGACATTGGAAATGGTTGGGAAAGATCAAGGGAGAAAAGAGGAAGGAACAAGGGTGGGTTTTTTTTCCCCATTAAAACTTAGAAAAAAATGAAGATATTGAAATTTTTGGTATTTAAAAGCATGCTTTTCTGTCTCTAGCAGAAGAGAAAAGAGAACTGAGACACGAATTAGAGAAGCTGTCAGGTCCTGCTTTACCTTGAAATAATGGAGTCAGGGTATGCCGCTCTGAGTATTAGGAATGCCTGCTCACCCCTCCACAGAAGGACTTTCTCCGAGTTTCATAGATATCCCATTTCCCCAGTGCCCTTAGACTCACTTAAGAATGAAAATTTCCATGATGTAACAGACAGTGAAATAATTTCCACACAGCCGTGTAATAAAGAGTAACAACCAGGCCTGACAGCCCTGCCTATTCCCAGCTACTGGAATGTTAAAGTGGAAGGCCTGAGAGTTCAGAGCCTGCCTGCGTGTGGTGGTGTGAATGCACTTGGCCCAGGGAGTGGCACTATTAGGTGCGGCCTTGTTGGAGGAAGTGTGTCACTTTCGGGGTGGTCTTTGAGACCCTCCTCCAAGCCACCTGGAGCACAGTCTGCTCCTGGCTTCCTTTGGATGACGATGTAGAACTCTTAGCTCCTCCAGGGCCATGCCATGCCTGCTTGAATGCTGCTGTGCCATGATGATAATGGACTAAACCACAGAACCTGAAACCAGCCCCAATTAAAAGTTGTCCTTTGTAAGCGTTGCCTTGGTCGTGGTGTTTCTTCATAGCAATGGAAACCCTAACTAAGACACTGGGCTTTAGAGTGAGTTCAAGGCCATGTGGAAAACTCAGTGAGATCTCATCTCAAAAAAAAAAAAAAAAAAAAAAAAAAAAAGCAACAGAACGGAAGTGTAGCTCAGTGGTCGGTGCTTGCCTGGCATGTGGGAGGCTGTAGGTTCAAACCCCAGGATCAAGAAGAAAACAAAGCATTTCTTTAAAACCAGAAGAGCACGACAAGTCTCTAGTCACTAGAGGATGGGAGTAACTTAGTAGTGGGGAATTGTACAGGGTGGCTCTGATGCTTTGATCTGGAATCTGTGTTTACTGACACTGAAGATCCTTGTACCTTTGACCTATCAATAAAATTGCCAGTAGTCAATGACTGAGCAAGGAAGGGGTGGGACATTGAGGTTATGCAGGTAGGACACAGAGAGAATAGGGAGGACTGGGAGAGAGGACAAGGGGACACAGTAGCAGAGGAGATAAAGCCAATCAGCAGTGTGAGTTTTGGGGTAAGTGGTGGCCTCTGGTCACTTCAACGACTGGTCCTGGGGTAGCAGGGAAAGATTTAGGAGTGCCCAGCCATTGAGTTAGCAAAAGAGACTTTAGGGATTGTTGGGGGGAGGGCGGTAATGGGGGGAGGATGGGAAGGGGAACACCCATAGAGAAGGGGAGGGCGAGGGTTTAGGGGGATGTTGGCCTGGAAACCGGGAAAGGTAATAACAATTGAAATGTAAATAAGAAATACCCAATTTAATAAAGATGGAGAAAAAAACTGATGTGTGTGTGTGTGTGTGTGTGTGTGTGTGTGTGTGTGTGTGTGTGTGTGATGTGTTTTCTATTCATGGATCTGAGATAGCTCAGATGCATATATTTGCTTTGCTGGGAACTCAGAGCCTATGGGCTACAGGGAACCATTACTGCGAGACCCAGCTTGAAACTTGATTGGTTGATTACTGCCTAGCTTGTGCTAAGTCCTGGATTTAATCCCTAGAACTCTACAAAAAGCTTGGAATTGTGCTGTGCCTGTATTCCAACACTTACAAGATACAGGGCAGGAGAACAACATTATCTTCATGTACATAGTGAGTGCATTTGAAGCCAGCCTGGGATACAGAAAACTCTCTTCTTTCTAAAGAAAAAAAAAAAACCAGCACAAACAACCTGAAAACCATTACTATGGATTTAATATTCACAAAGTATTATTGGTCAATTGTGAGTAGAACCTCCATGCGATCTAGCAATTTCTCTTCTGGTACTGTTCTCAAAAGAACCAAAGACATATCTGCATTCCCATGTTCATTAAAATATTAATACACTAGCCAAGAAGTGAAAATAACCTAAGTGCCCATCAGTAAGAGACTGGGTAAAGACAATGTTATGTATACATACAAAGGAACATTACTCAGCCATAAGAAAGAATATAAACCTGTCAAATGCTATAACATATATTTATCTGGGAGGAATTGTAGGAATAAGCTAGTCACAGAGCAAAAGAAGTGTACATGATTTATTTTTCATGAGGTATTCAAAGTAGTCAAACTCAGAAATTAAAGGTCAAATGTTGGCTTCTGGGGACTTGCAGAACGGAGGAAGTTGAGAAGGGTCACTCAGTGAACCCTGAGTTTCAGGCACGAAAGAGTCTGGAGGTCTGCTGTGCATCCTCTGTGCAGTTAACAGTGCTGTATCACAAATGTCAGAGATCTCACTAGCCATTCGTGGTGGCACACACCTGCAATCACAGCCCCTGAGAAGCGGAGACAGGAAGATTATGGAGTAGAGACCAACTTGGGCTTCATAGTGAGTTTGAGGGCATCCTGGGCTATATACCAGCCCCTTATATCAAGAAACAACGAACTAGCAAAGATCTCATGCAATGTGATTTAGTCACTCTTACTGCTGGCCTATTTGCCTCATGAGTTGTTTTTGTGCTTACCTTTAATCGTGTGTTATAATGGTGTACATGTTTTCTTTGTTTCTTTTCTTTACCTGCTCACGGGTCTTTATTCACTAATGGCGTGATACTTTCCCTTTCTCAGGCTGCCCCTCTCAGTGAGGGTTCCGCTGAGCTCAGTGTCATCCTGTCAGGGGAAGGTCTTGATTGCCAGGTACCTGGTTTGGAGAAGGATTTTATCCCTTTCTGGGAGTTGTTGGTCATTGTAGTCAGGAAGGTGATGGGGAGGGGCACAGGCCACCGACACTCAGAGCTCTATGATATCCATAGCTGGGGATTCAGGGTAGTAGGGACTGGGGGTATCTCCCAGCCTCAGCAGCCTGAGAGCCTCAGGAATCAGGGCTGAGTCAGAAGAAATGGATGGCCATGTTTTCCTTAAATAGGAACTGCTTGTGCCAGGGTTCCCTGTTGTTCAGGCCTCAAGTCAGGATCATTGCAGCTCAGGGTCCAGCTGATTGCATGTTTTCTTATAATTTCTCCTTTCCCATCTTATTTTTGCTTTAGATTTTCTTAGAATTGAACTATATACTCTGGGGATCTTGGGAAATCAACATACACCAATGCCAGATGCTTGTGATAATTTTACATGGTTGTACTTTTTTTTTTCCAGAATTAACTAATAGTGTATGTGAGCCTTCAGTAGAAGTGGGTTTCTAGATGCACACACACACACACACACACACACACACACACACACACACACACACACCATGAAAGCAAGCAAGGGATCTTTTAATGAATTTTTTCATAGTTGGTTACCTCTTCCCTGCTTGTATTTACAACTACTACTCAGAAATAATTTTGGCACTTTAATATGAGCATACAAGGTCAGGAGGCTAACCTGAAAACACCAGCTTGAAAAAGTGATATAGCAAGACCCTTAAGTTATTCCAGGTCTTAAAAATATACATTTAAACACGACATGATTCATTTATTTTTTTTTAGTAGTTCATGCTTTAATGGAAGCTACCTTCTTCTCCGTAGTAGACTAACAACTTTACTTTAGAATATTAAGGAGACTTTTGTTAGGCCCGTAGTTATAGCAACCTGGGAAACTGAGGCAGGAGGATCTCACAGTGCAAGGTCTACACAGTGTGCAGTTAAGTTGCCCAAGCAAATTAGTAAGACGCTGTCTCAAATTAGAAAGCGCAAATTAGGGACTGGAAAGATGGCCCAGTCAGTGAAGTACATGCTGCTTAAGGTTGAAGAACTGGGTTCTGATCTCTGGTACCCACATAAAAGCTGGCCATCGTGGTTCCCACCTATAATCCCAGTGCAGGAAAGGTGGTAAGAGTGGGGTCCTTGGGGTTTGCTGGCCAGCCGGTCTTTGTCAGTGAGCTGTAGGCTCAGTGAGAGACCATGGCTCAGCAAAGCAGGTAGAAGCACCCAATATCAGCCTCTTCATACCCCTGCTGTGTGCATGCGTGTTCACATGCACATGAGCACATAAGCAAACAGTAAGTTGAAGAACAATTAATAAGGGTGCCTGGTATTAACCGCTGTTCTCCACATGTATATACATGCAAACATACATATGTACATGCACACACATGCACACACACACAGAGTATAAAACTATTTGGGAATATATCTCAGTGTCAGTGCTGTCCCAGCATTCAGAAAGCCCTGGTTAAGTCCCTATTACAGAAAGAGAGAGAGAGAGAGAGAGAGAGAGAGAGAGAGAGAGAGAGAGAGAGAGGAAGGAGGGAGGGAGGAGGAAGGGAGGGAGGAAAAAATAAAGGATAGACAGACTTTTAACAGATTCACTTTCTGTTACTGTGACAAAATACCCTGACTTGAAGCACCTTAAGGGTACAAAGGGTTTGTTTGACTTGCAATTCCAGGTTACAGACTAGTGTGGGGAATTCAAGGTAGGAAGTCACAGTCACAGTCAAGGGCAAAGAATGCACCTATGGGGTCTGCTTGCGGCATCCGGTTTTCTCATGTCTATAGTTCAGGCCCCCTGCTTGGGGAATGGTGCCACCCATGATGGACTAGGTCTTTCTGTATTAATTAGCAAACAATACAATCCCCACATGCATGTGTGGTAAAGACAATTACTCAACTGAGACTTTCTTCCCAAGTAATTTAAAGTTATGGCAAGTTAACTCTGACTGAGAACTTGGGAGGTCAGGAGCTTCTGGTTCCATTTTTATAGGGTTTTTCTCTGCTTTAAGTAATGGATTTTCATCATCTTTTAAAAAGTTCAACTCTTCTAAGTATTCTCTAGATCAAGAGCTCATAAAGAGAAGCCACTGAGGAAGGCTGGAATGAAGCTTGATGTCCTGTGAAGAGCTTCACAAGTCACTACTACTAGACCCAGGACTGATCCCCTGTCTCTCTCAAGTGTCCTGGAGTGTGGTCAAGTCTTGCTTGACACTAATCTAGAGAACTGGAATCTGTGGTAGGACCCAGAAAACCCAGGATGTCTCTTGGCAGTTACTGTCACCCTGCCTTTTTGTTTGTTACCAAGCACTGCCATAAAGCACCACAGACAGGATTGAGAGGAGGGGCTTACACCACAGGAATTTATATGCCACAATCTGAAGTCAAAAGATCAGAAGTGACAGGTGATTGGGTGCTGTTGAGAGCTCTCTCTGGGTCATGGGTATCTTCATGCTCTGTCCTCAGATGGCCTTTCCTCCATATGTGCACTTGGAGAGAGATCTTGAATCCCTTCCTTTTCTTATTACGGCCCTAGTCCCATCCTCGGGATCCACCCTCATGACCTCATCTAACCTCAATTACTTCTCAAAAGCCCCACCTTGAAATACCACACTAGGGACTAAGACTTCAGAGTTTTAGAGGGACACTCTTCAGTCTACAACAGCTTTTCTTAGCCACCTCTTCTGTGGAAGAGAAATCAAATGTTGGTATTTCTGGAACACTTTCAAGAAAACAGTTGGCTTGTTAGAATCTTGGCTTAAGTATCTGAAGTGATTCTTATCAGTGACTTCTTGGGAATGTCAATATTTATCTAGATAATAACTGCACGTCATAAAAGATTAAGTCTACTTGATCCCTTAGATGTAAAATTTCCCCTGAGGTGTGCAGAGACTGCTAGTGATTATCATGGTTTTGGGGATATGGTCTTGCTGTGTAGCAAAGACCTGTCTGGAAACCAGGGTCCTTTTGACTTCTGCTTCCCAAATACTAATGTTCCCAGTGCCTGCTGTCAGTTTTATTGCTATGTTACTGCTATAAACACACGTCCTTATAAGCATTCAAACTTCCTTTAACTTGTCTGGTCCACTTGGTGCTAGAAGGAGCTCCAATCTAGATGGCTCAGAGTCTGTCTAGACGCCTGAATATTTAGAAGTCTGGAAGCTCAGGGTATAGGCTCTGGCTCTGGAGCTTGTACATCAAAACTGTCAGTCTTCCTACCTTTAAGAAATCTCATCCCTCTTGTGGTGATTTGAGTAAGAATGCCACCCATAGACTCATCTATTTGAATGCTTAGACATTGGGGTGTGTCACTATTTGAGAACAATTAGAAGGATTAAGAGGTGTGGCCTTGTGGGAGTGGGTGTGGCCTTGTGGGAGTGGGTGTGGCCTTGTGGGAGTGGGTGTGGCCTTGTGGGAGTGGGTGTGGCCTTGTGGGAGTAAGGTGTGTGTCACTGGATCAAAAGTTCACAAGAGGCCAAGCATGTCTCCCTCTCTGTCTTCGGATCACGATGTAGTTTTCAACTACTTCTCTAGTACCATGCCTTCCACATGTGGTATTCCCTGCTATAATGATAATGAGCTAAGTCTCTGGAACTGTAAGCAAGCCTCCAGTTAAATGCTTTCTTTTATAAGAGTTGCCTTGGT